>NC_042621.1:270934692-271234692 GCF_901001135.1 Rhinatrema bivittatum
TTAATCAAAGAAAAACTCTGTGATAAAAAAGAACCTGGCAGAGGCTGCAAAACTGCAGCCTGCTTCGCATGAGACCATCATCATTTCAAAGGTCCATGTGGCCCGAAATCCACCCCCTCCCCAAAATTGTCAAAATACCCTAAGGGGTCTTGTGAGACCCCCACGCCTCCCTTTGCCACCTACTGAGTTGGCGCAAAATCCAAAAGTTAACAAAAAAAAAAAAAAAAGAACTTGCACACTGATACCTCTCCCCTTTGTCAAAAGAGACCCTTTTTCCAACCAAATTCCCCGTTTCAGAAACCGCCCTCCATACCAGTTGATACCCCCCAGCCCCTTGGTCCTCCCCTTCCAAAATAGGCCAGAATCCTTGATGCCTTGTGGGCCCTCCCACTACATCAGAAAGAGACCTGGTGTTCTAGGGGTTTCTGGAATTCCATCCCACCTCCCAGAAACCCCCATACCTAATTTAAGCTTTGGGGTAGTGCAGGTCTTGAGTGCCCCGTAGCTCTGGGCCTGGTTGGCACCATTTTCCAAAGTGGCACCGACCAGCTATTGCCCTTATCTTGTGTAAAGCATGTGTATTTGGGGCCTAAATACTATGCGATATTGTGAATATCATGCGATATCGTCATGGTACGGCTATAGCATGCAATAAGCAATGTTTAATGTGCGTTATAGCCTTAAGATGGCTTAGAAAATCTAGGCCTTAGCCGAATATGTAATGCTTTTTAAGATTTACTTAGCTAAGTGATGCCAAAGCTGCTACTTAACGGGCTATGTCAGAACTCTTCTGGCTAAGTGGTGCTGGACTGTTTTATGTGCGTTTTTTCACTTTATATTTAAAAAATATATGCGTGGAGATTTTACACATGAAATTTCAGTAGCAGCCAAACAACAAAATGGCTGAAACTCAACTATAAATGTTGTCGCATGAAACCTGTGACTGGCAACAAAATGTGAGCTCTCCCTAGAGCCAAAACATCATAACAGGTGCCTAAAATGGTATCAGCACTAACTTGCAATATTGAATATTATAACACTTCAACTTACAGTACGGACCAATGTAATTTACAGCTAAGCTTCAGCCATTTTGTTGTTTGCCAGCAGTTTGCTATCATACAGGATTATATGTTGTATGCGTATAGAGATGTTGTTTTATGCCAGTAATCACTGCAGATATAAGATGGCTCATTAGCAGTGGAACAAATTTTTGGTATGAACTGGCTTTTTCAACCAGTTTAGAGATTTGAACAGTAATCATTGAATATATGAACAATTGCATATTCATTTGGTGAATTTTGGGGGAAATATATGGGATGCTATTCTTACTTTTGTATTAGATTTTATGTTTGTTGAGAACACTTTCATTTAATGAATGTCACTGCCAAATTCTTGTTAGATCTTGATATCAATGTATCGCAGATTCCTAGATTTCTCACATTTAATTGCAGTATGGATATTGTCTGAGAGACGTGTCTCAAGTGGCACATTTCCATGTCTGAACTACTTTGTCAGTAACGTTTTATGTCCAGTTTGTTGTCATTTAAAAGAAGAAAAGAAACAGTTACCGCCCATGGTCTTGGAGGTTTACTCTCCACCCTATGGAGAACCCACCAACCAGGGAAATAGGGAAAGGTACAGTTATCGCCAGGAATTCAATGTTAGCCCCAGGATTTCCTGAACATCACCCAAGTCAGGGTTACATAACTCATGTACCCAAAAAACATGCAGACTCCAGCCAGTTGCTCTTCCATTAGGCAGGCACTAGTTGAACCTGATCACCCTGCAGAGCTTCTGCACCTGTTGCCTCGGTTTTCAGGATTTCTTTGGCCATTACATCAGTTTTACAGTCCTCCCCGGCTTTGATGTACTGCTGTCATGGTGACTGCCAGCCGCCCCTTCCTAACTGAGCCATTCGGATCATACGTTGACAGGGCAAAAGATCTCATAAAGAAGAACATAAGAAAGAATATCTGGAAAAGCTGAAAGAGGCAGGGAACGCAGTCAGGACAGGAAACATGTGAGTGAAAGAAAAGGAAGCTAAAGAGGTAAAAGGACATTTTTCAGGTACGTCAGTGAAAAGAGGAAGACCAGAGGTGGAACTGTTACATTGAGAGGAGAAAAGGAGAACTGTGTGGAGGAAGATAAGGAAAAAGCAAAAATAGTGAACAAACACTTCTGTTTGGTATTCACAGGAAAGGTATTGGAGAAGGTGCCTTCATCACTGGGTAGGATACAACTGGGAGACTGATAGATACCGCTTGATTTACAGAAGACGGTGTTTGTGTGAAACTTGCAAAACTGAAAGTGGACAATAGGGATATGTCCATAACATTTTTCCATTTTGGTTTCAGTTTTTGTTTCAGGAGCTTTTTCAAATTTGTTTTCAGTTCTTTTAATCTTTATTTTAGTTCTGTTAGTTTGTTCAAATGAAATAAGCATATTATTTAAACACCCCCCCGCCCCCAAAATGGGCCTCCCCAGGCTCGGACCCTGCAATCGCCATTTTTCAAAATGGTGCCAGCTGTCCTTTGCCTATATCATGTGACAATGGCACATGATATAGGCAAAGGACAGCTGGATTGGTATTTTAAAATGGCACCAGCCAGCCCTGAGGCTGGCATCATTTTATTTATACATATATATATATAAATTTGGGTTTCAGTTTGTTTAAATTTTATTTTCCTTTTGTTTAATTTGCTGAACCAATAAATATCCCATTGAATGAAAACAAAATGATGCCAGCCTCAGGGCTGGCTGGTGACATTTATGAACCAGGAGTCTGATGGCAGAAGTGACTGGGGATTACTTCTGCTCCTTTCTACATCAGGTACTCCCACCAAAGAGATAAGCATGGTCCACGGGTGGGTGGGGAGGCTTAGAGTCAGGCTGCAGCATCTATTAGCATGTGTGTGTGGGGGGTGTTGCCATTGATTTTCTCAAATGAAAGTCAACAAAGATTTTTATAGGTTTTTAAACAACATGAAATGAAACACAAGCATTTTTCATTTCATTCAAAAACAAATGTACACCACCAGTTTATATGAAATGCCCTGGCTTGGAATAATCTGAATTAAATCATACTTGGCTCTCATTTCAATTTTTGGCTCAAAGTGGTGTATTGAGATCATAGGAGCTTATCAATCTGAACCTCGGTAGATGGACAACCCTTGAGATTTTCCCAGAAAATGCAAAAAGAAATGGTATGTAAAATGAGGTTTTCTGGAAACCTATGCTGCCCTATAGTCCATCTTTCTGCAGTTTGAGGGTAGGAAATAGGAAAGGATAAGGCAAGGAAAACAGTCAAACAGATGGACTAGAGGAATTCGGAGAACTAGCCTTGGATTATTCAACACTCCTCTTGCAGATATAAAATCTTTTCAGATGATTATTAGTCTGAGTAAAATTGAATTGCACATCCATTATATCTTGGGTCAGCCTATACTACATAGACACTTGGAAGCTTGAAAGTAACAAACTTTGAGGGTCATTTATCAAACCATGTTAGGGCGTTATCGCGAGGTGTTAGAGCCCTAATGCCCGTGATAATGCCATAACGCATGCAATAAATACTATATCGCAAATGCAAATCTTTCATTTGTATTCAAGTTGGAAGGGTTTGGGAGGAATAAATGGAAATGAGGGTCAGTTAGCATGGCGTGCGATAGGGTAACACCCAGCAATGCAAGAAATAACTACACCTTTTTCCTGTGCGTTGTGCCTGTGTTAGCTACCCAAAAACATTTTTATCACTGTTGAGAGTGAGTGAGAGAGAGCGCCTCTGTGGAGCCTCACTTATTTCTGAACATTTTATACCAATGTAAGAGGGGGCATTATGAACTCAGGGTGAGGTTTGGGGGGAAGCTTTACATGCATAGTCATATGTACGAACAACAGCACAGTTACCATCAGTGAAGATTTAATGTGATTTGGAGTGATGAAAGGTGAAAGAAGGGTAGATTTATACCATGTTCTCTCTACCTAGCTTGATGCACTCTACCTAGCTGAAATCAAGCTAGGTAGAGAGAACATGGAACAAATCTACTCTTCTTTCACCTTTCATCACTCTAAATCACATTAAATCCTCACTCATGATAACTGTGCTGTTTGTGGAAAACACTAGTACAACTTTATCTACAGGCATTTAAGGAGAGAGAAAAGATGGAGATAGGGGGCTGTGAAGAAAATATTCAACAAAAAAAGCAAGTATGTTCAGTTTCCTCCTTAACCACAGATCAACTTCTCCCATAATGGAAAGTTCTATTTCACACTAATAATGTTGTGATGTAAAGGTTTAGATTCATCATTTTGCTGAGAGAGAGAGAGATGAGACTCTATTGGGTTTTGGGGGGCAATTTTACATGCACAGTCACATGTACGAACAGCACAATTACCATCAGTGAAGATTGAATGTAATTTGAAGTGATGAAAGGTGAAAGAAAAGTAGATTTATACCATGTTCTCTCTACCTTGCTTGAAAATCAAGCTAGGTAAAAAACCAAGCTAGGTAGAAATCTCTCTATCTAGCTTGATTTTCAAGCAAGGGTACTTGCCAGATACTGGTAGCCTGAATTGGCCACTGTTGTAAACAAGATGCTGGGCTTGATGGACCCTTGGTCTGACCCAGTAAGGCAATTTCTTATGCTCTTATGGACTGTACTCCCCTGCTAACTCTCATCCCATCTACCTCCTTTCCTTCATATCCGAACTACTCAAGCACGATGTTTACTTCCATTGTTTGACTTTCTTGTATCTCAAGCCATTCTTGATTCACTCCAATCTGACATCTACCCCCTAACTTCCATAGAGATAGCTCATGCTAAAGACTCTAGCAATCTGCTCATACCAGGGACCTTTACTGAAATCCTCTTTCTTCTTGATCTACCCACTAATTTTGACCATTGATCACCATCTGCTGACACTTTGTCCTTTTCTTCTTTGTCTCCTCATCTCTCCCATGACACGTTTTGTGTGTGTTTTGATGGATTCACCACCATCACTCTCCCATTATCATTTAGAGATATTAAGTCCCTGACCTCGACATTTCTTCACCAGACGCAGTCTGATGGATTTTCCAAGGACCTACTGATAATGTGCACCGAGGATTGCAAGTGCAACATGAGTTTAACTCCTACCTTTAATCAGTCAAGATAGGATAAACTCTGAATCCTTGGAAACTGTATCTAAACTAAGAGGATCTTCTGATTCTAAGGATTGTGTTTAAAAAAACAAAATGATGGAAGTCTTTGAATTGTGATTATTGGAAACTTTTCTTTGTTCCACTGTGTACTGCAGCCCTATGTCAAGCTTTACTTCTTTAATTACTAAAAGAGGCATGGAGAGCAGGGCAGGAGGAGGAGGGGACAGGCACAGCCTTTGATCTCCACATAGTGGACAACGTTCTTTGTTTCACTCATGCTGAGAATTACAGGCACTGATGATTTATACTCAAATTTGACATTTAGTTTTACCATAAACTTTGGTAGCCACCAGTAGAGTAGCATCTGACTTTTTATTTTTAGCATTGCTGTGGACCTCTAGTGGTCATATAGAATATTGCAACTTACCTTTTTTTGAAATACTCGACAGCGAAACTGATTTTCTTAATTATGTTTATTACTACTCACATGTTTTATATTCTGTAAATAGATATTCTGGTTTACTTTTACATTGCATAATATATTGTATGCACTTCAATGATCTCCAGATACTATATCTGTCTAATCTTGCAAAATGTTGAGGGTGTTGTGCATTTTATAAAATTTTCTCTGCAAATAGCATCCCCAGTATACCTACTGTGATAGACTAAAAGGCATTGTTGGCATTAATTGTCAATTTTATGATTGTTACCTCCATGATTGTGATCGTACTATTTTTGAATATATGGTATATTTGTCGGCGACTCTCTACCGCTGCTGGCTGGGGCTCCTGTGCGATTGGCGCCAACCCATTGGGGTCCCAGAGCCCCCCCCCCCCCCCCGAGCCACTAGACTGAACCTGACTCGCCTCCCACCCACGAGGCCTGATCCGACCCCCTGAAACACGTCATCAAAAGGGCCAGAGGGAACTTTAAATTCCCGGCTCTCACCGCTGGCTTTCTCTTTGTTCGGCAACTCTCCACCGCTGCTGGCTGGGGCTCCTGCGTGATCGGCGCCGAACCATCGAGGTCCCGGAGCCCCCCCGAGCCACTAGACCGAACCCGACTCGCCTCCCAGCCATGAGGCCTGATCCTGCCCCCTGAAACGCATCATCAAAAGGGCCGGAGGGAACTTTAAATTCCCGGCTCTCATTACTGGCGTCGCGCGCCAGGCATCGCACGCCGAAGGTGCACGACTAAGGGGCCAGCCCCTTAGTGCACCCCTTCGTGCTCCCATTGTGCTCCTGCAGATATCCTGATCCCCCCTGATGAGATAGCCTGCAGCAATCATCTCTACCTGGACCAAAGACCCAACAATACAGTGCTACACTGAACTTCTTCACAACAGTTATCAAGCACGTGAGTTGACTCCCCAAAACTGGTCGCTTTGTTTGGTGCACAACTTTCTGGGTGCACTTGTGAAAAGTATAACTAAAGAAATTCAGCCAAGTCCCCTTTTTAACCTTTACATGCACTGGACTAGCGCTCCCACGCACAGCAGCCTTTGCCTTCGTGGAAACCTCAACCATCTCATAACAGTGTTTCTGTTAATTTCAACCTCTCATACCTACTTGCTACCTTGCACTGATTGTCTATGTATCCCCTCACTATTCCCCGTATACATCACCCCTCCCACAGAACCCACACTTCCCCTTATCACCGTCCCCTAACCCACAGTAAATACCTCCTACCCATCATGGTATCTCCCCTCACACAATTTCTAGGTCTCTCCACCCTAGCAATTCTCCTATTTAATGCACAATCTTAAAAAAAGCCCCTATCCTCTATGACCTGCTCATGGATACTAACCCAGACATCTGTGCCATCACAGAGTCCTGGCTTAAGAACACTGACCATGTCTTTATAAACCAGCTACCCGTGCATTCCTACAACATTTTCTCAATCCCAAGACCCAAAAAAAGAGGTGGAGGCCTCCTCCTCGCCGCAAAAAAACACCTTAATCTCAAATTACAAAAGATCACTGCACCGCACAAGCTAGAAATTGGCCTGTTTAAAGCCAAAGAGCTACAAGTCTGCCTCATCTACACCCCCCCCCCCCCCCCACCCCGGGCTACTCGATCAAGATCCCTCCCCCCTCATCGAATTCATACCAGATCACATTAACATAGACACCCATGCCATGTTGATGTTCAGCCACCCTCACTCTCTTGTGAGCTTTTCCTAAATACCCTCCAGGCTCTAGGCTTCAGACAATTGATCGCAAGCCCTACCCACAAAGCAGGTCATACCCTCGATCTCATTTTCGTCATGCCACTATTCAATCTCAACATGGCCCCGATCCCTTGGTCTAATCATTCCCTTATCAATGCTCTACTCACCATAAATGCCCCTGCCCCCTTTCCACCACCCTTAGTAACACCATCTCCTACTGTAAACCCTGCTCAACTGAAAACCTCATCACTGCCTTTGATGAAGTCAATCTGAACCTTGACCTGACTAACCCAGACTCTGCCCTGCTATCCTGGAACAATCTCACCTCTACAATTGCCAACGAAGTTTGCCCTATAGTCAACAAAAGAATTTCCTACAACATATCAGCAAAAAAACCTTGGTACACCATGGAACTAAAAAAGCTAAAAAATGAACTAAGAAACAAAGAGAGAACCTGGCGTAAACTCCCTTCCCCTACACACACAGCTGCCTACAAATCCACTTTACACACATACAATCTACATTAAATGCTAAACAAGACTATTACTCCGCAACAATCCATGACTATCAATTTAACACAAATGCGCTCTTCTCCTATGTTACAGAACTCACCAACTCTTCCCCCCCCCCCCATCTACTGAAGAAAATGCCAATAGTAAATGTGAGGAACTTGCTATGTTCTTTAGAAATAAAATTGTGAATGTCCTTCAACGCTTCCCCACTAATCCCTCCCCTGTCACTCCACTCCCCAAAAATACTGGCACCAACCTTGGGTTCCTCGATCTAACTTCATCTAAGGAAATTGAATCAATCCTAAAAAAAGTTAAACCCGCCACCCATTCATCCGACACTTTCCCCACTAAGACACTCCTTACTATCCCTGCAACTATTTCAAAACCCCATGGCTGATATAATCAACTGCTCCCTCTCACATGGAAAAGTTCCCAACCCCCTCAAACAAGCAGTAGTCAAACCCCTCTTCAAAAAACCCAACCTTGATCCCAGTAATCCAGCTAACTACCGTCCCATTTTCAATCTGCCCTTCTTAGCAAAAATTATGGAGAAAGTAGTGAATGCCCAGCTCACCAACTTCCTGGAAGAATACAATACCTTTCACCCCTCTCAATTTGGCTTTCGCAAAGCTCGCAACACCAAAAGCCTCCTTCTCACACTTTCTGACATCATACTCAAGGGCATGGACCACGGTCAATCTTACATCCTTGCCCTTCTTGTCATCTCGGCGGCCTTCGACACCGTCAACCATAATATCCTCCTCACTCGCTTTTCTGTGATAGGTATCTCAGGCACTGAACTTCAATGCTTCTCTTCCTACCTCAACAATAGAGACTATACCGTAAAAATAGCTAACTGTGAATCCTCACACATTCCCCTCACCCAAGGCGTCCCTCAGGGCTCTTCCCTCTCCTCAACACTCTTCAGTATTTACCTTTTACCCCTCTGCTACCTCCTCTCCGACCTTGGCCTAAAGTTTTTCCTGTATGCTGATGACGTTCAAATCCTCATCCCTATCCAAGAATCCCTCCCCAAAACCCTACATTTCTGGGAATCATGTCTTGCCTCAATCAATACACTTCTCTCCAACCTACATCTTGCCCTTAATGCAACAAAAACGGAAATCCTCACTATCTCTAATCTCACAGTCCGCACGCTTACAGCACTAAGCAGCTCTTCCCCTCACATAGATGCACCCACTTTCAGTGTGAGAGATCTTGGCGTCTCTCTTGACCAACAACTACATTTCAAACATCATATCAAACTCCACATCCTCAAAAACTTAAACCTCTACTACATACCCAAGACTTCCGCACAGTCCTACAGACCACTATACTATCTAAACTGGATTATTGCAACTCATTACTTCTGGGCCTCTCCTTCTCAACGATCAAACCTCTGCAAATGTTGCAAAATGCCATGGCTAGAATTCTTACAAATACCCAAAATACCGACCACATTACCCCTATCATAAAGGACCTTCATTGGTTACCCTTCTCCTCCCGTATAAGATACAAAACCCTCACCATTCTCCACAATCTACTATACAACCACAATCACAGCTGGCTCAAGAATGCACCACATTTCCGCTCTTCCAGCCGTCCATCCAGATCCAACCTTGCAGGAACCCTCTATACTCCCACCCTCAAAACTGCACACCTTACTTCACTAGAGAAAGAACCTTCTCCATTGCCGGTCACTCCCTCTGGAATACCTTGCCCACTGATCTCCGTTTAGAACCTTGTCTGCGCAAATTTAAAAAAGGAATCAAGACATGGCTCTTTAAAATGGCCTATCCAGACATGGACCAAACATAGCTCAGACCTTTATTACTATGACACCTCCCTCCAGGACTTCTCTCTTCTGTCTTTCTCATAATGTACAAAGTAAGAAGTAATAATTTCTTACCCTTTGTCACCCCCTTTTACTACCACTCGTTTCACTCGACCCTCCCTGGATCCCAGCTGTTGTCTCCAGTCACTTATGCTTCCCATGCGTATCCTTCCTCGATAACATGTATAATTGTTATTTCTATATCATGTATATTTTACCTTTATCTTCACCCATAAATACCCCTTTCCCAATTTTTACTGTCTGCTTA
This sequence comes from Rhinatrema bivittatum, assembly GCF_901001135.1. Lineage (NCBI taxonomy): Eukaryota > Metazoa > Chordata > Amphibia > Gymnophiona > Rhinatrematidae > Rhinatrema > Rhinatrema bivittatum. The sequence continues at coordinate 270,944,616 of NC_042621.1, forward strand.
GCGGTGCAACTATTATGTGACCTTCATAATAGGCATCATTGTATGGTAATATTACCTTCAATCACTCTGCCTTATTTTTAATCATTGGTCAGTCCATTTATCTTTTTTTGTGCTTGCAATAAAGTGCTTTTGTGCTTTAAAACAACATCTGTTCTATCTTAATATATGATAACATCCACTTATCTTGATGGTGGTCATTTATCTCAATTCTCCAACCCAAAGCTTTATGTCCGACTGTTGACTGCAATGTGTAAACTCCTCACATTGCTTCTCCGTGCCCAATACTGTACAATGTTTCGGACTGTCTCGTCCTTCCTCAAGGGCAAAATCTACGCTATAAACACAACCTTCATAACTCACAAAATACATTGTTCACATATATTATCCAAGTGTACTGCTCACTACTCACTTATTCCCTGGCATGGCGTTTTGCAGCGTTTTTTTCAACGTTTTTTTCTTCTCTTCCGGTTCTCTTACCCGCCTTCATTTTAAACCCCTTTAACCAAGTGACGTGCCTAACACGTCACTTCTGGGGTTATAGTGAATACCAGTCAATCATGTGGTTTAAACCTAAAGGTATGACAGTGCTCATGCCAAAAATCCATTGTTGTTCTCTTAGATTTAACAAAAAATTCGGATCACCTCCTCTCACATTCTTTGGGATTGCCTCTAGAACACGCCATTGTAGTTGTTGGAAAGTATGTTGTTTTTCTTTACAATGGGCCACCATCGGGGCCAGCATTTTTCCCGTAGTAATGCAACTGCGGTGCTCTATCAATCTTACTTGAATTTGGCGTTTAGTACGCCCGATGTAATACAAATTACAGGGACAGATAATTAGATAGATTACCCTGGACAATTCACAATCTGTGTATTGTCGTGCCGTGTGTATTTTTCCATTCTTGTCGGTCCAATCTTGCCCCTTTATAGTTTGATGACACATCGAGCAACGATTGCATGGCCAATGTCCATTGTTATCATCTGTCCTCATGACAACTTGAGGAGATAAAAATGAATGCGTAACAAAATCACCAATATTCCTACCTCTACTATATGCTATAGTAGGAAAATCTTGAAAGATGTCATGTATTTTTAAAATGGACCAGTGATGGCGAATTAAAGAAGCAATTTTTCCTGCTTTATTAGAAAACGGTATAGTACATACTATTTTTTGTTCTTCTGATTCTGATGTTTTTTCTAGCAGGAGCCATTGTTGTTCGGCATTATAAGCTCTTTTGTATGCCCTTTTAATACATTTAACAGGATACCCCCGTACAAGCAACCTCTGTTTGAGTTGCGCCGCTAAGCTGACAGTAAAAATTGGGTAAGGGGTATTTATGGGTGAAGATTTGCAGTTAAATTGACCCCCACCATAGTATATTCAGCCATCGCTCTAAGGGGCGGATTTTAAAAGGAGCGCGAATAGCCTACTTTTGTTTGCGCTCCAGGCGCAAACAAAAGTACGCTGGATTTTAGTAGATACGTGCGGAGCCGCGCGTATCTGCTAAAAACCTGGATCGGCGCGCGCAAGGCTATGGATTTTGTATAGCCCCCGCGCGCCGAGCCGCGCAGCCTACACCCATTCCCTCCAAGGCCACTCCGAAATCGGAGCGGCCTTGGAGGGAATCCTCTAACGCCCTCCCCTCACCTTCCCCTCCCTTCCCCTACCTAACCCACCCGCCCGGCCCTGTCTAAACCCCCCCCTTACCTTTGTCGGGGGATTTACGCCTCCCAGAGGGAGGCGTAAATCCCCGCGCGCCAGCGGGCCTCTTGCGCGCCGGGCCGCGACCTGATGGCGGGTAGGGAGGGCGCGGCCACGCCCCCGGACCGCCCCGGGCCGTAGCCACGCCCCCGTACCCGCCCTCAAAACGCTGCCGACACGCCCCCGAAACGCCGCGACGACCGGGCCCGCCCCCGACACGCCCTGACACGCCCCCGACACGGCCCCCTCGGAGAACCCCGGGACTTATGCGAGTCCCGGGGCTCTGCGCGCGCCGGTAGGTCTATGTAAAATAGGCTTCCCGGCGCGCAGGGCCCTGCTCGCCTAAATCCGCCCGGTTTTGGGCGGATTTAGGCGAGCAGGGCTCTGAAAATCCACCCCTAAGTGTATTTTACCTTTATAACATGTATTTCATGTATCCATGTATCCTTCATGTATTTCATGTATCCGTCATTATAACATGTATATATTTTGTTTCTTTATAACATGTACATATTTTGTTTTTTGTATTTTTATCATGTATATATCATATACTTCTCCAGCTCTCAGTTCTGTTCTTATCAATTTCGCTCCTTTCCCCTTTCTTTCATGCTCTTGCTCTTTCTCCTCTCTTCTCTGCTACTCCCGCTCCCCCCTCCTGTTAATTGTATTTCTCCTCTTGTTGAACAGTTACAATGTAAACCGGCACGATGTACCCACAAATGTTGGTATAGAAAAGCTAACAAATAAATAAATAAATGAAATAAAATACATTTTATGTTGGGACTATGTATTTTATAAACTTGGATAGCATGGTGCAGTAGCATAGCCAGAAATTTTGGAGGGGCCCAAGCTTAACATGGGTGGGCAGCAGACATACAGGTCTAGGCCCTATTAGTTGTACTCTTATTGATAAATAATGCCTTACTATGCACCCTACAATGGATTTCTGAGTGGTCTACAAAAGCAGTCATACATTTTGAGTGACATTTTAAAATATTTTAATTCTATTATATCAAGCTCTTACCAACATTAAAAATGCCTTATTAATCTGGATTAAATTCCTGTTATATTTATTACCATTTATAAATATGCAATATAATGTAAAAAGTAATCAAAGAACATTTAACAGAAGAATCAGATATAATCATATAATAAACAAATATCAATATATTCTTTTATGAATCCTTTTTAAAACATGTAGAGAACATCATAACTACAGTAAAACAGCAAAACCATAATAATCATAAAAATGTAAGATTTGCAATAAGTGAACAGAACGAGGACATGCAAAAATATATATGGTTAAATTCAGGTGTCATCTCAGTGACAACAAAACAAACTCCCTCCACTGCCAAGCACTTTGTGGGGTTACATTAGCCACCCTCCAGTCTTCAGGTACAATGAATGATTTTAATGATAGGTTACAAATTTTTACCAATAGGTCTGAAATTTCATTTTTTAGTTGCTACATCTGTATATTCTACATTGTTTTCTGGACCATAACTTATTTATTTATTAAGATGTATAGGCTGCCTATGGCAAAGCCCTAGAGAGCAAACAAAATAAAATATGTAATCCTTAAAACAACTAAAACAAACCAAGACAATAAGCAAAGCAAAAACAGTTCAGCTCTATGAAACCAACTCATGTCAAATAACAGAGATTGCCATTACAAAAATGCCTGTGTAAACAGGCAAGTTTTTAACATAATTCTAAAGCTCTTAGTGCAGTCCATCAGACACAACTCATGAGGTAATGAGTTCCAAAAATTTGGCACTGCCACAGAGAATGATTGCTTCTAAGAATCATCTGTGTTTATTCCATACTTTCATGGAATTAACTTAGAATTAATAATAAACACTGCTTATCCCGGTATCTATTGTGTGCTGACTCAGAGTGTGAGTGAGTATGTGAGTGTGGCTATGTGTTTTGTTAAGTAGCAGATCATGTCAGGAAGGGAGCTTGCAGGATATTGTTTTGTGTTTTGAAGTGGTGGATCTCACCGGGGAAGTTGCTTGGGGGGATACTGACCTTGTGTCTTGAAGTGTTGGATCTCACCAGGGGAGCTGCCTAGAGATACCGGCCCTTTGTGTCTTTGTGTTTCACCACACTCACACAGCCTCATGCATGAATCTCCTGTGTTTACGGCATGCACTGAGTGGGGACTTGGGTGGTTAACTAAGCAGTGACAACATGATGCCCCTGTGATAGTGTGTCCAGCCTGGCTTGGTAATTGTTAGTCATTTTGATGGCTGTTCCCAGTTAAGGAACTCCACAAAACAATGTTTTATCCTTTAGTTCTGACTGAAGAGACACACAGAGTAATACAGTAATGTTCCAAACAATGCAATTTAGAAAAGAGCCATTAATACCATTCTCTGCATTACGAGGTCAGTTTAACTCCTATGCCAGTGGCATTTACTCCAAGGCTAGCCCAGTTTCACTGAAAAAAAAAGCAATAACAGCCCTTTCCATGATGCTCCCTCAAAACTGTTCAAGCCTCAAGCTTCTGCCTTCCCAAACCTTCAATCACAAATATTCTCTACCAGTATGTTAGCTTTTGGATTATTGTGACCCGGTCAGGTGCAAGGCTGTCAGATGCCTGTTGTACCCTTGTCAAAGTTAGCTTGAACGAGATTTACTACAGACAGTCTTAAGTTATCTGACTGTATAATTAAATGGGTCACTAGAGCAAGATTATTTTCCAAATACCCTTAAGCCAACATTAATTAAATCACTACTTAAATAAACAACTCTGGATCCTTCAAAGCGTGCTAATTACCACCCAGTGCGGTCCCAAAAATGTTTGGTTCATTTCATTTTTTGTTTCATGGTTTTTGTTTTTGGTTTTTTCATTTAAATTCAATTTGATTTATTGTTGTATGGTTGGTTCATTTGTCAAAAATATTAAGCAACCAAAAACCCTCTCACCAAATCAATAATAATAAAAAACCAGGCTTCTGGCGGTACTGGTTGGGCATTCCTGGGCAAAAAAACTGCCCAAGCCTGGTGCCAAAGCTTAGACTAAGTCCAGGCCCAGCTCCAAGACCTAGGCCTGACCCCAGTATGGCCCAATGCTGAGGCTGGGCCCAGTGCTGAGGCTTAAGCCTATACCAGGCCCTTGTGATGAAGCCAGTGACAGAGCCTTCCTCCTCTGTAAAGCTGCTGGGGACAGGGAGCTTCCACCACGGTCCCCACTTACCCCCTTCCTGGATCTGCTGAAAATGGACAGAGCGAAGCTCAGTCACTCCTGCCTTGGTCCTGGCAACTTAAAAATGACACCTTCCTCCAGAGTAACCAGACCCCAGAGCCATTTTGATGTTCAGCCATAGAAATGGCCTAGCCCAGGTGGTGACATATTAAAAATGGCACCATCCACCTTGAGGATTGTGCCAAAGTGACATCACTTTGGTGCCTTCTTTTGGTGCCATTTTGATATACAGCCATAAAAATGTCCCAGCCTGGGCCTAGGCCTCAGTACTGGCCCTAGGCCTCAACAATTAAGCCTAGGTCTCAGCACCAGGCCCAGCCCAGGCCTAGGCCTTGATGCTTGGCTCTAGCCCGGGGCTAGGCCTCAGCACTGGGAAAGGCTAGCCAGGGCTGCCAGAGGTCTGTTTTTTAGCAAAATGCACAAATACAAAAATACCTGAAAATTTTTGAGTATTTTCATAGGAGTCTATTTTCAGTTCATTCCATTCAGAATGAACTGAATATGATCTTATTCATAACATTTTTGGCATGCACCTTTCTACCTCCCAGTATCCTACATTCCTGACCTGACAAAACTTAAGGAGGATAATTTTCAACAGTCTGCATAACTCAGCAAACACACGCATAAATCAGGGTATTTTATAAACAGGGCAATGGGAGTTGCACAGTGTAAAATACCGCGTATCTCTGCCCCAGTAGTACATGTGTATTTGTCAGTACAGACAAGTTTGCAATGGATTGGTGCATACACGTTTTGCAAATATTCCATAGAAGTACATGCATTTATTTTACACATTAAATAATTGCAAGATGTGCACATAATAACCCTCATTTTATGCTTGGAGGCAGGTATTTTATAAAGTTGGCTGATGTATGTGCATATTTTGCTTATGAAAATACTTACTTGTGCGCATGCTTCCAAGCATCAGTTTGTCAAGACCTTCACAGTTGACCCAGACCTTCACCAGTTCACCCTCAACCACTTGCTCCAGAGCCGCCACATAATAAGTTCAGCCAAAAGAGAAGTCAGATTTAATATGTGCGATTTGATTAGCCAGGTATACAAGCAAGCATGAATGCTTGATGAATATACATTTACTTCATTTATAAAATTACATAAATATGTGTGTCCTTCCAATCCCTGCACCAGAACACTTGACACACCCTCATTGTAGGTGCACATTTTTCCTTGCAGTACTGGCAGCACGTGCGTACTCTCACCTTTCTAAAAATTGCTTACAACACAGAGGCTATTTATGAGAATATGCAGTATATTCCGATTTTATAAGCAGAACACCTGCATAAGTATTTGAAAATTGACCCCACTGAGTCTGTGGCTACTGTCCAGTTAAGGTTCTTCTGGAAGAATTTGGAGAGGGGTGAGGGGAGTAGATCTAGCCCAGTCAGGTTTCACACCAGTTTTAGTGTACCGACCGTTTTAGTGTACCGACCGTTTTAGTGTCCTTAATTGATGACATAAGCTGGCTGATGTATTGAGGAGACTCCGGTTTTCTGGTCCTGTCAATGGCCTTTGAAATGGCCTTTCATCACATCAGTGATTATTGATGCAGTGGCTTATGGAGTTGGGAGTTAGGGGTAATTCTTTGGTTCTTTTCTGTCAAATCGGTCTCTATGGGTCCTGACAGATGCATAATTCCCTTGTTATTGGCCTCTAATTTTAGGAGTCCTGCAACGGTCTCCACTTTCTGCAATCCCTCTTTAATCAGAGATGATTTATTTATTTATTTATTTAAAGGCTTTTATATACCGGAGTTCATGCACTAGTGCATACCACTTCGGTTTACACGGAACAAGGAACAGAAAATTACATCAAACAGATTGAACAATTAAACAAATATACAATTACATCCAACAATTGGGTATAAATAACATGGCTAACTTAGTAGGAACTTAGAGTTAGAGGTGAAGGAGAGAAATAGTACCAAGTGGTAATAGAACAATGTTAATAGCTAAATAATAAATATAAATAGTAAATACAAGTTCTTATAATAAATACAGGTGTTTACAGATTACAGTCTTCAAGAAAAGTTTACGTCTACAGAATAGGGTTAAGTAAATAAGAACTGGCGGTTATTTCTATAGGAGTGAAGACTTCAAAAACTAAGGTTTTTGCAAGATATTTTGCAAGATATTAGATGCCCTAGGCAAAATTTTAGTCGTGCATCCCCCGCCCCCTCCCCAAAACACACACACACCACACCCTGCAGAAACATCCAATGCTCTCATCATCTCTTCCCATTCCCCGTGGCAATAACATCCTCTACTCCTCAGAATCTCTCCTCCTTCCCTCCATTCTGGACGTAGCAGTTCTTCGACTTACCTGGGGCTGGGCCAAACATCATCTGCGTTGGAGTGTGAGTGCCATGGCAGTTGCTGAAACAGGAGCCAGCAGCAGCAACAGGCCTCATAGGAAGATATCCGTTCTCCTCCTCCTCACTTTGCAGCTCTTCTTATCTGCCTGTCTCTTTGTGGTGCTCACGCAGCAAAGTACTGCATGCTCCCCTGCTGGGTCTGCAGCTGCACAGGTTAAGGACCACACGCATAGGTGCTGCATGATGCCAGGAGGGCAGGTGGACAGAGATAAGTTCCCCATCATTGGTTAAATCTTGTCTCGGGCAGCAGTGGGTGAGGTCAATACTGTGTGGCCCAATTAATGCCAGTTTGGTCCTGTTACTGCTGCCACCACTTCCAAAACTGGGGCTCAATATGTGGCCACCTAGTCTGCCTACTGCTTCCATTAGCCCATACCTCTACCCCCTGAGAGCTAATACTAGAGACCTGGGCTGGAGATATATATTTACATGGATGATATTCAGATTTTTGGACCTTGCTGGGAAAATCCAGTGAAGATGCTTGCAAATTTACAGGCCGATACAGTACAGTGCGCTCCGGTGGAGCGCACTTTAGCCCGTGTTTGGCTGTGCATTTTTGATGCGCTATTTTTACCCCTTATACAGTAAGGCGTAATAGCGCGTCGAAAACGCGACGGCCAACTCCCCCAAAACTAATAGCGCCCGCAACATGCAAATGCATATTGATGGGCCTATTAGTCATTCCCGCGTGATACAGAAAGTAAAATGTGCAGCCAAGCCGCACATTTTAATTTCGGCCGGCACCGGGAAAGTGTACAGAAAAGCAGAAAAAACTGCTTTTCTGTACACTCTCCGACTTAATATCATAGCGATATTAAATCGGAGGCCCCAAAAGTAAAAAAAAAATAAATTAAAAATCTGCCCGCCGGTCGGAAGATGGATGCTCAATTTTGCCGGCGTCCGTTTTCTGAACCCGTAGCTGTCAGCGTGTTCGAGAACCGATGCCAGTAAAATTGAGCGTCGGCTGTCAAACCCGCTGACAGCCGCCGCTGGTGCTGGCCAATGCCGGCTGAAATTAACGCCAGCCTTTGGGCAGGCATTAATTTCTGAAAGTAAAATGTGCGGCTTGGCTGCACATTTTACTTTCTGTATCGCGTGGGAATAATTAATAGTGCCCGCAACATGCATTTGCATGTTGCGGGCACTATTAGTAGTGGTGGTGGTGGTTGGCCGCATGTTTTCGACACGCTATTACCCCTTACTGTATAAGGGGTAAAAATAATGCATCGAAAACGCATGGCCAAACGTTGTATTCGTGGGAATCGCGATACGTTTCGCTTCCCCACAAATACAACGAATATGGCCCTACACTTTGCGGATTGCCAATACGTTGCAAACGAATGCACACCCCTAGTTTTTATGGGTTTGGTGATTTAAATGTCAAACCGGGAGTGCACTATCTTGCCCTTTTGAGTCAGTTTGTGAGTCTTAGGGATGGGAAGAAGTAAAAATTTAATTTCATTTTTCGTTTTGCTTTTTGGGGGATCTTTCCCACAAATTTTGTTTTGTTTAATGTTTATTTCATTTAAAAAGATGAAATAAGCAGGTGGATGAGGACATTGCTTCGCCTTGTCATTTGAAGGAGATTTTATACTTGAGGGTACGAGATCTTCCTGCTCACCTGAAATTCTCCATGCTATTACGCCCAGTAATCCTGGGATGGCAGTCGATGAGAGGGGGTTTGAATCTTTCCCCAGCTGTATCTCCTTATTTGCCACTGACGGGTCACAGCTATTTTCAATCGAGAGGTATTATCTCTCCGCAGTTCTCTTGTTAGGTAAAGACTGGTTGTTAAAAGACTTTATCACTATGGATACATTTCAATTGTTCTCCTTCCAACAATGTAGAGATAAACTGGGGTTTTGGACATTTGATTACTTATTATATTTACAACTTATGCATTTTTACGAGTTGTACCACCAGACAGTAACCTGCTCTATATCATTCCCCTGCCTTTGCAGCCCTGTTGAGGCTGTTCAGATGTCCTAAAGGTTTACTCTCGAATATTTATAAGCTTTTACACTTACATCAAGACTATCCAGTAGTAAGGGGGCTACAGCAAGCATGGCAATGGGATTTGGGGGTGGTAATGTAGGAAAAACACTTTAAAGATGAGGTCCTACAAATGTATATGAATATGATGGTAAATGTTAATCTACATGAACTACAATTTCACATTGTCCACAGAGCTCTTGTCACGCCGATCCAGGCCTTCCATATGGATATTATCTCTACATCTCAATGTTGTAAGTGATCTTTATTGGGAGTGAGTCTTTGCCACTGTTTATGGTCATGTGTTAAAATAAAGCAGTTTGGGGAAACAATATCTCACACATTTAGTAATTATGCTTAATAGACCAGTTTGTATAACTCCAGAGCTTGCTTTACCAAATTATAGTCCTCCAGGGCAATTTTGGGGGTCTAAGGTGCGTCGATTTGTTCCGAAAGTCTGTTGATTTGCGAAACTATGTATAACTTGTTACTGGCTGGACGCTTTTCCACCTGCTTTGAGAATGTGGAATCTATAAATGATGGACCTTTTTACTATGGAATACAAATCACAGTGTTTTGCGCAGAAGAAAAGTGTTGCATGATTCTGGCAGCTTTGGGGGCCATTCCATCGCAGGCTTCCAGAGGATTTTAAGAATGCATATCCCCTGTAGGATTCCCAGGCTACATCAGCTCACTAGATGTACACAAAACTGGACACGTGAATCTTGGTTGTAGGGACTGATTCTATTTCCTTAATTAGGAGACTGTCCTTTGAGATGGTTCACTGGATTTTCTTCAATTTTTCTTTGTCTTTTAGGGGAAGGGTTGGGGGGTGGGGGCAGATTGGAAAATGCAAAATGTTCATGTTGCAATTTTTTTTTTGTGTGTGTGTGTGTGTTGTTTGTCCTGTTCTTCCATAATAAAAAGATTAAAGAAAACAAAAAACAAAATAAACATAACTACCCCCTCCTCCCAAAGATGGAATAAAAAGAAATGAGGCTTTCTGAGGCCTTCTGTCTCCACCTCTCAAAAAAATGCCAGGGCCAAGATCATACCTGGGACCCTCTTACCAGGTCTGAGGGAGAATCTGATGCCAAGGCCTAGACCCAGACCGAAGCCTCGGCCTTGAGTAGGCCTAAGCTATGGTAGTTCACTGCAACTTCAGCCTAGGCCCTACCCCAGACCCAGGCTTCGAGACATGGTCATAACTCTGGGGTCTAGGCACAGGCCTGAACCAGGGTCAGGCCATGGCCCAGCAGCCAGGTATTAGATGCCTTTATCCGATGTCTTCTTTTTTCACTCTTTGCTCTTGAAATGACACCATCCACTTTGGAGCTACTTGAATTGCCGTACATCAAAATGGTGCCCTCTGCTGGGGGGATGCACTGGAGTTAATTAATTCTGTCGCTTCCTGAGTAGATGACAACATTTCAAGAACGAAGAAAGAAGGAAGATGTTGTCAGATGAAGACATATGAGGCCTGGGTGCTAGGCCTGGGCTTGACCCTGGGCCAAGGCCCAGGTGTTGGCATCTGGCTTCCGGGATGGGCCTCTGGGCCGGGCCCTGGCCTAGGCCAAGGCTCAGATGTTGGCACCTAGTCTCCTGGTCACACCACAGCATCAGGCCTAGGTCTAGGCCAAAGCCCAGGCAGGTCCTGATCTCTGGACCAGACCCTGGCATCGGTTTCTCTGGGTCAGGTTCCGGTATCGGGCCTGGGTCCGGCATTTGGACCTAGTCTCTGGACCTTGCCCAAGCACTGGGCCTGTGCCCTGGTCTCAGGACCCAGCCTCCTAGTCAGGTTCAAGGTTAGGCCTGGGTCTCGGTCAAGGCCCAGGCATCCAGACCAGGCCTTTGGGCCAGACCCCATCATCAGGCCTGGGTCTGGGCTGAAGCCCAGGTGTAGGGACCAGGCTGAGGCACCGCTCATGCTCGGGTGTCTGCTGGGTCCTCTGCTTTGGGTCTTGGCCTATTCTCTAGGTGAGGCCCCAGCTTCAGGCCTAGGTCTAGGTTTAACCAGATACTTTTTTAAAAAATAAGTTTTGAAAACAAAGTGAGATGCCGATGAAATTGTGTTGGAATTTAACTCATTCTGTATTGAAAATGAACCGAAACAAAATACGAAATTTTGTCTCATTTCCTATTTCATTTCTCCCAAATGCTCATCCTTAGTGAGTCTTCCATATATGTGCACAGAAAAAGGTTTTGTTTTGTTTCCTTTTTTTTTGTTTGGTGTTTCCTTTGTTTCATTTTGTTTATTAGAAACCAAATAAGCACCAAATAGTAAAGAAAAAAAATAAAAACAAAGCAAATACAACCAAAAAGCAATGAAGGGCTTTCCTCCTGCTGAAAAATTGCCAGCACTGTCAACTTTTCTTAACTGAAACCTTGCTCTCCTAAACCAGGCCTTTCCCATCCTCCCACTCTTCCTGGATGTCTCTTACCCCATCCATGTGGCTTCAGTAATCCAAATCATGCAGGACTGATCCCCTGTCGCTCCTCCTCCAGTGGATCCCTTTTTCAAAATGGTGCCACCTGGTCTTGAGGCCGGCACCATTGTATTGTACAACCGTGTGCTTTATGGTCATACAACAAAATGTCGCTGGCCTCAAAGCCTGCTGACACCATTTTCAAAAAAGGACCCGGTGAGACAGACGTAATTGAGGATTGCTCCTGCTTACTAAGGAGTACTGGAATCACGCAGATGTGGTAAGAGACATTCTAGGATAGTGTGAGGGAGGGCATGGGGAAGGCCTTGGGGAGGGGAGGGTCAGTCTTTAAATGCTGGCAGTGCAGGGTTATTTTTTGTTTTCGAAATGGACAGAAAGGAAAAAATCCCCAAATTTCGGCAGGGTTTTAATTTTGTTTCATTTTCTTACTAAATGAAAAGAAACTCAAAGTTTGCACTGTTTTAATTTCGTTAGAAAATAAACGCACATCTCTAGAATCTGGGAACGTGCAACATTGAAAGGGAAGGAGGGCGCCAAAAGCAACCCTTGCCCGGGGCGCTGTTTGTTCAGCGATTGCTTTGGTGGGAGGGAGGAGAGTGAAGGGCGACCGGAGGAAGATGTTGACAGAGGACTGCATCAAGATGAGGTGAGAAGAGAAAAAGAGCAGAAAGAGAGAGTGAGTTGCCTGTGGTGAGAGATGAGCACCAGCAGCAGTATATGGAGACGGAGTGCATTTTATCCTTAGCAAATAAGACCTGGGGGAATTTTTCAAACCCTGCTAGGATATATCCTATTTGGCCCTATAGCTTTGTTCGCTTTCAGTTTTGCTAGATCCATACCAACCTCTTTTTCTGTAAAAGTTATGACACCTACTCCACTATCATTTGTACCCCCCTATCAACCCTTCAGTTGCCTTTCCATCTCTTCTTCAGTGACCACTACGTAAAAATATTTGTGTAGTGTAAGGTCCCCTTGTCTTAAATAAATCCATTACCTTAAATCAGTGAAATAGTATGATCTAGATCAGCCCTGCTGAGAGGCTGTAAGTCTTTCAGATCACCACAAGGTTTATTAGGATCCTGGAGAATTTCCAGAGACTTTTCCTGGAGGGCAGAGAGGCCCACCATAAGTAAGAATGCCTGAGAGCTTGGAAGGGTATTCAGAGAGTCCGAACCTACTACAGCTACTATTTATCATTTCTAGATGTGTGCAGCACTGAAGAGATATAATAAGAGGCAGTCTGTCTCCATGTAGCTTACAATCTATTAATTAATTAATTTATTAATTTATTTATTTATTTACGGGTTTTTATATACCGCGGCTCGTTAGCAAACATCACCTTGGTTTACAATGAACATAAATTAGCAACAAGCTTTACAATCCAACATAATTAAATAGTGATACATCGCTGATAACATTGAAATTATAATATAATTAAAATAAACTAAATTAAACTAGATTGGCAGGGGCGTAAAGAGCCGGAGTATCAAATTAATGGTACATTATTAACAGTACAGATCTTACAAGGTCAGAATTAGATGATAGATAAATAACAATATTAATAATATTGCAAGTAAATATGTCGCCAAAGTGTGTTTAGTGTTATTAAACAAGAGATAGATTGGAATGGGAAGATAGAATTATATAAATGTCATATTATATATTTTTTTAACTGAAGGGACAGGATCACAGATTGTAGGCTTGTTTAAACAGCCATGTTTTTAAGTTCTGTTTAAATTTCTTGTGGCAGGGTTCCAGGCGCAGATCAGTGGGCAGTTTGTTCCACAGGTTGATTCCAGCTATTGTGAATGTTCGTTCTCTCGTTGAGACATATTTTATCTGTTTGAGCGTAGGAGTAGTTAGCTTAGCCTGGTGCATTTTTCTAATTGGTCTGTCTGAAGTATGGAATGTAAAGAACTCAGAAAAACAATGCATGTCTTGGTTATACAAAGTCTTGTGTATAAGGGTGAGTGCTTTGAATGTTATCCTAGATAGGATCGGAAGCCAGTGTAGGAATTGTAGAGCTGGAGTAATGTGTTTGTAGCGGTGCATGTTAGTCAGCAAGCGTGCAGCTGCATTTTGTAGCATCTGTAATGGTTGTATTGAGTTATTTGGTAGACCTAGTAATAAGGAGTTACAGTAGTCCAATTTAGATAATATAGTAGCCTGTAGTACTGTCCGAAACAAGCCTATGTGACAAACAAGCCTATGTGACAAACAAGCCTATGTGTCAAACAAGAATCTATGGCCAGTATGTTTATTATAAAGAAGTGCTTAGGATTTATAAGCAGCTTCAAAAAAAGGGGACTTTTTAAACCTAATTTGAATAAGGCCAGAGAAGAAGCAAGATGCACCAACTCAAATCTATTCCAGGCACATGGCACAGCAAGGTAGAAAATGTGAAGTCAGAAGTTGACAGTAGAGGAGAAGAGCAGGTAAGAGTGACTTGCTCTGTGAACAGTGTTCACGGGAAAAGTTATAGGGAAAGAGAAGTCACAGATTGAATGCATTTATAGGTGAGTAAGACAAGCTCGAGGGGGGGGGGCGAAGGAGTCAAGATGGTGACCTGCTAGATGCCATGTGTGCCTGCATCTCTTATCTCATTTGATTTTCTTCTTTCTACTGTGCCTTCAAAGCATAAGGGAAAGCCCAAGCAAATCCCCTCCATGCCTGTGACTCTCCCCGGCCAGCGCACATTGGATTCAACTTGCGCCCGGGCGATGGATTTTGGAGGAGTGCAGTCCTTAGCAGCTCTCACTGAGGGAGTGGTGAATCCACTGGATGTTACTCTTCGCCCTCCTGAACACATTCCTCCACCTCAGCCGGGCTCCTCCGATAATGTGGCACTGATGTCACTGCAGGAGGCTGTTATGACTGTTATCATGTCGGGAGGGGCCGTCGGCAGAGAAGATCCAGCTGTTACAGTTACCAGCAGTTGTAGAGGATTTGGGGAGACATTGCAATCCTATACCTCCCCAAGAGATGCTGCAGTTCGAGATGGATATTTTCTTTTAAGGTCTTCCTTACAACCTTTGGTAAGACCTCCTGAAGTTACTTTAGACTCTGTGTGGTCCTGTGGATTTGGCTATTTCCAACTGTGCTTCAGACATTGGGCTGCTGGTGAAAACAGTTTTGGAGCTTACAGAGGTTCACTCTTAAAAGTTCCAAGAGATTGATTTAAGGGTGACTAATGTAGAAAAGCAAGTTCAAAATATCCAAAGTTCAAACGTTGCTTTAATACAAGACAAGAATGATACTCAGAAGAAAACTGAACAGCCTGAAATGTCTCTAGGCGTCTGAACTTGCGTTTTCTTAACTTTCCTAAATTGCCAGTGGTTTCTGTTAAGGATACCCTGAAGAAATAGTTCATTCAAGTTCTAGAATTGCCTGAGGAAGCTTGTCCACCTATTACTAAACTTTATTTTCTGCCTTCTCGTAGAAAATGAAAGAATGGTCTTCCTTTAGGTTCAGATTCACCATTGGATGTATCTGCCATCTTGGAGAGGTTGAAGCAAGAGAGATTCTTTTGGCTTCCTTTGTTTTTGAGCAAGATTTAAATATGATTTTAAAATTTTACTTCATAAAGCACATACTCTCTTTTATGGGAAACGTATCTGGATTTATCCAGATGTAGTTAGATCCACCCAAGACAAAAGGAAATTATTTCTTGCTATACGTCAGGAAGTTCTGTCATTGAGAGCAACAATTTTGCTTAGATATCCATGTAAATGCATTATAACCTATATTGGTAACAAATATATTTTCCTTCTTCTTGAACATTTACGATTTTTCCTAGATCAGAAGAAGTTTCCAACTTCAGTACCTTTAGTCAGCTTTCATTAATATTATGACTTTCTACCTTGTAGCAAGTTAAGCCTTTTGATTTCCTCTTATTTCACTCCCTTAATGCCTGTTATCTCCTTCCCAAGTATTGTGGACTAAGGCAATGTATTTTTATGTTTTTTTTACCTTATTTTATTATTTCTCTTTCTAATGTAGAGATATTTTTCTTTATTTGCCTTTACCTTGTCATTTATGGCTATGTAATGTTAAATTTAAAAATAAAAATAAAAAAGAGAAGCTTGAACAGTATGTGGAAGCAGATAAGAAGCCAATGTAGTGACTTGAGAAGAGGAGTTATATGGTCATAGTAATGTTGAAGAAAGATAAGTCATGCTGCCAAATTTTGAACAGCCTGCAGTGGAGAACGTCAGTTCTGCTGGAGGCGTGCAAAGAGCAAGTTGCAGTATTTTAAGCAGGAGGTGATAAGAGCATGGATGAACATTTTGGTAGCATGCTCAGAAAGGAAGGGGCAGATTTTAAGGATGTTATAGAAGAAGAATCAACATGCTTTAGTAGTGTTTGGATGTGTGTAGAGAAGGAGAGAGAGAGAAGCATCAAAGATGACCCCAAGAGAACCAGGAGGATGAGATTATTATCAACAGAGACAGAAAAAAAGGAAATGAGGGAAGTGGGATTGGGATGAAAACAAGAAGTTCTGTCTTTGCCATGCTGAGTCGGATATTCAAAGCATGTTTAGTGCTAGATAGCCAGATACTTTCAGCGGCCGCTGGATGGTTGGATAAGTCACTTATCCGGCTGTATAAAGAGCCAGATAAGTTGTGGGTGGGCAGTGGGCACATCGGGGCAGCTGTATCTAAATGATTAATTTAACCAGATAAGTAGCATTATTCACTCTTATCCAGATAAATTAATTGGATAAGTTAGACCTGCCACTGAGCAGGTCTAACTTGGCATGATATAACTTGTCTGGCTAAGTAGCGATTTCTGTGCAGATATTCAGTGGCATAACTGTGCTGCTGAATATCCCTTGTAATTTAGCTGGATAAATTATGTCTGACAGAGACGTGTTTTGTTTGTTTTTAATTCGTGTCATTTTTGTTTCATATCGTTATCAATTTGATTGTGTTTTTAAAATGGTTCAGGGGTGTTTATTTCAGATTTCCCTAATTTTGGAGTTAGTGCGTATTAATGGGACTTAGTGCAGACTAAGTCCTGTTAGAGCATATTAACTGAAAATGTAACTGATCAGTTAAGAAGTGTCAATTGGGGAGAAGTTCGTTAGCTACGGGTATAGTTCTGCATTCCCATTGGTTGTCTTCTTAGTTACTTGTTTGTGTTGCCAAGGTTGCAAGGTGGTGTTTGTGGGGGGACGGCCAGTACCTGGTAACAAGTGTAAACAAACAAGTGATAGATATAATACCATCAAGTTCCAGTCAACACAAGCAAAGGCATGTAATCCAAATGAATAGTTTGAATTTGCCAATCCCTTTGTATTTTGGGAAAGGGGTCCTGGCATTTTGGGATATGCATACTTTTAATTCCCCTGGTGGGTGTCTGTGTGTTTGGGGGGAGGGTGACTGGTGAGAGGGGAAGTGACTGGGGGGAATGTATGGTGTGACAGATGGGAGAGAGACTGATTGGGGTGGTGACTGGTGAGAGAGAGGGAATTCAATGTATGCATATCCCAAAATGCCAGGCCCCTTTCCTAAAATACAAAGGGATTGGCAAATTCAAAATATGCATTTGCATTACATGCTTTTGCTGACTAGAACTTGATGATATTATTATATCACTTGTTTGTTTACACTTCTTACCAGGCACTGGCCATCTCCCCACAAACAAGTAACTAAGGAGACAACCAGTGAGAATGCAGAGCAATACTTCTAGCTAATGAACAGATTCCTCAAATGACACTTTTTAACTTATCAGTAACATTTTCAATTAGTGTGTACTAAGTCCCGGTTAGCTTGCACTAACATGAAATACCAAATTTTACGAAATTTCAACTTTTTAAATTTTGTTTTGTGGCATTCCCGAAATGAGACAAAATAGACAATTTTGTTACAATTATTTATTTTGTTTAAAATGATTGCACACCCCAGATCTCCGTATAAGTCTGAATATTGGGTCTGATATGGGGCATGGAACGGCTGTCCTATGAAGAAAGGCTAAAGAAGTTAGGACTGTTCGGTTTGGAGAAGA
Organism: Rhinatrema bivittatum; assembly: GCF_901001135.1. NCBI lineage: Eukaryota > Metazoa > Chordata > Amphibia > Gymnophiona > Rhinatrematidae > Rhinatrema > Rhinatrema bivittatum. The sequence continues at coordinate 270,962,366 of NC_042621.1, forward strand.
GACGAATTAGGGGGTATATGAGAGAAGTCTACAAAATCATGAAATGACTTGAACAAGTTAATGTAAATTGGTTATTTACTCTCTCAGATAATAGAAGGACCAAGGGGCACTCCATGAAGTTAGCAAGTAGTTCATTCATTACCAGGGGATGTGGTTTCAGCACTTAGTGTTACTGGGTTTAAAAAAGGTTTGGATACATTCCTAGAGGTTAAATCCATTAACTGCTATTTTGGAAATTAATAAGCAATAATAGCTTGTGATCTATCTAATGTTTGGGTACTTGCCAGGTACTTGTGACTTGGATTGGCCATTGTTGGAAACAGGATACTGGACTTGATGGACCCTTGGTCTGACTCAGTATGGCATTTCTTATGTTATGTTAATTTTAAGGTGGTGGCGGGACATTTATGGAACAAGTCTATGGATCAAGTAAATAAATATCACAATTAGTGCAAGGTGCCATGCCTATGTTTAGGCATTGACACTTGAAATAGAATTTAATATATTAAGTAGACGTGGTAATAAACATTAATGCAGAAAAAAAACAAAAAAATATATGGAACAATATTTTTTATATATTTTTATCTTATTATGAAAATGTTATACTTTTCCCAAAATTACATTTACACATTTTTTTTCTGTTTTGCAATTTTTTTTCTCTTTGCATTAACAACATAAAACATATTTTATTCAAATCAAAGTCCTTAACTTCAGAAGTCTTCTTGTCTTCTAATGCCTTTCACAGGATAGGTCAATCATCTTTATAAAACTTAAGTATGTCCCCTCAGCTGGATCAAAAATCCATTTCTACATCTAAGATGCGTAAATGCTATGGGAATGTCCATCTTTGAAGCAGTACGCAAATTCCTCTTTGATCCAAACAGAATGCAAAAAGTCCTTGGTGACAACTGTAGGCAGAGCTCTCCCTGGAAGACATTTCTCCGACTCCTCTCTATCACTGTAAGAAAAATGAGAACATCCAGCACCTGCAATTAAGAAACAAGACAAACAAGACAAGCACCAGACAGAGTAGGACAAAGGCAGTATCTTTGTATAATATCTTCTTTGTTCCTCTTCAGAAAACAGGTTCAAATTTGCTTTGGAACAATGCAGCATAAGGCTGAGTGCTTGAAAGTAGAGATGTGAATCGGAACCGGAATCGGTTCGGATTCCGGTTCCGATTCACATGAGCCGATAAACAAAAAACCCACCCCGACCCTTTAAAACTAATCCATTGCTTCCCCACCCTCCTGACCCCCCAAAAAACATTTTACAGGTACCTGGTGGTCCAGTGGGGGTCCCGGGAGCAATCTCCCGCTCTCGGGCCGTCGGCTGCCACTAATAAAAATGGCGCCGATGGCCTTTGCCCTTACCATGTGATAGGATATCCATGCCATTGGCCAGCCCCTGTCACATGGAGGGAGCACTGGATGGCCATAAGAACATAGAACATAAGAAAATGCCATACTGGGTCAGACCAAGGGTTCATCAAGCCCAGCATCCTGTTTCCAACAGTGGCCAATCCAGGCCATAAGAACCTGGCAAGTACCCTATGGGGAATCAAATCTCCTGGGTTTCTTCAATCCCTATGGATAGCTTTTACTCATGGGGTCTGCTGAAATAGTCAAAGAAAAACTATGCACGCAGTTGTGTTTTGATTATTGTCCTGCAAAAAATAAATTTTTACCACATAAATTTGCACCTGCTTTTTCTATGGATATGTTTCAAGGTGAACTTACAGTGCCTCCCCTGACCAAACCTTGCTCCAGGGATGTGTCCAACCATATGCAGGTAAAAATCCCCATGTTTAGAAGGTGGGCAATAATCAAAAAGCTCATTTCTGCAGGTAAAACTGTGTTTTACCCACGGATAAACTTTGTCTGTTGCCTTCTCTACCAGTCAGGATGCAGAATCTCTCTCGAAATCTGCCCCATCTGCACTTGGGTTATTAACTTGAATGACAGCTTTCTGAGACATGGCATATACTTAGAAACATTGAAGCATAGAAACAGAACGGCAGAATGTGCTTATCCCATGCCTTCTTGAATTTAGATTCTGTCCCCTTATCTCCACCATTTCCATGGGGAGCATTTTCTTTCTGTATGCACCCCAACATTTTCCTGGCTTTCACTGTTGCTTTATCCACCTTATCATCAGAGATGGCTACCTCCCCAAATCCTGCTCTTTTTTTCATGCTTAGAGGAACTTCATCCCTATACTGTACTGCGCCTTTGGATTTTTGCAACCCAAAAGCATGACGCTGAATTTTTTAGCATAAAATCTTAGCTGCCAGACTCTAGACCATTCCTCGAGGTTTGCTAGATCCCCCCTCATGTTTTCCACACTGTCTTACCCTGCTGTTGAGCCCAGCATCCTGTCTCAGAAAGTAGTCAGTCCGGGTCATATGTGTCCAGCAGATCCCCCAATAGTTGATGTATTTCTTGTTTTTCACTCCCAGGGATAAGTGTTGGATCCCAGAAGCTGCACTATCCTCTGTTTTAGCAGTGATTTCGTTAATTTGCTCACCACAGAGGTCAGACCAACAGGCCTGTAGTTCCCAGCCTCCTCCTTACTCCCACTTTTGTGAAGAGGAACCACATCTGCCCGTTCCCAGTCCTCCGAGACTACTTGCAGCTCTAAAGAAGCATTGAAAAGGATCAGCCAGCGGAGCTGCTGGAACTTCTCTACGTTCCCTTAATACCCTCAGATATATCCCACCCATTCCATCAATTTATTTTAAGTTTAGTTACTTCCTCTAGAACACACTTTTCTGAAAATCATTTTGAGGTTTACCTCACTTTTAATTCTATTTGTGTTAACTTTATATGGTCCTGTTACTGGCCCTTCCACAGTGAACACCAAACAATACTTGTTTAGCCCTTCTGCTTTTTCCTCATCAGCCTCTACATATTCCTCCCCTTTACCTCTGAGTTTCATAAAAAAAAAAAAGTCTTGTCCACTTGTGTTACCATATTTGCTATTTATTTTTTTACTACTTTCATCTTTGTATTCCTGACTACTTTCCCAGCTTCTCTTAGCTTTTCCAGATAACGCTGCCTCTCTCTTTCTTTTTGTAATCTCTTGTAGTTGAGGTACGCTAACCTTTTTTTCATTACCTTTTCAGCTACATCTTAGAAATCCATAGCAGCCTCTTTTTTCTCTTGCCTTTATTTGCTTTCCTAATGAAAAGGTTAGTTGCTTTTATAATATCTTCTCTTAGTTTTTCCCACTGCTCTTCTACGTCTCCTAAATTTTCCCATCCACCTAATGACTGTTTGAGGTGTGCCCATGTCCTGCCCCCTTTTGAAAATTTTCGAGATGAGCGTGCTGCGGAAGATACATGTGTGTCTTGGCAGCATTTACAATCTGATCGGCGAGCGCAAGCCCAACTTGGTCACGCATCCCCTAATTAATGCACGCATTGGGCTTTTAAAATTCACCACTAAGTTTTTCATCTTCATCTTGATTTTTCTTAGATTTTTTTTTGTTTTATTTTCATTTTCGAGTTTTTTTTAATTTGTTTTTTTTATGTTTTTTTTGTTTTCAGGAAATAATACATTCTGTTTCCAGAGTACAGTATTCTGCTATAGTGTGTCCCCTTTGCTTATATCACAATAAACATAATTGTAACACTATGAATATGAATTTTACCCATGAACAGTACCTTATTGGTACACCTGGTCATGACCTCTTTACTAAACAATTGATTATCTTTAATGATATATTGTAACTGAACCTTTGGCGGCACCTGTTAGAATGTAGAATAGTATGCATTTACCTACATTAATTTATGTGCCTACATGTAAACTGCTGAGATGGTATATAACTTAGCGATGGTATAGAAAGGATTTTAAATAAATAAATAATAGTGTACACTATTTCCCGAAAATGAAAACTTTATTATGTTTTTGTTTGGATCAAAACAAAAATATGCTCATTTGTCATATTTTACACTTTTGTTTTAAATGAATACATATCCTTAACTTAGCCATCTCCAAGTCACAAATAGGATCGGAAAAAGTGTTCATCACACTTCTTGCAGATGGGTTTCACTCCTTGGGGAAGGGAGTACTTTTGACATTCCAAGCAATCCCAAAACATAACTTGTACTCCATTTTCCACTCCTAAATATAGGACTCCCCAAAGATACTTATCCACCATACCCAATCATTCTTCCACAGAATCCTCAGATAAAGAAGAAACATCCATATCATATGAATCGTTATTCCCAGGGCTGACTGGAAACCTTTCCAGTGCCATTCACTCATAATATGTTATGGTATGCATAATTGGCAAAGCATTTGGATCATCTGATCCATCATGTGGAGGTTTATTTTCAGGGGTACCTTTCCCGAAGAAGATAGAAACAAGAACAATACAGGTGTCACAACTCAGGGTGATTGGACCTTTGGGGGCTGTTATTGAATTGAATCAGCCTAAACAGGGCACAGCATTGCTTAGGCAGCAGCTGACTGGCCGGAAAGTGTATAAAAGGGCTACGCCAGAATATTTAGCAGGTAGGAACAGGCAGGGATCAGTGAAGATAGGATTCAGGGCTGACGGTAGGTAGAGAGGGGTCAGAAGCAAGGCCGGAACATCACAAGTAGACTGGAACACTGAGGCAGCAGTGAGGCAAGGCTGGAACACCACCGAAGAGCAGCAGGAATCACAATGGCACAGGACCAAGGATGTGGACTTATTGCTGAGGTATTCACCAAGGGAACTGAGCCTCCTTTTATTTCAGAGTAGCAGTGATGTCATCAGTCTGCAACATAGGAAGTCCTGGAGGCTGGGCCTATAAAAAGCAGTGAGTACTGCGTGCCCTAGACTAGGCCACAGAATATAGCCCTGAAGTAGGATGTTGGGGACCACGCCAAGATATCGCCACAAAGAAGATGGAACCACACCAGGCCCGGGGTGTAGCAACCTGGGGTCAATGACATATTACAGTACCTTTCCTTTAGGCCCCCTCCCAGGAATCCCTCCAGGCCATCTGTACTTGTGGGGAAAGAGGGCATTGAGGTTCTCTGTCGGTTCCCAGGATCTTTTCTTGGGGCTGTAACCCTTCCAGTCCACCAAGTAATAAAGTTTATTTCTCACCACCTTGGAGTGGATGATGTCATTGATTTCAAACTTTGTTTCTGAGTCAGTTGAGACAGGGTGGCGAGAAGATTTTTCTTAGAGTATCTGATGAGAATCAATGGTTTGAGCAGAGAGACATGGAAGAGGTAATGAATAAGGAGAGAAGGTGAAATCTAGACTGATAGGCCACTGGGTTTATTTGCTTTATGACCCGATAAAACCCGATAAATCTATGGTACCCTGAGCTGGATGTTCTTTGTGCTGAGCCATACTTTGTCCCCAGGAACGAATTTTGGAGCAGGTCTGCACGTTCTGTCAGCACTCTTCTTGAAGCAATCAATAGTTCTCAGAAGAAGGGTCCGAGAATTCTCCCATATCTCCTGCCGATTGCTGGAAAGATGTCAATCTGCAGGGATATCTGTGGATATGTGGAGAGGTAGAGGCACTTTAGGGTGTTGGCCATACATGATAATAATAATAATAATTATCTGCAGCACCTATAACCCACTGGATTACAAGCACATCCAAGTCTGAATTGTTTAACTGTTAACCCTTTATTCCCCAGCCCTATCAGCATACCCCAGGGGAAAAGGGGCACCTCCTTTTTGCACATCTCAGTTGCAACAGCATTGTGCTACAATATTGCCTCCCACTCCCATGGGTACGTCACATGACTACTAACTCCTGGAGGCAAGGAACATTATATACTGCAGCGCATGCCTGTGGAAATAGTGTGGACTGAGGCAATTGTCTTTGCTCATACATGAATAATACTAAGCCCAGTGACTGGGATATAGTGAACTCACTGGTAATTTAAAGTATACCAGGCCTGGGTACTAGTAAGCATAAAGATTTACAAAGTCCTGGTTAATTATTTCAAATGAAGAACATTGCTCTGAAACAGTTTGCATTGTTTCTAGTTGCTGGTTTTTATATTTATGGTTTAACTTTATCTTCTTGATACATCATTTTTAATACAGTTTGTTCTTGCAATATTAAAAACAGAATTACTTATTTCAGTGTGTGCTGGTGCACAGGGAAAGTTCCCCTCAGCAGTCTATTCACAGAGGGCAAACTCATTATTACACAGGCCCCCTCCATCGGGTGGGGTTACATGTACAATTTCTTTTTTTGTTCAATGGAACAACGTGGTAGAGAATTAAAGTTTTTTGAAAAAAGGAGTGCCTCATGAAGTGGATCAGAGATGGAGAAAGCTCCTTGATAAGAAATTGGCAGTATATCACTAGGCACATAAGGATCAACTATATTGTGTAGCTCCTTGGTTCTTTCAGTGTATTTTCTCTCCCACTTTGGTTGGTGCTGATTTTTAAAACTGATGATTCAGATGAACTGAACCAAATCATGGTGAACCTGGAAGATGGAGTAGGCCAGATAGACAAACTGAAGAATAACAAATCACCTGGACCAGATGGTATACACCCAGGGTTCTGAAAGAATTCAAAATTGAAAGTTCAGACCTATTACTAGTAATTTGTAACTTATCATTAAATTCATCCATTGTACCTGACCGGAAGGTAGCCAATGTAACCCAAATATTTAAAAAGGGCTCTAGGGGTGATCCGGGAAACTATAGACCGGTGAGACTGACTTCAGTGCTGGGAAAAATCATGAAAACTATTCTAAAGATCAAAATCACAGAACATATAGATAGACATGGTTTAATGGGAAACAGCTGGCATGGATTATACAAGAGAAGTCTGCTACATTTATTTGAAGGGGTTAATAAACATTATGGATAGAACCTTTAAAAAATGTCTTTGAGGTTTTGTTTTCAGTCTATGGGTAGTCCATTTTGGGTCCACCCCCAAATGGTTTTTTTTTTTTTTTTGTCATAAGCCGGTTTGTTTAAAAACAAAAAAACCCCAAAACCCCAGCAAAGGGCTGGCTGATGCCATTTTGAAAAATGGCATGGGCCATCCATTAACCCTACCATGTGACAGGGGCTTCCCAATGGTACCTGTAGCCCCTGTCACAGCTGTTGGCCTGTGAATAAGAGTTCATTCCTCAGCCCCCCACTAGACAACCAGGGATTTCTGGTGGGGGGGGGGGAGGGTTTCGGAGAGTGGAGGGAGGGCTTCATATTTTAATAAATGGAAAATATTGGGAAGGATTCTGGGGTGTTTGCTTTTTTGGGTCCCCACCAAAAAAAAAAAAAAAAAAAAGATAGGAGAAACAACACGAAATTTCTTGGTTTTTCCTATCGTTTTTTTAAATTCCTGAAATGCAATGAATGCCCATCCCTAATAAACATAAGGGTAAAGATGAGCTGGTAGATATAGTGTATTTGTATTATTAGAAGGCGTTTGACAAAGTCCCCCATGAGAGGCTTCCAAGAAACTTAAAAACTCATGGGATAGGAAACAATGTACTTTTGTGAATTGCAAACTGGTTAAAAGACAGGAAACAGAGAGTAGGATTAAATGGTCAGTTTTCTCAGTGGAAAGTGAAGTGCCTTAGGGATCTGTACTTGGACCGGTGGTTTTTAATATATTGATAAATGATCTGGAAAAGGGAACAACAAGTGAGGTGATCAAATTTGCAGATGACCACAAAATTATTCAGAGTAGTAAAATCACAAGAGGATTGTGATAAATTGCAAGAGGACCTTGCTAGACTGGAAGATTGGGCATCCAAATGGCAGATGAAATTTAATGTGGACAAGTGCAAGGTGTTGCATATAGGGAAAAATAAGCCATGCTGTAGTTAAACAATGTTAGGTTTCATATTAGAAGTTACCACCTAGGAAAAAGATCTAGAGATTATAATGGATAATACATTGAAATCATCGGCTCAGAGTGCGATGGTGGTCAAAAGCAAACAGAATGTTAGGAATTATTAGGAAGGGAATGGTTAATAAAACGGAAAATATCATAATGCCTCTGTATTGCTCCATGGTGAGACCGCATTTTGAATACTGTGTACAATTCTGGTCACTGCATCTCAGAAAAGATATAGATCCAGTGCACTGGAGAAGGTACAGAGAAGGGCAACCAAAATGATAAAGGAGATGGAACAGCTTTCCTATGAGGAAAGACTAAAGAGGTTAGGGCTGTTCAGCTTAAAGAAGAGATGGCTGAGAGGGGATATGATAGAGATGTTTAAAATCATGAGAGGACTTGAACAGGTAAATGTGAATCAGTTGTTCACTCTTTCAAATAACAGAAGGATTAGGGGGCACTCCATGAAGTTAGCAAGTAGCACTTTTAAAAGAAATTGGAGAATATTCTTTTTAACTCAATGCATAACTAAGCTCTGAATTTGTTGCCAGAGGATGTGGTTAAGGCAATTAGCTTAGCTGGGTTTAAAAAAGGTTTGGAGAAGTTCCTGGAGGAGAAGTCCATAAACTGCTATTAGTTAAGTTGACTTGGGGAATAGCCACTGCTTATTACCGGCATTAGTAGCATGGGAAATATTTAAGGTTTAGGTACTTGCAGGATACTTGATCCTGCTTTGGCCACTGCTGGAATTAGGATGCTGGGCTTGATGGACCAGGATGGAAACTTCTTATGTTCTTATGCCTATCTAAGGCCAGCAAAATCTCAGTAACACTAGTGTCTTGTGTTTTTACAGGATCGTTTGGGGAAGGGGGTCTGTTATGATTGTTGAAGTTAGATATCAAAATCTTAGAGGGAGACTATTAGCCTAAGCCTCATGGGCCTGTGCTCTGATTTTTATAAGGACCTGGAAATGCCCTTGCTCCTTCCCTTCTGATGACAATGCAGGGCAGAAGAATGAAATCCTTCTCATCCTTGTGTCTCCTCTGGGAATCCACTGGATGGGCTTTGTCCAAAAGTATTAAGGAAACTTAGAGAATCTCTGGCAGCTCCGCTGGCTGAACCTTTCCAATGCTTCTTTAGAGCTGGGAGTAGTTCCCGAGGACTGGAGACAGGCAGATATGGTTCCTCTTCACAAAAGTGGAAGTAAGAATGAGGCTGGGAACTACAGGCCTGTTATAGTCTGACTTATAAAGTGAGTAGATTAACGGAATCACTGCTAAAATAGAAGATAGTGCAGTTTTTGAAATCCATTGGATTACAAGATAAGAGACAGCTTGGTTGTACCAGAGATAGATCTTGTCAGATGAATTTATTCAATTTCTTTGGCTGGGTAACCAGAGAGCTTGATCTGAGCAGAGAGTTAGATGTAGTGTACTTGGATTTCAGTAAAGTCTTTGATATGATTCCACCTAGGTGACATATATATTAACTGAGTGCCCTTGATGTGGGCCCTAAAGTTACTGACTGGGTTATTAGCAACTGGTTGAGTGGGAGGCGACAAAGAGTACTGGTAACTAGGCCTCATTCTAAGCAGAGGGGCTTTACTAGTGGTAGGTGGAAAGGCTATTGGAAAAGGTTTGTCTTGTTGTGGATGACTCCAAAATCTGCAACAGGGAAGACACCCAGAAAGGTGTGGAAAATATAAGAAGGGATCTAGTAATGCTGGAAGAATGCAAAGTCACATTTGGGCATCAAAACCCAAGGAAGCGGTACAATCTGGGAGGTGAAATCCTTCTATGAACAATATCAGAATAGGATCTGTGGGTGTCTGGGTGATCATATCTGATAATCTCAAAGTAGCCAAACAGGTGGTTAAGGCAACAATAAAAGCCAGAAAGATACCTAGGTGCATAGAGAGAGGAATGATCAGCAGAAAGATGGAGTTGATATTGTCCCTGGTGAGACTTCATTTGGAATATTATGTATAATTCTGGAGATTGCACCTTCAAAAAGATTTCAACTAGCTATTAAAATGGTCAATAGTCAGATTTAAACATGTATGCCCTAGAGGAGAGGCAGAATAGGGGTGATATAATAGAGACATTTAAATACCTCCAAGCAGGCTCTGGAGCAAAGGGGCATGGGAAGAGGGTGAAAAAGGGTAAATTCAGGAGTAATTTAAGGAAATATTTATTTACAGAGCGAGTGATAGATGCATGGTACAGCCTCCCAGTGGAGGTGGTAGAGACATGGACAATATCTGAATTCAAAACAGTATGGGATAAGCACAGGGAATCTCTGAGGGAACAGTAGAGATTGTAGAGCTGAGTAGTTAGTGTGGATGGGCAGACTAGATAGGCCATATGGTCTTTTTCTGCCATTATATTTCTATGTTTCTAAGCATTGAATATATGACAATAAGCAAACAACATTTCACTTGTAGTTCTTTATGAGAAGCTGGACTTGGTAGCCTTGCTTATTATAACAGAAAATATATGCAAATTGTACACTTAGCAAGTTTTTCCAGGGGATCTGCTCCTTTAAGTCCCCTGAGTTCAGTCCCAACAAATCTCACATGACAGTCCTGTGGCACTGCCTCTCCTGCCCAACAGGTGAGCTGGTCCCTTCTCTGCTTTATGGGTCTGTGATGTGACACTCCTTCCTTAACACAGATCTTGTAGTTCTTCATTAGTGTGAGCTTCTGCTCTTTAAAGGCACAGATCTTGGGAGATGCTAGAGAGCTTGCTGCTGGATAAATCCACGGCTTATTCTTGGAATAAGCAGCTTGGACTCTATCTACCCCTTGGGATCCTGCCAGGGAACTGTGATCTGGTTTGGTCACTGTTGGAAACAGGATACTGGACTAGATGGACCTTTGGTCTGGCCCAGTATGGCAAGTCTTATGTTCTTATGTGAGACATCTGCTCTCAGTAAACTCTGCAAGTAAAACTGCTGTCTCTGTTGGGGAGCGCTAGGAGAGCGGTCCCACTTACCAAGAGATGTGTGTTCTTGGGCCACGGCTCGACCTCAGAGGAACTCCGAAGAGGTGCCACGGTAGGCGAGGCATGCCCAAGCATGGGCTGGACGGGAGCGAGGCTGGACTGAAGACTGGAGATACTGACCCTCCTCTGGACCTGTACGCTTTGGAAGACCAACAACGCAATGGTGGTCTTATGAACAGTCCTCCAACTGTTCCAAGCCCTTTCGGATCTGCCGCAAGGTACGGCAAGAAGCGGCAGGCCGGATGGAGGCCAGGGCAGTGGAGACCGGAGCATGGAGATTCAGACAAGACTCAGGGACGAGGTACTTGGATGCACAGACATAGACTCAGGCACAGATGTAGACTCAGGAACGAGGTTCTGGGATGCACAGACAAAGACTCAGGCACAGACGAAGACTCAGGAACGAGGTACTAGGCTTTCAGAAGACTCAGGAACAAGGTACAAGACTTGCATCATGAAGCGCCCTACTCAGCCCACCCATGGGGCTGGTCGTGGACCACGACATGGCTTACTGCAAGGTACCAAGCATACAGAAGACTTAGGAACAAGGTACTTGGCTTTCAGAAGATTCAGGAACAAGGTACAAGGCTTGCATCATGAAGCGCCCTACTCAGCCCGCCCGAGGGGCTGGTCACGGACCACGACATGGCTTGCTGCGAAGTACCAAGCATATAGAAGACTCAGGAACAAGGTACTTGGCTTTCAGAAGAATCAGGAACAAGGTACAAGGCTTGCATCATGAAGCGCCCTACTCAGCCCGCTCGTGGGGCTGGTCACGGACCATGACATCGCTTGCCGCGAGGTACCAAGCGTACAGAAGACTCAGGAACGAGGAACCAGGGGTTCAGGAGGGCAAGACAGGATCATGGACGTCAGGATCAGGAGAAGCAACATCAGAGCTGGGTCACGGACATCAGGAACAAACATCTGGACTGGAAGACAGATACTGGATCAGGAGACAGACCTTAGGGCTGGACACGGACATCTGGAACAGCAGGTGAACATCGGGACTGGAACGTAGACAAGAAGACAAGACGAGGAGCTCCAACGAAGAACAGGAAACACAGGACCTTGAAGAAGTGCTGGAACAAGGACGAGTCCTGGAGTGAAGGACAGCAGGATCCCAGGAGTGACCAACTCCTTGCGAAGGCAAAGCAGGAATTGTCGCTGAGCCCTTTTGTAGGGCTGAAGAGGACAACACCCAGGGAGGGGTCAGCAGAGGGCCACACCTGGCTGGCCCTTGAAGAGGAGGAGAGAGACGCGCACCCGCGCCTTAGGAAGCTGGATGAAGAGAGAAGCTGAATCCGCTGGTGGCATCCCCGGCCATGTGGAGGGCCCGAGGGCGCAAGGCAGGTAGCGGAGCAGCTCTGCCATGGAGCTGAAGGACGGCAGGCTATAGGAGCGGCTCCATGCTATGATGGCTGAAGCTGGAAGGACCGGAAGAGAAGAAGGGCTGGCTGCAGGAAGAGCAGAGAGCTAAAGGTGGCTGCAGGCACCGGCAGGGACGGCCTCCCTGCTGGGCAGGACCCGAGCAGCAGCAGGCACCGGCAGGGACGGCCTCCCTGCCGGGTGAAGACCCCGGCACGGCAAGGACGGCTTCCTTGCCTCTGAAGGACCCCGGGAAAGGCTTCGGTGCGTCGGGGAAGGCAAACGCGGCAGCGGAGGAGCTGGCTGCATAGGGGAGCTCCCGGCGGCCCGACCCTGCCGTGCAGGGCTGGAGGCAGCCGGGGAGGAACCCGGCGACGGCGGCAGGCCCGCCGCGAGGGAAAAGACATCAGCAGCCCGACTGGCCGCGTAAGATAAGGAGCCTGCCCGCGCTCCTTGCGGGCAGGACCGCAACAGTCTCTTCCAAATACTTGGCACAAGAGAACTGGTAAGCTATGCAAAATAGAAGCAGTTCTTGCAAATTTTGCATAGTATCAAAAGGCTTCAACAGGGCCCATCATCATCACAGAAAATGAGTGCTAGTAAGGAAACTGAAACCTTCCGTGTTATGATCCTAAAGAAGCTGAAATCCCTAAAGGTGCTAACGACAGATTATCATGATGCCGCCAAAAAATTAAAACCGAGGTAGCTTTCTTTCAAGTGCCATTCTCTTTATTTTAAAAGAGAGTGGCTGAGTTGGAGGAAAGGGCTTGTTTATCGGAAAATACTCTGACACAGCTACAGGACAAAGTCAAAATCATCGCCGAATTGAAAAAGAATTTAGATGATAAAAACAACACAAGTCAGAAAAAACAATCAGAATTTTGGGAGCTCCCAAGGGAATGGAAGGGGGTGAATTAGTGAGATTTATCCTGCCAGGTACTTGTGGCCCGGCTTGGCCACTGTTGGAAACAGGATACTGGGCTTGATGGACCCTTGGTCTGGCCCAGTATGGCATGTTCTTATGGTCTTATGGAGACATTTCTGCCAAGCTATTAGAAGGTCAGTTTATGAAGAACTTTGAGATTTAGGGGCCAATTTACTAACCTGAAGCAAAACAACACGTTTCCAAGCTGATTTACTAACCTGCAGCCCCTGGGGATTCCCGTGGAAATTGTCCTTGCATTGCCACAGTTGGGAAAACTTCACACCAACTCGTGATGGCACCCACATTTCCACAGCTGTCATCTTTTAAGGGGGCCCGCCAGGCCCAATGGAAGCCTCCCCACCATATTGAAATCTCTAGTTGTCTTGTAGAGCAGGGCCTGACTCCTTCCCCGCCCTCCCACCCAGGCTATCATCAATAAAGCAACAAAAATGATACCTCACTCTTTAAGCCGTGGCCCCCTGTTACCAATCCCTGTCCCTTTTTTAAAAAGGTGCTCCCCTGTCCGGAACATACCCACCCACACAACTGACCCTCCCCACTTACCTTGAATTCCTTGAGATCTAATGGAGACAGGAGCAGTCCCCACTCGCTACTGCCCTGCCAGTGGCCATTTTCCAAAATGGCACCTGCTGACCCTGTGAGAATAAAAGGAGCCCCTGGGGCCTGCTGGGAAAATGATATTGGCAGAGCAGGAGTGAGTGGGGAATTGCTTCTGCCCCCACTAGACCCCAGGGAGTTCAAAGTGAGTCTGGGGAGAGTCAGGGGGTGGGGAGGTAGGTTCCAAGGGGACAGGGGACAGGAATGAGGCTTGGCAACCAGAGGCAGGGCTTGATTTGGGGAAGTCATTTATTTCTTTTATTGATGACCCAGGTGGGTGTGTGCGGAGACGGTCATGACCTTCACCACTAGGGATTTCACCAGACAGAGGGACTTTGACTAGGCCTGGCTGAAGGCATTTTATCCTTATGATGCTCTTGGGAGAAAGTTAACTACATTTCTTGAGGTCTAATTAACTTATTGAGAATAACACAGCTTGTGGAGTTTCCTGCAAGCCACATTAATCTTTTTCCATAAAAATGAGGTGTGTGGGGGTCAATCAGCTGGAATGTGCTCACAGGTCCTGTAGCAGCCTTGCCCTGTTCACCCAAATAGACTTCTTGTTATCATGGAAATGCATGTGATGGGTATGGACCACTGCGGGGCATGTAAGCGGGCACAGCATCAAAGCCCTGCACCGATGTTTTAAAATATTTCATATACCAGCTTAATGTATGCACCAGTATCTCCTTGGCCTATTCACTAGCCGCTGATGTCATACAGGGCAAAAAGTTGATCAAGCCATTGGCCTGGGGGCCCACCCTATTCCGCCACCTATACCCGAGACTTAGCATTATCGCGAGTTGGTTCCTGCGAAGTTTGCATACTTTGAGAGTTTCATGTTGCAGGCAGACTTATTACTGTGCCCTGGAAAGTATGGCTCTGTGAGAATTTACCATAAAAACAAAATGGAGTCCTGCAGCGCATCCGTGCCGTGTGAAAATTCTTCCAGCGATTTCCTGTGAAACGTAATGGGCATGCAGAGAATGTGTTGCAGTACGTCAGGTAAGGCAGCGCTGGAAATTTTCCAGACCTGTGATTGTACCTTGCAGGGCCAGTGGAAGCACTAGTTCTACTGGGTGGCTGCCTAGGGCGCCACAGGTTTTGGGGGTGGGCCGCCGGTCCTTTCATCAGTCCTGATCGGTCCTAATGTTTCTGCTCCTTCGGGCCGCTACTCTGACTCCAAAGAAAGAAAGCCTGGCTGACATATCCCGAAGGAGCAGAAGCAGCAGTATCAGTGGGCCGCGCGTCGAAAGTAGCAAAGGCTGGAAGAAAGTAGGCGGGGCAGGAAGAAAGGAGGCGGGGCAGGATCAGCAGGAGTGTCGACTGAGCCTGGGGCAAAAAGGAGCCCGCGCATCCCCGACGACCGCGCAGACCTGAGGAGCGGCTGGAGCATTGGCTGGGCCTGCCATGCTGAAAAGAGGAGGCAGCTCGGCAGACCAGTGTCAGCGGGGCCCATGGAAGAAGGAACCGCAGCATCGGCTGGGCCTGTGCCACCTGAAGGAAATAGGAATCAGGAGACAGGATAGTGTCGGCTATGATCAGACGTAGCAACATCATCAACAGCAGGGCCCCGTAGCCGAAGACTGGAGCTACGTTGCCCTGCAAGAGAGATGTCCCGATGGCGGAGGGTGCTCAAAAAGTGTGCAGAGAGAAGAGTAAGCATGTGTCTGAATGAGTATATGTGTGCCTACGGGCAAGTGTGTGCGAAGGAATGTGTACGTGTGGGCATGAGTATCTGTGTGTGTCTATGAGCACGTGTGTATATGTGAATGAGCATCTGTGTGTTGTGTGGGTATGTGTGTGTGGCCACATGAGTGAATGAGTATATGTGTGCGAAGGACTGTGTATGTGTGGGCATGAGTATCTGTGTGTGACTATGAGCACGTGTGTATATGTGAATGAGCATCTGTGTGTCGTGTGGGTATGTGTGTGTGGCCACGTGAGTGAATGAGTATATGTGCTTGTCTATGCTCATGTGTGTGTGTTGTGTGCCCATGAGTAGTTGTGTGTCTGTGGGCATGTGTGTGAATGAGTGTGTTTGTGTGAATGAGCATATAGGCAGCGGAATGGGTTTGCCCCTGGGACCATGGCCCTACCTACTTTTTACTCCACTTGAGCAAGCAGAGGCAATGGTTGGTTTATTTGGTCCCTCCATCAAAAAAGGTGTTCTGCTGCCTCTGAATGTGCCTGTGTGTATATGCATGTGTGAGCATGTGTTTGGAAATATGTGTATATGAGAGAAGGGAGAAAGTTTATGGCCTCCTCCTCCCCCTCCCCCCCAATGCTCACTAATCCACAACAATCTCAGGGTGACTGGAAATAGGGGGATTTATTTTATTTTATTTCTATTAGTTTTAATTGTTGGGTAGTTATTTGATGTATCTGCTTTTTAAAGCATTTTTTTTCACGAAATAATTTTTTATTGAGCATTGATTCGTAATACAAAAACCAGCATGGTCCAGTGGTAATGACGGTAGAAAAGGACCACATGGGTCCATCCAGTCAGCCCAGTAAGCTTCTTATGGTAGTAACTGCCACTCAGTGTAGCTTACCCCCTTGATTTTGTTAAGGGTAGTTCTGCCACTCCATGCAATTATCCCCAAGCCTTACGATAACCCATAAAACATTACTGCTGGCAACATTTTTACCAGGTGATGAGCCTTCTTGAAAATTCAGACAGTGCTGCTTGACGTGCTTTGCTTATGAACTTGGCTGTAGAAGCAGCCCTGTGCTTTTTCCCTTATGCCTGCCTATCAGTACCCCAGACTGTAAAAGTCAGGGCCTGTGTTGTTGTCATCTGAATCCAATTCCCAAGGGTAGTAACTGCCGCTCCGTGCAGCTTACTCCCATGCCTATCAGTACCCCAGACCATAAAAGTCAGGGCCCCTATTGTTTGTCATCTGAATCCAATTCCCTTTTTCCCCCTGCCATTGAATCCGAGAGCAATGTAGCAGTTGCATTAAAAGCATCAAGGCTTATTGGTTAAAGGTAGTAATCGCCAAGCCTTCTGCTGAGGGTAGTAACTGCCACACCAGCAAGTTACCCCCATGCATGCTTTCTTCATTTTCTTCATTTCCTTTGACTGTTGTTGACTTCATCTCTTCCTCCAGAAGGGCATTCTAGGCATCTACTACCCTCTCCGTGAAGAAATATTCCTGACGTTGGTTCTGAGACGTCCCCCCCCAGAGTTTCATTTTGTGACCCCCTAGTTTTACTGATTCCTTTCCAACAGAAAAGTTTCGAAGTTCGTGCATCATTAAAACCTTTCAGGTATCTGGAAGTCTGGATCGTATCTCCCCTGCACCTCCTCTCCTCCAGAGTATACATATTCAGATCCTTCAGCCTCTCCTCGTAAGTCTTCCGATACAGACCCCACACTATTTTGGTTGCCTTTCTCTGCCTCTTGCTGTCTCTCTCTCCTTTTTGAGATACAGGCTCCAGAACTGAACACAGTACTCCAAATGAGGCCTCACTAAGGACCTTACAAGGGGATTATCACTGCCTTTTTCTTACTGGTTATTCCTCTCTCTATGCGGCCCAGCATTCTTCTGGCTTTAGCTACGGCCTTGTCACACTGCTTTGCCACCTTCAGATTGTCAGACACTGTCACCCCAAGATCCCTCTCCTGGTCCATATACATCAGTCTTTCCCCCGTTCCCCTCATATACAGCTCTTTTGGATTACCGCATCCCAGAAGCATGACTCCACTTCTTGGCATTGAAACCCAGCTGCCAAATCTTTAACCACTCTACAAGCTTTCTTAAATCACTTTTCATTCTCTCCACTCCTTCAGGTGTGTACACTTTGTTGCAGTTCTTAGTATCATCCGCAAATAGACAAACTTTACCTTCTATCCCTTCTGCAATGTCGTTCACAAAAATATTGAACAGAACCCATCCCAATGTGGATCCCTGTGGGTAAGTTTAAAATATTTGCATATAATTAATGGGTACTCTATTCATCAGTTTTGAAATATTTATTATATTTATTAGTATGGTTTCACAATAATGATATTTTATATTTCTTGATTTTATTGCTTGATGTTTTACGAGGAATGGTATAGTTCTGTTTTTCCATTGTTGCGCTGCATACAGATTCTGTCTTATTGTAGCTTCCAGTTCAGTTTTTGTCTGCCTATTTTTAAAAATATTTTATGGTCTTTTTATTCTGTATTTGGTGAGGGTCTGTATTCTATGGGGCGGATTTTAAAAGCCCTGCTCGCGTAAATCCGCCCAGATTTACGCGAGCAGGGCCTTGCGTGCCGGGGCGCCTATTTTCCATAGGCCTGCCGGTGCGCGCAGAGCCCCGGGACTCGCGTAAGTCCCGGGATTTTTTGTCGGGGGCGTGTCGGGGCGGGGCCGATCGACGCGGCGTTTTGGGGGCGGGACGTGGCGTTTTGGGGGCGGGCCCGGGGGCATGGTTTCGGCCCGGGGCGATCCGGGGGCGTGGCCGCGCCCTCCGGAACCGCCCCCGGGTCGCGTCTCAGCGCGCCAGCAGCCCGCTGGCGCGCGTGGATTTACGTCTCCCTCCGGGAGGCGTAAATCCTTGGACAAAGGTGGGGGGGGGGGGGGGTTAGGTAGAGGAAGGGAGGGGAAGGTGAGGGGAGGGCGAAAGAGTTCCCTCCGAGGCCGCTCCGATTTCGGAGCGGCCTCAGAGGGAACGGAGGCAGGCTGCGCGGCTCGGCGCGCACCGGCTGCCCAAAATTGGCAGCCTTGCGCGCGCCGATCCAGGATTTTATAGGCTACGCCCGTATCTTATAAAATCCAGCGTACTTTTGTTGGCGCCTGGTGCGCCAACAAAAGTACGCGAACGCGCATTTTTAAAAAATCTACCCCTATGTGTATGACTGAGATGAGGTATTTTTCTAGTGCATTTTTATTTTTTATTTAAAAACCTTTCTATACCGTCGTTTAGTAGTACACCATCACAACGGTTTACATTTAGGCACGAAATAGGTTTGATAGTTTTCTAAGTTATCCAAGTGGTGCCCAAAATTTTACGGTTACATTGTTCAAAAATATACTCTAATTGAAAAGTGGGTTGGAGATGCTATTTACGATTGCCATGCTAATCGTATATGTGCATACTGTATTTAAATTAATATTTAATTATGAGTAAAATAATAAAAATAATAATAATATAAAGACAAACAACTCTGCTTTTATAGGTGATTTTCAGCTGAATGTATTTGATGTTTCTTCAGCGACCTTACTATGGAATGCTTTTTTGAAGAGCCAAGTTTTTAAGCTTTTTTGAAGAGTTTTAAATCTTTCATTAGTCTTAGCTCAAGTGGTAATGTGTTCCATAATAATGGTCCTGCCAATGATAGTGCTCTCTCTCTAACCTGGGTCAACTTTGCTGTTTTTACTGAGAGTATGGTTAGTAGTGCTTTATTGGCAGACCTGAGATTCCTTTGAGGGACATGTAATCGAAGTGCGGTGTTTAGCCAGTCAGCTTTTTCGTCATTTATTAGTTTATGAATTGTGCATAGTGTTTTGAATTGCACTCTTTGTTCTATTGGGAGCCAGTGTAAGTTGGCCAGTGTTTGGGTGATATGATCTCTTCTGCCTTTCCCAGTAAGTATTCTGGCAGCTGAGTTCTGTAGTATTTGCAGTGGTCTGATTGTGGTATATGGCAATCCAAGAAAAAGTGTGTTACAGTAGTCTGTGCTAGCAAATATTAGTGCTTGTAGTACTGTACGAAAGTGTTCTTGAGTTAATAAGGATTTTAGCCTTCTGAGGACCATTAGTTTGGCGTAGCCTTCTCTGGTTTTTATCGCTATGTGTTGCTTAAGGCTGAGTTCCGTGTCTATAATCACTCCTAGGTTTCTAGCTTTATCATTTAGCTCCACTGATTTATTATTCTTAAGTTTAATGGGGTTTCTGTGTAAGGATCTAGAGCAGCCTGCTTTTTCTGTTTTCCTGATAGGAGGTGTGCTGGTTCCTTTAGGGCCTGGTATAATATTTGCAGTATTGCCTTTTCATAGGTAAGGCTATTATTGTTTGAATGATGGCAGCTAGTGTTATTTTGGTTTGGGAGGTTTACTATATTGTAATTGTAATTCAGTTTACTCATGGCTTTCTGAGGACCAAGCTCACAACCAACATGTGTTAAAATAGGCCTAATACCACGTTGGTTCCAAGTGTCCTTTGTGCACCACATTAGCGCATGTAAATACAATATTCATGATATAATAACTATTTTTACTTCAGAATGTCTTTTTTCTATTAAAATCTTCTCGTATTTGCATAATTTTTAATTGTGTGTAGGAGGACTTGTATGGGACAGGGCAAGACTGAAAGGTTCACCTAGGGGGCCTACCCTTGCACTGGCTATGGTGCATTGTTTAACTTTAAATGTTAACTAGTGAGTTTTGCCAGTAATCACCGGGTTTAGTAGAAAATATGGAGATGAAGATGTGAAAACACTTGAAGGGGTGTGAAAACATTTGCACTGCCCCAAACATGACATTCTTAATGCGGGTCAGCCATTATGGACGCTCATTGCTTTACAGGAATTCCAGAGAAGTTTATGATGTGGGAGTCAACGGGACAATTGCTGCGGATCATGTGCATGTGATGATAACATGATTTGTGTGGTCATGTCTGTTGGTGAATCTGTCTTGGGGAATGAGATCACCTTTTGTGAATTCAATAAAAATATATGAACACCCCCATCCCCCCCCCCCCCACACACACACACAAAAGATCTCAGATCTTCATGTCCTTCAATTGTCAGGATCTTTTTAGTCTCAAAACATTTGAAAAGTGCTATTAATTTTGATGTGGGCATATGTCAGTCTGTACATCTGTCTGTCCATCCCTTTGTCATGGGAGCTGTCCAGACCATAGTGCTAAATAGCAATAAAACACTGGTAGATATATTTTTTTCCATATGCAGTTTTCTTCTTGAAGCAGTAAGCCATGCTTGCTCATATGAGAGATCACATGCGGAAGGAAATACATTGCTAT
Source organism: Rhinatrema bivittatum (assembly GCF_901001135.1). NCBI lineage: Eukaryota > Metazoa > Chordata > Amphibia > Gymnophiona > Rhinatrematidae > Rhinatrema > Rhinatrema bivittatum. The sequence continues at coordinate 270,983,073 of NC_042621.1, forward strand.
GTCCATCACCATGCAAGAAGTCGTTTGAAAACCAAAATAATGAGAGATGCAAGAAGGACATTATAATTCACTTAATGGAGGTTATTTTCAAAGAGCTGCACATGAATTGTGCATATAAAAATAGCATATATGTGCATAAGTAATAGGATGTACGCACATTTATCCTATTTTATACATTTCAAGAATAAGTGCGTACTTGCAGTATCACGTGTAAATTCTAATGGAAAAAAGGAGTGCTCTGAGGACATCCGGGGTGCAGTTCAGAAATATGCATGCAAGATGCTATTTTATATGCAGTATATGCGCATACATTACCTAACTTTTACACCTGCTAATTGGCTCAGGCAATTGAAATTGCACTTGTCTTTTCTCTGCAGGAACTGGTGGGGGTAAGGGAGAAGTGCTGGAGAGTAACTAGGTAAACTGATGGTCTGCATGAACCGGTGGCAGTATTGGTGCACTGGCGATTCCAAGTATGCATGCAAGTATTTTCAGAAGCGGAGTACATGCATACTTTGAAGAATACCTGCCTCTGCATTTAAATCTGGGTTATTATATACGGATTATTATGTGCAATTATTATGTGCATAAAATAAATGTGTATTTTAAAAAATGGTTAGAGAAAGTATGCGTGTAATTAATGTATATTGCAACACAGGCACATACATTCGGGGCAGAAATATACAGTGAGCTCAATATTCAACTAAAAAGTTATCCATCTAAATGGCTAAACCGGCATATTTAAAGACTTATCCGGCTAAATTCTAGCCAGATAAGTTGGGGGAGTTCTGGGGGTGGGCAGGAGGTGTTTCAGGGAGAAGCAGAATTAGCCCCATAAGTTAATTGGCTAACTCCAATATTTGATTAACTTATGCGGCTAACTCTGGTCATATCGCTGATCTGTCCTAAAGTTAGCTGGATATACATAATAGGCTAACTTTAAAATAGCCAGGTATATTCAGCAGCACAGTCACTAAGAAGATGGGCCAGCACTGTTCTTCTGATGACTAAGCTTGGGAGCTGCCACCTTAGGGAATTCACTCCCTCAGCCAAGTAGCCACACGTTCCAATGGACCCAAAGGCAGAACATTAGCAATCGTTGATGTCACATAGGTGTGTTCTGTAACATCACTAAGCAGTCAAGCCCAACACTTTTGCCGGTCACTAAATCTTGGGAGATGTTGCAATCAGGTCTACTGCAATCTAATGGCCACATAGTCCCCCTTCTGTTTTGAATGCAAAAGGAGATAAGATTATAACAGATCTTCCAAGAAATATGCTTTAATAAATCCCTAGTTTTGTAGGTAAACTAATGAAAGTTCCATTAAAAAAAGATGGGCATAAAAGTCAGGTGTGCTCATACACTCACTGCCCCAAGCTGCTCCTAACCCTCGAGAATCCGCCCTCTGTCAGGCTCACATTCAAAGTGCACAAAACATTTTCTTTAATCATTGGTTTTGTTTCTTATTTGTTTCTCTTTCTGTTTCTTTATTCATACTTCTCTGTACTCTGTAAATTCTTGTCATCTCTTCCCTGCAATTCTCTGTTGTTAGATTTTTTTTTTTTTTTATGACTGGTCAGCCACTTCAAAGTAGATTACATTCATGTACGGTAGGTATTCCCCATACCCAGAGGAATTACAGTCTAAGAGGAGAATTTTCAAAGCAGTTATGCACGTAAAATGAGCATATATTTATTTATTTATTTATTTATTTAATTAACACTTTTTTATACCGACCTTCATAGTAATAACCATATCGGATCGGTTTACATTTAACAAGGGTATAACTGAAGCGTAACTAAAGAAAATTAAACAAAAGAAATGAATAAGGCAAAGTTACATTCAACAAGGATAAAGAACTTGGAAGCTTATGTAGCTGGAAGGAAGCAAAGGTGGTAATAATTAAGAAATACAATAGAGGATGCGGGTTAAAGCTTGAAAGTGCTTTAACCTAGAGGTGCCATGGTCCATCATTCATGAAGATCAGAGGCCATCGTCCAAGTAAGAGAAGGGCAACTAGAGATTGTCTGGGGGATCCCCGAAAGCTTGGTGAAAGAGCCACCAAAAAACTCAAGCCACGTCTTGAGTTTTTTTCTGAAAGTTAAAAGGCAGGGTTCCAATCTGAGGTCTGAAGGGATATTATTCCAGATAGCTGGGCCTGCGATCGAAACGCTCGGTGTTTGGTCGAGGAGAGGCGTGTGGCTTTAGTCGGGGGAAATTTATGTCGGGGGAAATTTATGTCGGGGGAAATATATGTGTGTAAGTAGCTTGTACTGGTGAACATGCTATTTTACAAATATCAAAAACATGTGCGTATTTTTTGGGTTCACATGCACATTTACCCACACAAGAAAGGAGCAGTTTAGGGGCATTCCGGGGGTGAGGCTAAGAGTTATGTGCACTAAGAGATCCATATTCAGTAGGCCGGTTAGTGGACAAGTTATCCGGCTAAAGTTAGCTGGATAACTTGTCTCATATATTCAGCAGAAGAAACGTCCTGCATGTTTCTTGATGCAGAGGTCCACCTTCCACTGCTGACATTGTACTTCTTGCACCATTGGATGGTTCCATTCCAAACCCCAATAACATGAGTCCCACTTGATCCTGCAGTAGATCTTATCAGCCACCCAGTCATCCCTCTCCAATTCAATGACACACATGACGGTCAACAGGACATATGGGTAAGGCAATCCCCAGTGTTCGGACACCATGCTTCTTACCTACTGTTCTTCTCGGAGCCAATTCAGTAACTTCTGGCATTCTAGATGGCTGGGTGCCACCCAAGGTTTGATGAGCAACTCTGATCAAATTGGGATCTTAGATACATCCACTTGAGGACTGTCAAAATTCCCCGAGCCTCCATGGCCACGGCATCAATTTGCACCCGATGCGCTCCATACCAAGTGTCTCTTGGGCTCTGAGCTGAGGATCGACCAAACTTGACCAGCAATGGGTGCAGACTCCACCAACATGCCTACTGCAAGATCTATATAGTCCTGCATTATCAGCAGTTGTGGAAGGCCCAACCGCATGTCCCGTCCCAGGGACCCCATGATGCTGCTGGGCACGAATGTGAGGTCAGAAGGGCGACTACTGTGCACCTCCCAAGCATCCACTCAATTAGCTGAAGTAGAGGTTTGCTTGCGACGACAATGACCAGGTTTCCGTATAAAGGGCACACACCGAAATCTCTCCCACGACATTGTGTGAGCACACTCTTATTCTTCTTGCGAGCTGTGGCTACTTGCCAAAGGGGGCAATTTGCTGACATCGGCTCCTCATATGACTCCCTCCAACACTACCTCCTGGCTACTGGGGTCCTCAACATCAGAGAAGCTACTGTTCACCGGGTTAATCCCATATGCATCATCAGTGGAGAAAGGGATGATAGAGGTTCAGACAAATCAAAGAGCAGGGCCCCGCTACTCACATTTGTCCTCAGGAAGGGTTGAGTGCCCTGATTGTCCAACTCCGTTCCATGGAATGATTGAGATACTTGGGAATCTCCTGATAGTTCCCCCGACACTGTATCTGATGCTGCCCCAATGGCTCGAGGCAGGACATCTCGTAGCCCTCCCAGGGTCTCAAAAGACGATGGGGGTACCAACTCTGATTGAGGCTTGGACATGTACAGGTGGTATGAGTATACTTGAACACAACATCACCGGCCTCTGCTCCTGAGGATGGTGGCAACAGTCATGTTCTACCTGGACACGAGTTTGTCACCTCAGATGGATAGTCGGACATGACTGTTCAGCTGGTACATATCGCCCATTGTGGCAAAATTTACTCCTGATCCTCAATTCTGGAAACAGAGCAGAGTCCACGCCTCCAGCCCAAAATGACACTCTGCTCACGGCACTCTCTGCATGCTCTTGATAATCAGTCCTGGTTGTGGGATTGGCTGGTGCCCCATACATAGGTTGACAAAGCAATGCTTTGCAAGTCCACAGTAAGGGTGAACATGCTGCACTCACAGCTGGCAGGCAGTAACCACGGCCATCTTGAAGGTGTTTTCACAAGAAAGCTCCAAAGCAGTAAAAACTGGAAAAACACAGCGAACCTTCACTCGGACAATCGGAACCTGGTGTGGACACAGTTTCTTCACATTCCCTATGGTCCCTGTTGGGGCACCATAATGCAACTGCCTTTTTCCTTTGAGTCACCTTCAGAGTACAGAGGGAGGTGAGGGCTACTACTGCAGTCCTAAGCCAATTGGGGATCAGACTATCTCTGGGAGATAGTCTGATCCCCAAGACCTTACCAAGACCCCAAGACTTTACCAAAAGCACAAAGTCCACTGTCCACACTTTGAGTTTGTTCCAAAATAAAATAATTTATTTTGTAATTCCAAAGGAAATCAGGCAGAGTTTCAGATCAAGATGGTTCTTCAAATGATTGTAGTAAATTGCAGTTCAGCAAAATCAAATAAAGGCAACACTTCTACTCTTACTTTGTAGAATAAAGCTCAGTGGTCAAACTTGACACCCAAGGCCATCAGGGGAGTATTTCGCCAGCAGCAACAAACTCTGTTCTTTTTCCTGGAACTTCTCCAGCAGAATTCCACCACTTCCCTCCGTCTGGATAACTCTCAGGAATCTTCAATAATTTCAGGAACTTCAAAATTCTTAAAGCTCAGGAGCCCTTGCGTACTCCTTCACTCTTCTTGTTACAGCCTCTTAAATAGCTTTTTACCAACCCATTCCCTGGGTGGAGAATGTACTTCCCCCTTACATCATCCTATCCACTCTTCAAACAGCATTAGCTCTTCCCCCTAATACCCCTCCTTACAGAGGATGCTTGCAGAGGGCAAGAGCTCTGCATGTTACACAGAACTGTCTGAACCCTGGACAGCAGGAACCACTTGGAGCATGTTAGTGACCCTTGGTAGGGTTGCATGCCAATTAGTCTACCAGTTCACCCAGTCCATCTGCAGCTCGTGAAGACCCTCCTGGCTGAATTGATGATTAAGTTATTACATTGCATCTATTGTTTTCTTCTCTTTTATACTACGTTCTCTCCAGGGTCTTCTCATTTATGTTGGAGGGGCTGTGGGCGAGAGGGTACATATTTCCACGTGTGGTGGCAGTATTCACTGATGGATGCTTTTTTGGAAGGGGTTGCAGGAGGTGATCTCTGCTATTCTGAAGGTGCAGCTGGTCCTCACTCCGGAGTCATGTTTATTGGGGTTATGGGGCAATAGGGGGTCTTCCAACATCGAAGAGTATTCTGTTAGATCACCTGTTGCATGCTGGAAGATTTACAAAAGCGCATTTATGGAAACAAGCTCCTCGCTTAGAGGTATGGTGCAAGCAAATTCATGAAATTGCCCTGAAAGAGCAATTGACTTACAAACTTAAACATATGCTGTATGATATACTGGCGATGCTACTGGGAAGATTACTGGGAGATGATGCACATGTGAATGTACTCCAGTGCCCTGTATATTATGTATGTGTGGGACAGGTGAGGGGTTTCATGTACACTGTAATGGTGGCTGGAATGTGTATCCCCGGTAGTAGCATGTCTTTCTTTCTTTCTTTTCTTCTTCTTAGTACTTCGACTGCAATGCATGTCCATCTTTTGTGCTGTACTGACTCCATTGAAAATAAAGTAAAAAAAAAAAAAAAAAGACATTCTTGGCTCTCCGGCTTGAAGTCCCCCATTTCACCCAATCATTTCTTCACTTTTAAGAAGTTTATGATCACTTACACCAGATGTTGAACAGCAGTAGATATACCCACGTAAAAGACTTATGCAATATGCACATTACTTTGGCAGGTTGCAAAATAGCAACTTACTTGCATAAATGTTGGTTCCTCTCCTGAATGCCTCTAGCCCTCCCCTTTTTTACAAATGAAAAATGTTCTCGCAGACCCTGATTTATGCCTGCATGTTGCAATTTTTAAAATAGCATGCACTCATGTATATGCTATTTTGTGTTTTCAAGTGTGATTTTTTATACATGCAACATTTGAAGATTCACTTTTAAGTTTGTACCTGAGTCAATGGAGGGTAAAGTGACTTGTCCAATGTCACAAAGAATGTCAGTGGCATTTGAACCCTGGCCTCCCTGGATTTCAGCCCACTGCTTTAACCACTAGGCTGCTCCTTCCCTTTTGTTTGCTTTTTTTATGGTTGTAGATCTCTTTGCAGCATAGTTTCTGCAGATCTTTTTTTCTGTTGCTCATTCTTTAGGCCTCTACAGCCCTCTTTGTTTTTGCTGTACAGTTTCATATAATCTTTACTTGCTCCTTTTTCTGTCTATATTTGCATCCGTCTTTCTCTTTGCTCTATAGTTTCTTCTGATTTATCTAATAAAGACTCTTGAGTTCACAAATAGCAACCATTTCTATATGACTTCTACAGACTCCATCTTGACCCATATATGTCTTATAGTCTTCCCTCGTATTCAGTGGTACATATGCAAAAAACCTTTCCCAATAATTATTTATGTACCCCATAGCATTTTTCTTCAATGAAATATGCTGAGCTTCATCATATTTCAACAGAACAGGAAGCTATGGAATGCAAAGATCTACAAAATCATGAAAGGACTTGAACAAGTTAATGTAAATCGGTTATTTACTCTCTCAGATAATAGAAGGACCAGGGGGCACTCCATGAAGTTAGCAAGTAGCTCATTTAAAACAAATCGAAGAAAATTCTTTTTCACTCAGCACATAGTTAAGCTCTGGAATTCATTGCTAGAGGATATGATTACAGCAGTTAGTGTAACTGGGTTTAAAAATGGTTTTGATAAGTTCCTAGAGGAAAAATCCATAAACTGCTATTAATTAATATGCAATAGTAGTTTGAGATTTATTTACTGTTTGGGTACTTGCCAGGTACTTGTAGCCTAGATTGGCCACTGTTGGAAATAGGATGTTGAGCTTGATGGACCCTTGGTCTGACCCAGTATGGCATATCTTATGTTCTTATGTTCCCAGCCTCACTTTTAATAGGGAATGCCTTCATTTTTTCAGAAAACAGTTGGACTGTATAAACCAATCTTATTTTCATAAAATAGTGTGACAAATCTATGATAATAGTACTCTTATGTCTATCCAAAAAATGTGAGGCTGCAGTACCAGGAATGGCCACCAGGAGGCAGCATTATCTATTAGTATAATAGAAAGGCTAAACACAAACATTGCAACTGTCATATAAGGAATATCTATATATACATATACATATTAGATTCTTGTCTGCAATTGTACACACTGGCCTACACACTGGGAGATTCACCTGCCGGCACACTAGGAGCCCGATATTGAAAGTGTATTCAGCACTTATCCGGCTATCTGGCAGTCTGCTGAATATCAGCGGCTGCTACAGAGCGAGATAAGTCACTTCTCCGGCTATCTATTAGCTGGCAGGATAGTGGGCAGGCAGTTGGGAGATCTAGGCGGCATTACTTAGCTGGATAAGTTATCCAGCTAGGTAGTGATATTTAGCCATAGCCGGATAAGTTATGTGGGTAAGTTATACCTGCCAACGAGCAAGTTTAACTTAGCCAGATATAACTTATCCAGCTAAGTAGTGGCTTGAATGTGGCATAGTACTGTGCCGCTGAATATCCCTTGTAACTTAGCTGGATAAGACATATCAGCCTAGGTTACATGAACGGCTAGCTTTCAATTTTGGGCCCTTGGTTTTCTTGCCACTCTGACAAAACTTCCAGAAGGGTTTACGTACTTTTATTGCCCTAGATATGTTCTAATGTCTCTCCTTGGGCTCTTCTGGTCATAACATCCCCCTCCGTTTTTTCCACGAAGGGCAGTCTAGCCCTCGCTTATGGTGCTTCCCAAAGATGCAGATTGAAAGGAATCCGTTTCTCACCACTGGGTCTGATCCTCCGTGACACAGCCCGGGATCTGATTTGTAGATGCTGTCCAGCCCTCAGCTTTGAAATCCCTGCAAAGCCACATCTGCAGATTTCTTTCCCCGTGCTCTGGTGATATTATGTCTGCCTCCCTCCGAACAACTGCAGCTCTCCCTCACACACCCACATACAGTGGCGTGTTGTTCCTGCTCCTCAGCTCCCAAACACTAGTTGGTTCTAAGCCTGAAGAAGGAGCTGACTAGAGAAGTTAAGAGGAAGGGGGGGAACTCTATTCTGTCAGCTGCCTATGCTCTCCCCCCCCCCCCCCCCCCCCCTCCACACACCTTAGCTATTCTTTCCCTGTCTCTTATTTGGCACCAAAGTGTCAATATTTGTTCTGCCAGGAACATTCGCTCACTCCTTCTGGATTGAGTTTGGATGAATTTGCCTTCTTTTGCAGCTGCTTCCCTGACCTAGAAGGACCGTCAGTCAATCTGTATCCAGCTGCCCAAACTCTTTTCCAAGTCTTGCCCCCAGAGAAATCAAGCCGTGAGCCCTTGACAGTAATCCAATGACCCCACTTTTTATCATATTGCCTTATTTTCTAGGCTTAAGTATGTTTTTGCATTCTTTGGAGAAGTGTTTGTGTATTTTCCATGCACTTTATTTGCAGTGATTTAAGCCCCTATTATAAAAAGATTACTGTGGTTTACAGCAACAGGAGCTACTGAGGATTTGCTAAATGCATCAGATCTGACCTGACACATCAGAGTGTTTGCCTTTGTGACCCCAGTTCAATAATCCAGATATAACTTTTCATAAGCTAATTTTTTTTATTTAAAGGATTGTTATTACATGCCTGATAAAATATTTTGGTTTGAATGAAACAGCTTAGCATTTATATATGCTCTGCCCTAGATGGTTCCAGAAATCTGCCTGTTTTGGCATGTCTTATAGATTAGGGTTTGTCCAGTTAAGTAAGTGAAACCTCATGTCAGAGGTTACTGCATTGGAAAAGATCAATTCAGAACTGCATATAAATTGTCCTCCTTTGACAGAATACGTTTTTTTTTTATATAGCATAACTTTTAATTTTGTTTGCTTTTCTTTAGGGCCTGACATTCAAAGCCATTTCCACACATAAAACCTGGTGTTATGCATGACTACGGTCGTTACAAAACCAGCCAGGGCTCAGTTTGTGTAAAAGATTGTGCGGAAGCTGGCTTTGCATTTACTTCATCACGAAGTGAGCAGAGGCATTCTGGGGGCGGAGTCGGGGGGCAGAGTTACGTCTGATATGCGTAGTCTGATTTTAAAACGTACGTGCCTGAGTTACCCCGTGAAGCTATGCCTGCTCGGAGCAGGCATAGCTTCACGGAAGGTCATCTGTGCATGTACTCAGCCCATTACCCGAGGATTTTCAAGGAGCATAAGTTTGCTTTGAAAATATTCAGTAAACTTCGTGTGCATAATGTCACCGCAGGCTTTACTACCCCGAGGGCTGTTATAATATTGCCCTCCCTATGTGAATTTCTGTAACTGTAGCAGCATGACATCACAACGCAGAGTGGCATGAGTGCCCTCACTTGAAGACTGGCGGGGAGGCGAGGGTAAAGAACGGAGTAATTATAAGCCACGGAAGAGGCAGAATGGCTATAATTTTTTTGCATTACCTTACAAATATCATAAAAGTTAGTCTTCAGGCATTTTATGGGGAGGAAAATAAGTAGTCAGGACTTAGGTGGAAAAATTTTAATGCACAAATGAGGTCAACCATGGAAACTTTTCTTCAATAAAGTACTACAAAACCTTAAGCTCACTGGCTCCTTCTTTTGTTTTCTGCTCCATCTGTTCTGTCCATGTTATGGTTATGTATGGTGAGAACAAAACTGCAATTAAAACTATTTATGAAAAATTCTCCTATTGAATAGGTTTATGGCAGCTATATGATACCCTCCGAATCTATCATAACAGCACTTAATGATGATTTGTTAGAGCAATACCAGCTCTCACCACAGGGTGCAAATAATCCGCTTACAAGCTGTTAAATAATGACCGATTTCAAGGGGATAATTTGCTTAAGTAAGGTTGATATTAACCACACAAACTATGTTCATCTCCTCACTTTTCTCCATGCAGAATGTTTGCCTTAATTTAAGTTACACTGCGTAATTTGGAGGGGAGGGGGCAATTTAATACAAGCTTCTGCTGTCTGGTAATAAAAACATTTTTATAAAAACAGCTTTCAAATCCCCCTGTGGCACATTACTACCATTCATTACTTTTATAGTAACATTCAGTGAATTAAAACATGAATTCTTGTCATTCTGTGTAAGCTTTTGGTAGGCATATCTGTGGTTTAAAACGACCGGCAGTACCAAGGCCTATCCCTCTTGTGCCATTACTTGCAGGCCACGGAAGCAAACGTGCTCAAGGCAATGCAGTGGCCTTGTGTGCACTGATCAACGGGACCAACCAGTGATAAAGGGTCAAACTATCCTTTGGATCTAGGGGCAGCAGTTTGATGGGAACAGGTCTTAGACCGGCTGTGAAAACGTGCCGTACCATGACCTATGCCTCTTTGCGCCGTCAGGGGTCAAGGCGAGAAGCAAGAGAGGAGACGGAGGCCCAGCAGTCATTTCCTCCATTCCCAATCAAACATGGTCCGCGTTTCGGAGAGAAGGCGCTGCATGAATGGTGCCGGGCAGGGCAAGGGTGAATTAACAGCTGCCGTTCTGAAAACTTTCTGTTTCTCCCTGTCTTCTGTTCCTCCGAGTTCGTCAGCTGTCTTCGCTTCTCTGCCGATTTGCTGAGAAAGCACCAGGTCAGCAGAAGTTTCCAGTGGATCTGACTATATCCTCTAATCGCCGCTCTAAATCTGTGCACTGAAAAGCATGAATCAGCACGAACCCTGTGCGGCACATTTTCTGTTGCCTCTTTTTCTTCTCCCCCTTGAGTTTGCCAGCTGTACGATTAAACGCCGCACAGGGAAGTCAAGAGTCCCAAAGTTATAAAAGGAGATACAAGCCTCACCCCCAAACAATAAACCTAACTGACCACAGTGTGATTAAAACATACTACTGTCACCATGACTTCAAGCACAGAACTGGAAAGCTTTAATCAATTTCCAGAAGACAATCAGTACTAGATCCAGTTAGAGATTTACCTAGTTTAGCCTTTTTTTTTGTATAACAGAAGACAATTGTTCAGGGTCCCAAAACAGCAATACATCATTCTTAAAATAATCCTCTACTCTTAAAGGATACTTTAATGAAAAATCAACTCACAAATCAAGCACTTCTTTTTTTTAAATCCAGAAACTTCTTACACTTGTCTTGTGTGGAATGAGACACATACAGATACACTTGAAACCTCAGGACCCCAAAAAAGTTAAAGCCGATTTCTAGAAGAAAATTCACATTATCTACTCTTTATTTGGATCAAGAACAAGGGGACCAATGAGTGGATTGTTCTGCAGACTCACAGATGTTGCAAGCTCCCGTGTGAAATCCAAAACTGGACCTGTAACTTCAGAGGCTTTCCCTGAAACGAGTGTTTAACAGAAAGACAACATGCTGTTGTGATAGGAAGAATTCCCTCCTTTAGAATCAAACAACATTCAACCAGAAAGTTTTGTCAACATTTCAGTACGGGAAATATTACAGTGGAGCCCTATTATCCACAATGATCAAGACCTAGGTCATTCCAAATAAATGATTTTTTCCAAAAAACGTGAGTTTCTCCAAGAGACTGAGAAAAAATGACTATAGAAAGTGCAACTGTTTATTGAGCACCAAACAATGGACAAAGGATCAGTTGGCACATAATTGTTGTGCTGGAGACAATCCGGATGTGGATCCTTGGGTCGACTGGCCCGAGGGAACAGTCGGTAGGCAGAACTCCCACTGGGCAACAGGATCTTCACCTGGAAACCCGAGACTCCTCCAGAGGAGCTGTGGGAGCCCGGGTTGCTAGGACTTAGGAGACTTCGCCCTGGAAGCCCGAGGTCCCCCCAGGAGGAGCCCGTAGGGACCCGGACCGCTGGGACTTAGGCGAGGCCGAAGAAACCCAGGAGTGGAATCCGGACCGGAGTCTGGGCAGGCAGCGAGCGAGCAGAAGTCGGGGTCACGAACCGAGGTCAGGGCAGGCTGAAGAAGCAGGGTCAAAACTACGAACCGGAGTCAAGGCAGGAAACAGGCAAGCGGAGTCAGGCAAACCGTGGTCAAGGCAGGTAGCAGGCAAGTGGAGTCAGGCAGAGCGGAGTCAGGCAGGTAACAGGCAAGCGGAGTCAGGCAGAGCGGAGTCAGGCAGGTAACAGGCAAGCGGAGTCAGGCAATCCGTGGTCAAGGCAGGTAACAGGCAAGCGGAGTCAGGCAATCCGTGGTCAAGGCAGGTAGCAGGCAAGCGGAGTCAGGCAGAGCGGAGTCAGGCAGGTAACAGGCAAGCGGAGTCAGGCAATCCGTGGTCAAGGCAGGTAGCAGGCAAGCGGAGTCAGGCAGAGCGGAGTCAGGCAGAGTGGAGTCAGGCAGGTAACAGGCAATCCAGGAACGCAACTTAGAACTACCGGAAGTAGTGAACCTCGTTGCAAGGCAAAGAAGAGAAGGAACTGCAGGGCTTAAATAGTCCTGCAGCGTCTGACGTCAAAGAAGGGAGGAGCCGGGTTTTCCCGCGCTGGTCCCTTTAAAATGGGAGGTCAGCCGCGCGCGCGCGCCTGGGGGCGGGGCTGGCCGCGAGAGCACGCCAGCGGCAGCGTGGGAGCCGGCGCATGGCGCCCGAAGACCCTGCAGGCCCGCGGAGGACCGAAACGGCTGGAGGAAGCGGCGGCCGGGGTCCTGAGGCCGCGGAACGCGGCAACTCCCCGGGACCCTGGAAGAAGGTAAGGTCTCGGGCGCCACCGTGGCGACCGAGACCGCAACAATAATGCCATCGAGGGGAAACTTGCTCATCTGTTTTAGACATCATCTGGGATAAGAGAAGTTGTTGCATCAGGAGATGTGACACAGAGTGCTTCAAAACTGGTACCTGACTGGTGACTGACGGGAGTCGGTGTTACATTGTCTGATGCACACAAGCCCTTGAAGCCTTCTTAAACAACTCCAGCAACGTCATCGGCGTCATACAATTATGCTTTTCTCGCATAGGCATTTCCTGTAGCCTGTGCATCTACATGGTTTCCTGCAGGATAATAAAGATTCCTGCTCCAAGGAGCATATCAGTCAGCTCACAGTAGATATAGCCTCCTCCGTGGTTATCTTCTGCAGATCTGGATGCTGCTCTTTAACTTCCCTGGTGTTACCATCTGTTTCTGCAGGTTTTAAAACTCTGTCCATAATTTGAGAAACAGTGAGACTTTGAGAAACTGGAACATTAAAGTTACAGACCATCTAATTCTCAATTTCAGCATTAAGGAGGTCTAGAATTAAGTTACTTATCCTTTGGGAATATTGCATTCGTTCACTGGTGTCAGCTGTCCTTTCTGTAGACCTGAACCCTTCAAAAGTATTATCATCCCCAACAACATGGAACATAACTGTGCCTGGCATTCTTTACAATTAGAGTTGTGACAGCATCCCAGGCAGTGGAGCTGCACCAGATAGCATTCTTGTGCAAACAGGGGTTACCAAATTGGTATTTCTAGTCACTTTGCTCTCAATTTTACTTGTTAGGACCTGGGTGATCAGAGCATGCTCCTGTTTTGAGTCAGTAGGTGGGAGATATGAGATGTTGGCAAAGGAAGTCAAAGCAGCTAAACAGAAACTGGCATTTGGCTATGCAGGTTTTGCCAGGCCCCAACAGATACTGAAGGAAGTTCTTCTGTTTAATTTTGTCATAATGATGTTGGTTATGCTACTTGTATCAGTGCCTTAGGTGAGCAATGCAATGCTCCTAAGAAGGATCATGGTAGAAACCATCATTGAAAAACGCCACTGCTGGAGGACTCAACTATACTGGCTAACGTGTGAGTACAGTGATTTATTTTACCATGATGTGTGAACTAGCTTTGAGAAAAGTAGCCAGAATGATCATGAACAGAGATTAAGTACTGAGGGATTAAGCATCATTGCAGAAATATATTTGCTTAATTGGAAGAAATGAGTAAAGATCCATTTACTCGCCAGCTGTCTGTGAAGTTCTGAATGTTTTCGTAAATCAATAAAGGAAAGAGTTTTGGACCTCATTCTGGAGCATTGTACCATACTTTATTTGAATTCTACACATGTAGTTTTACAGTGAGTTTCTCCTTAAGAGACCTTGAGAAAGAAGGGCTTAGAGCATGCTTAGTTGGATGCTACTATTTCACAGCAGCCATGCCTAAGGATAATATACATGGCCAGTAGTTGAAGAAACTGCACCTGGGATAACTGCAGGAGGATGGGGGTTTCCTCACTCCTACATAGACCTCGAAGGAGACCGCAGACCTTTACTAACCAACAGGATAGCTGTAGGCCAGAACTCAAGGTCTGGAAACTTTCCTTACAGATAGAGTAACGGACTCTTAATAGCAGTGGAACCTAAAGAAAAAGATTATTTCATGAACTGGAACCCTGTCATGGAAGAAAGTTACAAGTGACAGAAAGTCTGAACTCTGAGGAAAAGGACTGAGAAACTATGAAATTCTGTTGGGTTTTTTTTCCCCATTACCAAAACAGGCCGATAACTGTAGAAAAATGAGCATTTGCGTTCCTTTAGTGAATATTTGATTTAATGTTATTTTCATGTGTAGCGGACCCTATGGTCAAGCTCCCAGTAAGTCCTGGGTTCTCCTGTGCCAGCGAGATCCATGCAGGTTAGTCTGCAAGGGGAAGAACCGTTCAAAGGCAGCCCCACCCTCTGAGGGTGCTGGAGAGGTTTTATTGCAACATTCTGCTTAGAGCTCTGGGGGCGGAGCGAATTGATTTCAGAGTTAGGGGAAGCGTTTTTCCTAGCTTGACTTTGGGCCTACTCTATGGGTTCTGGCCAACCCGGCTGAAAGTCTGCAAGTAAGGTTGAGGATTTCCCTGCCTATCCACTCCCTGGTGGGTAAGGGTTCCCCCCCCCCCCCCCCCAGTTGTTTTGGGGTTTTATAACTTTTTCGTGGTAGGAGCCTTGCTGGATGCCTGGGCTTCTCCAAGACTCAGGGCACGGGGAACCCCATGTTTCAGGTGCCCAGAGATAGGCAAGACCTTCCCATCCGAGGTGGTGACCCATTTGCAAGAGGCAGCTCTGGCACTGTTTCATTTTGAGGACCAGAAGTAATTGATTTGTGAAGATCTGGGAGGAAGTGGGGGTTCGTTTTTTTTCTGCCCCTTTTCCTACCCATCCAAGGACATCAGGAGATGCTTGGTCCAGCCTGGATCCCTCCCACGCGGGATTGCAACCTACTGCAAAGTAAAGAACCAACTAAGTGCGAGTAAAGAGCTTTCAAAGAACTCTGAGGACCCCCGTCAGGAGTCTTCACCCTGGGGAGAGAGAAGTTGAGACTCTCTGTGCGAGGATAGGATTTTTTGACCAGTTTGGAAGGGGTTTACCTGCCCATCTCAAGGATGCCCTGACCGCTTGGGAGCTCCTCTAAAACTCAACCCAGGAGGGTGTCAATCTCCCTCCTCAAAAGTGGAAAAACTCCCGCACAGAAAAAGACCTAAAAAGAGAAATCTGTGGTGCTGTGAATTGTTATAATTGTGCCATTTTCATCTGACTTTATTCTGTCATAAAGAGTTTAATTTTGGACACTAACCAAGTGACTCCAGTGTCTTATTGGCACTACAGCACACACAGTGAAGATACAAGTGCCCCACTCCCAGGGAAGAGAATTAAAGATAAAGTCACCCTTAGCACTCCTGGGCCCAGAAAGTCAGTCTTTCTCCCCCCACCAACAAAGGATCCCAACCCTGGGGGAAAGAGGGATTGTGTAAAAGATAAGCCTGGTGAGGTTCCAGCCCCGAAGAGTAACACATTTATTTTATGGCCCCAGTGGGTTACAGTCCGCACCCCGGGGTTGGGGTTACACATGACGGATGAAGAAACAACGTTTGGAGGGTAATTTTCAGTGGTCCGCAGAGGACTAAGGGTTGCGTGTACAAAGCGCATGCAGACTTTAGCCTGAGTTTTAAAAGTTGACTGATGCGCATAAGTTTGCTTTGAAAATGGGTGAGCATGTGCGGAACCCAGCAATCAGAAGCATGCGTGTAAATCCTATCCCCTGTGTCAACTCTGCCCCCCAATGGAACTCCTCCGTGCTGTGCACATAAAAGCACGTGTGATGACCTTTTGTTTTCATTTAATGACAGCGCCACTTAGCAGGGTATCTTTAAAGATATCCGGTTGAGGAGCAGGTTATCTAGCCACACAGGAAACAGGTCTAAAGCTATCCAGCCAACCTGGCCGGTTATACCCAATATTCAGCTAGGAGAGCCGGATAACTCAACCCCTCCCGGGAATGTCTCTGAAACATCCCTTTCTTATCCGGCTATCTGGTTATTTTGTACTCTTACATCATAGATGTTCTTTTCTTCAGCACCATATAACAAGCTGCATTGATTATCAATGAAATTCCACATTATGATCAAGATTCTTATGTGGACCTTCCAAACTTTAAAGCAGGGAAAGCCTTCCAGAATATTTATCTGATATCTATGTGCTTATGTTCCAACTCAGTCACTTAAGTCATCACAGAAAGGTGGTTCCCTTGTTTAAGGAAATAAAACTAGTAGACTCTGATAAAAAAAAAGAAGGGGTTTCTAATGGGTGGATCCTACTCTGGAACATCTTGCCGAATTATTGTCAGAATTCCTCAGTAGTTCCTCCTTTCTGCTTTGAATTCCATTTCTATCAGAACCAGCGCTGGGATTCTAGCACGGCGAGACTTCCCTCGCGCCTCCCTGGGGATTTCTCCCACTGTTTTAGTAGTTTCTCCCACTGTTCCTAGTCCAGTCATTGCAACCGCAGTCCTGAGGCTGAGAGCTAAGCGCTAGCGCACCTTCCAAAGCTCTGTAACACGGGCTCTGAATGCTGCCACATGGACCCTTAATAATGACCACAACCTCCGCCCTCCCCTCTAGGAGCTGTGAATGCTGCTCCTGCAACGTTCCTTGCCCCAGCTGAACTTGGGAGCAGAAGATCGAACAGGAGGTGGAGCCAGTGTAACAGAATATTTTTTTAAAAATCTCTGGGATGCCCCAGGAAGCAATAAATAGATTGGCGACCTGACATGGGTGCTGGGAAATATGGTGGAAGCTATTGATAGAAGGAGAATTACTGGGCATATGGGTAAACACGTCTTAATGGAGAAAACCCAGCATGGGTTTAGCAAAGGAAAATCAAGCTTCACTATTCTATTAGAATGCTTTGAAGGTATAAATAAATAGGGATATGCAGGACCAAGATTTCAATTTGGTTTATTGCTTTCATAGAAACATAGAAATGACGGCAGAAGAAGACCAAACGGCCCATCCAGTCTGCCCAGCAAGCTACGCACTTTATCCTTTTTTTTTTTTTTCCTTTTTCTCTCTCCCACCTGTTACTATTGGCTTCCAGTACCCTCCAGCCCTAATTCCCCTCCACCCCACCACCAATGTAGAGAGCAGTGCCGGATCTGCATCCAAGTGAACATCCAGCTCAATTAGGGGTAGCAACCGCTGCAAACAAGCAGGCCACACCCCTGCCCCATACTCTTACCCACCCCTGGTTTGTTTTTTTTTTTTTTTTGGAGATGGCAGCCCTCCATTCTTCCGCTTCATGAAGGTGGAACACCAACCACTGGCATCCCGCTCCGTGAATGCCTCTGTGGCTACTGCCACTCTGTGCAGTGTTTTGCTGCCTCCTCTTTATACACGTCCTCTAGACTTGATGGATCCACAGTGTTTATCCCACGCCTCTTTGAAGTCCTTCACAGTTTTAGACTTCACCACTTCCTCCGGAAGGGCATTCCAGGCATCCACCACCCTTTCCGTGAAGAAATACTTCCTGACATTGGTTCTTAGTCTTCCTCCCTGGAGCCTCAGCTTGTGACCTCTGGTTCTGCTGATTTTTTTCTGACGGAAAAGGTTTGTCGTTGTCTTTGGGTCATTAAAGTTTTTCAAGTATGTGAAAGTCTGAATCATATCACCCCTGCTCCTCCTTTCCTCCAGGGAGTACATATTTAGATTCTTCAATCTCTCCTCGTATTTCATTTTGGAGGAGGTTTTGTTTGTTGTTTGGGTTTATTTAATGTTTTGTTTTGTTTTTTTTGTTCGCCCCATCCCACCCGCCAAGAAAATCATAAACAAAAAAAATGTCACCCAGGGACGCCACCTTCTGGATCATGGACAAAACAGGCTTCCCTGAGGCCTTCTCTAAGCCTCCTTCCTCCAAGAAAGACAGCAGAAACCATTTCAGCCCTCTCTGCTCCTCCTCCTGACCCTTCTTCTAGACTCCCTCCTGTCCCCTAAAAGAAGACACAGGGCCTGGGCCCACCCAGCTGGGCATAGCCTTGTCCATCTGGGGCTTCCCTGGGCCCCTCAACCCCCCCCATAAAAAGTGCCAGGGCTAGGGAGGTTCCCAACCCTCCACTTCATGGGAGTGCCCCTGGGGTCGAAAGGGGCAGCTCTACCCTAGGAGTGATAGAATTCAAACTAGCACCAGCCACAATGAGGTCGTAGGACATAATGGCACCGGCTGCACCTGAGGCAGGCACCGAAATGATGCCACTTTGGTGGCAGCCTCAGTGCAGCCAGCACCATTTCTAAATGTACTGCCACCTGAGCAGGAGGAAGGGGGCAACATTCCTGCCATTTGGATCCCAGTGGGACCACCACAAAGAGGTAAGAGGGAGCAGGCCTCAGCAATTTTTCTGAGGAATGGGTGGTGATTGGGGGAGGGGGGGGCGGGGTTGGAGAGGCCCAGAGGGGACATGGCTGGGCTAGACTAAGCCCAGCAGGGTAGGTACTGTGGATTGGATATATGCGTGATTTTAGAGGTATGAGTGGACATGTAGTATGTATGTATGATATGAAATGAGAGTATATAACCTTTTGCTGTTTCTACTTCTGGTATTTCTGAAGCACTGTGCACTTTGTCATATATTGTAACATTGGTGTTGTCCGTGATGAGACATTTTTATTTAGTTTGTAATGAATTAAAGATTTATATTAAGATTTAAAAAAAAAACAAAAAACTGTTCACTTCAGTTCTTGACACAAGGTGGAACTGACATATTTTTGCAAGTGTCTCTCAGTATTGGGCAAGGAAACTTTCACTCTCCGAGACTTGGAAAAGCAAGGTCCGCAGTTGGGCAGGGTATCTTTAGTTTGGACAGAAAAACCCCTCCAAGAATACGGATGGCAAAATGGATTATGATCTTTACATAGTCTCCCCAAAGTATGTCTTTCCCAGGGTGAGAACTCTGGTTGGGTGCCCTCGGAAAAATAAGTCTTACTCACAGTTTTCCTCTTCAGTTGTCACAATGGAATTTTTTGTGCTTTTGACACAGTTGTAAGATCGCTCTCCTTCAACAACGGTTGGGGGGAGGGAGGGAAAGGGGAATTGGATTCAGATGACAGCCAGCGCTGGGCCTCAGTTTTTATGGTCCGGGGTAATAATACACTGACATTAGGGGGGAAAAAAAGCTCAGGACTGCTTCTACAGCCAAGTCGAAAAGCAAAGCATGCTCAAGCAGCAGCACTGTCTGAATTATCAAGAAAGGCTGATCATCTCGTAAAAATATTGCATGAACGTCCCAAAGCTCTGTGAGATGGGCAAAACAGCTCCAACGGTGTTGGATATGGAGTACAAAAAAAAGGTTCAAGGAGGTTAAGAAAAAAGGAGGGCCATTCTATCTCATGATTTAACCCGAAAGGGGACAAGAAGTTAAATTCAAAAAAAGTCCAGCATTTTTCTTTTTGAGTAACAAAGCAAAAAAAACCACTGCCTAGGCTCGAAGAAGAAAACCGCTGTTCGATTGCGCATGCCGCATCCACTGGTCTCTTTGAAGCGGCGGTCTTTTCTGACTTGTTTACCCTTCTGTTTTCTTTTCTTGTTTGACAGCTTCGTTTTGTTTTGTTCTGGTTGGCTCTTCCTATCACATGATCTCCTCTCATTGGCTTAGAGTGTTTTGGTGGGTTTTTGGGGTTTTTTTGGCTACAATAAGGGGATTGTACTCACTCACATCGCGTACGCGATCCGTTAAAACACTGAGTGGAATGCTGCAGCATCGTTCCAGACCCTAAAGCTCTTCGTTCTTTAAGTAGGGCCCGTTTTTTTGTGTTTTTTTTTTTAATTTATAATTTTAAGATAACACAGTGCAATAGCACATCAATGTGTTTACAAACTGAACACAACAATGTAAACAACCAACATGAATATGAAGATGAATTGCCATATTGTTCAATAAAAGTCTCTCATTTTCATCACCAAAACATGTTTTGTCATTTTTTATTATGGACCCCCCCCCCCCCCCCCCCCCCCCCATTTCCCCCCTACCCTAACCCACAGCCTAAGTTATATCTTAGTGTTGGGATTGCCAATTTTCCCAAGGTTGCCAATGAGCAGAGAATTTCGACAGCTGATCATGGCGAACAGCGGTAAGCTTATTCAAATAACAGACCTTCATAGGGCCCATTTTTGCTAGCAATTTCTTGTTCTCTGTCTCTTTTTAAGTTTGCTTCTTATCAGTGTTACTTTCGTGTGGCTTTCTCGATGTAGTAGTATGTTATCCTTCTATTAAGAACTAGTTTGCCGTTGCATTCTGTATTTCCCTGCTGTTCTGAGTATTTTTTATTTGTTTCAGTTGTAGACGTGAGATTTTCCTGTATAGTTCCTCCCGACGCTGCACCCGTGCGGAGGAACTGTACAGGCTGCTATTTAAACTGAGGATTGTTATTATCTGCCAAATAAATGGACCACTGTGAAATATCGAACAATTCAGAGTGTTGCCCCGCTTCCTTTAATTTGCTGTAGTGCTGCGGGTATGTGCTCTTTACTCAACCCTTCTTTGTGCAATAAGGAATTTGACACGGTCACTCAGACACTGGTAGTGGCTCCTGGCTAAGGATTTTTAGTATTACAATCAGGGCCGGCGCTAGCTGTTTTGCTGCCCTGTGTGAACAATTATTGTGCTGCCCCAACACCCCCACTTCATTCAGTCTCTGTCTCTGGCCTGCCAAAAAAAACACCCAGTTCCTTCCAGTGACCTAAACTTTAAAGTTGTCACCCATAGAAACATAGAAAATGACAGCAGAAAAGGACCAAGCGGTCCATCCAGTCTGCCCAGCAAGCTTACGGTAGCATCTGCTGCGCCATACATGTCACCCCCCTTACTTAGTTTCCCCAACCATCAAAGTCAGGGCCCTTGTTGGTTGATGTCTCAGTCCAATTCCCTGTTACCTCTTGCCATTGAAGCAGAGAGCAATATTGGAGTTGCAACCAAAGTATCAGGCATGTTGGTTAAGGGTAGTAACCACCACACCAGCAAGTTACCTCCATGCTTATTTGTTTCCCCCCCATGCTTATCTATAAGTTCTTGTTGGTTGCTGTCTGAGTCTAATTCCCCTTTTCCTCTTTTCCCCCACCATAAAAGCAGAGAGCAATAATGGAGTTGCATCAACAGTATGAAGGCTTATTGGTTAAGGGTAGTAACCGCCACAGCAACAAGTTACCCCAAGGCACTCTTTTCCTCGTTTACATCCTCTAGCCTTTAGGGATCTACAGTGTTTATCCCATGCCCCTTTAAAATCTTTCACCGTTTTTGTCTTCACCACCTCTTCCAGAAGGGCATTCCAAGCATCCACCACTCTCTCCGTGAAGAAATATTTCCTGATTTTGATTCTCAGTTGACCTCCCTGGAATTTTAATATGTGATCCCTAGTTCTGTTGATTTCTTTCCAATTGAAAAGGTTTGTTGATGGTGCCTCATTAAAACGTTTCAGGTATCTGAAGGTCTGTATCATATCTCCCCTGCACCTTCTCTCCTCCAGGGTATACATATTTAGGTCCTTCATCCCCCCCCCCCCCTCCCCACACCACCACCATTTTTGTTGCCCTTCTTTGGAACGTTTCCATCCTGTCTCTGTCCCTTTTGAGATACGGTCTCCAGAACTGAGCACAGTACTCTAGATGAGGCCTCACCAAGGACCTGTACAAGGGGACTATCACTTCCTTTTTCTTACTGTTTATTCCTCTCTCTATGCAGCCCAGCATTCTGCTGGCTTTAGCTATCGCCTTGTCACATTGCTTTGCCGTCTTTAGATCTCTAGACACTATCACCCCAAGGTCCCTCTCTTGCACTGTGCACAACAACCCTTCATCCCCCACAAGACGTACAGCTTTTTGGATTACCACACCCCAGATGCATGACTCTGAACTTCTTGGCATTGAATCCCAGATGCCATATCTTTGACCACCATTCAAGCTTCCTTAAATCACATCTCATTCTCTCTACTCCTTCCAGCATGTCCACTTTGTTGCAGATCTTAGTATTATCTGCAAAAAGACAAACTTTACCTTCCACCCCTTTCACAATGTCACTCACAAAGATATTGAACAGGACCAGTCGCAACACTGATCCTTGCGGCACTCCACTTAACACCACTTTCTCTTCAGAGTAGGTTACATTTACCATAACATGCTGTCTTCTCTCTGTCAACTAATTTGTAATCCAGGCCATCATCTTGGCGCAACACTCCCAAGCTTCTCATTTTATTCACAAGCCTCTTACGCGTACCAAAAGCTCTGCTGAAATCCAAGTAGATCACATCAAGCGCTCTTCCTCAATCCAATTCCTTAGTCACCCAATCAAAAAAGTTAATCAGAATTTGTCTGACACGACCTTTCTCTGGTGAATCCATGCTGCCTCTGGTCCAGCAATTCTTCAGACTGTAGATAGCTCACTATTCTTTCCTTCAGCAGCGTCTCCATTACTTTTCCTACCACCGAGGTGAGGCTAACCGGCCTGTAGTTTCCAGCCTCCTCTCTGCTCCCATTCTTGTGAAGTGGGACCACCACCACTCTTCTCCAATCACTCGGCACCACTTCCATTTCCAGGGATCTATTGAACAGGT
This sequence comes from Rhinatrema bivittatum, assembly GCF_901001135.1. NCBI lineage: Eukaryota > Metazoa > Chordata > Amphibia > Gymnophiona > Rhinatrematidae > Rhinatrema > Rhinatrema bivittatum. Next base: position 271,005,910 of record NC_042621.1, read on the forward strand.
CATGCAGTGGACCCGCCAGTACATCTCTGAGCTCCCTCAGTATCCAGGGATGAACCCCATCAAGCCCCATGGCTTTGGCTGAAGGCAATCTGCTGCCTGAGGTGAAGGATGAAATGGCCCCCTGCCATGGCCTGGTGCAGGCGAAATCACCGAGGGCCTGCCTCCTTCTTGCACATATCATCATGTTTACACCTATGCCTGTCTCCAGAGCCCTATAATCACCACTTGACTGATGTGTGACCTGGTATTGCAGAGCCTCAATAGACCCCCATTTGTTTTCTAATGTTTCTGAGCAGCATTGCAGGCAGGTTATGGCAAAACATAATGAGCTCCATATTCAAACATAGCCAGATAAGTATGTCAGCTGGATAAGACTTATCCAGCGAACTTAGAAGGGATATTCAGCAACACAGCTGTCCTGCTGAATTTCCCTGTAAAAGTTGCTAGTAAGCCAGATAAGTCTTATCCAGCTAACTTGGGACCTGCTGTTGAGCAGTGTAACTTACCTGGTTAACTTAACTGGATACATCTGAGTATCGTCCCTTATCAGATAAGTAGCTCCTCCCCAATCCGCCCACATCCCACGATTCCCACCCACCACTTATCCAGCTAAATGCCGTTTGCTGATCACAGCCGGATTTACAGCCGCCACCTTTTAGCTGGATAAGTCGCTACTTATCGGGCTAAGTAGCGCTGAATATTGGCCTCAATAACTCTAGCCCATTCAAATAGTCTGATTGTTTTGAACAATAACTCAGTGAAAAAAAATTTAGCACCAGGCTCCTAGAAACTGTGTTGGGTGGGTGGAGAGGAACAGATGCACAGAACTGCTGGATAAGATGCTCTTAAAATGACAAATCAATTAAATTCCTTCATTCAAGCTAATATATATTGCAAAACCTACCCTTAACAAAGAGATGTTTCAATCCCTCCTCCCCCTGCCAGAGTTTCAGCACTGATGTACTGAGAAAATACTGATAAAACACATAAAAGTTAATGAAAATGGAGCAGTCTGAATAGCAGCCAGATTGCTTAAGCTTGCAGTGAACTTACTTTTCTAAAGCTGATAGCCAGAGGATATGTGGGCACTAAATCAGGTGACCCCCCCAGGATACACAAAATATCTATGGGTCATCTAAAGAGGCTTGGTTTCCCTCCAAATTTATATCTCACATTTATTGTGTTTCAATTACTCATTTCTCTAAGGATCCTCAAGTAGTATGGACAAACTGCAGAGAAACCTCTATTCTGTTCTTCTATGTGGGTTGTGAGGATTAACATGTCTCAAACCAGAAATGTAACCCAACAACCAATGAGAACCCAAAAGTCATCAAATCCCACAATTATATATGAACATGAAAAATGTTTATTAAGAATAAAACATCCTGACTAACACATATCGCTACCTAACCAATCATTCACCCTCATTCACACATTAAAACAAACACAAATGTAAATAACATATGGGCATGATTACAGACAGTATACCTATAGCACTAACATGTGAAACCTATCCTCAAAATGGTTATATAATCTAATCTGTCACTTTAAATATATTGCACTCTATACAATATATTGCACTCTATTGTATAGAGTGCAATATATTTAAAGTGACAGATTAGATTTTTTTTTTTTCTTTATTTATAGATTTCCAATTTTTACAAACGAAATCACATTTTGTATTCAATAACATTTGACAGCATTGAATTTTTATGGAAACTAAGTTAAATACCTTTTTTACATAAATCAACTTAATATTTTCTATCTTAGTATTTCCTGTTAATCAAACAAAGAGAGTCTGTTGAGCAGTCTACTAACTACTTAATTGACACTAATTGGTCATAATTAAGTACATGACAGAAACAATACAAAACTTTGAAATATTCCAACAAATGATGTCAATTTGAGGGTTCTGGAGCCCTTCCTTGGGATCTGCGCTCTTCCAAGAACCTTTCTAAGTCTAGAGGATCATAGTAAACATATTTTAAACCATCTACCTTCATTATACATTTACATGGGAATTTAACATTAATTTGTATTCCAAATGTTTTTGCCAATCCAGCTAATGCAATAAATTTTTTTCTTCTCATTTGAGTGTCTTTTGTTACATCAGGATAGACCCATATTTTTTGACCCAGATAGAGGAGGGACCTTTTTTTCATAAATGAGTTTAATATCTTATCCCTATCTAAAGTAAGGGCAAATTTTACAATTAAAGTGCCCCTCATTTCTATCTGTGTACTAAATGATGACTCTATCAAGTCAGTAACGTTTAAAGAAGAATCTTGTAATGGTAAATTCAAATTTTGACTTTGATCTCTTATATTTAAGAAGTATGCAGATTTAATCACAGGAAAATTTTCCGAAGATAAAGATAGTACTTCAGTAAAATAGTTACGTAGTTGTTCGACCGGGGAGAGCATCCTGCACTTAGGAAAATTGACAAATCTAAGGTTAGAATATCTTATCAAAATTTCTAAATTCTCAACCTTTCTAGCCAGGATGCTCTCTCCCTTTATTATATTAGTTTGAACATCTTTAATTTGGATTATATCTGCTTCTACTTTTTTTAAAGTCAAACCATTATTTATTACCAAAGGACTTAAATTTTGCAGTGTGGACTGAACATCTTTAATATTGCTATTCATTTTTTCAACATTTTGATGTAGAACCATTATAGCAGACCATAACATTTCTAATGAAACTTTTTTATTTACATCAAATTTACCAGTTGAGGCTGATGGGTTAATTAATAGTTTAAAAAGTTCTTGCTCTGACGCAGAGCCAACCGAAGGGGCATCCATATTTCCTCCTATTGCTCCTGCTTTTTGATCCAATACTTGAGACATCAGGGAGTCACCCCTTTCTGTCCCCAGCGCTGCCTCCTTACCCCCATATGCTGCCTCTAACGGACTCTCTTCTGTAAACGCCATCCGTAAAAGAGGTGAGTCCAAGCTATGGGCGTATGCAGCGCTCATTGGTGGCGGGGGAGTTGTTGGAACCCCGGGACTAAGGCTTATTTCTCCCGACATAGCGGATACTTGCTCTGTATCCCTCAATGTAATGGGACACTCCGGGGTTGTGTTGATTGTAGGTGAGTAAAATCCAGTTAAAGTGGTTTGTATAGGGCCCGGTCTGGTAGGGGTAGAGGCATCCTGCCTGACTCTGCCCTTTCTTTTTGTGTGAGGCATAAATAGTTGTTTTGCAATAACAATATCCCACTTCCCTTTTTTTACTCACGGTTCTGTCGTTAACTATCAAGATTAGTTGAGGAGGAGGGGGTATCAGACCGGCACCATAATCCTTAGCAGCCTCCCAGCCTTCGCCGGCCTAAGCTGGCACAAGCCGGGCGCGCCCCTTGGGGCGCGCGGCTTAGGGTGCGCCGACGGCGGCGGTGCGCCGTCCGCTTGCTCAATTTGTAGCAGCGGACGCCCGCTGACGTCACACCAGCCTCTTTCTGGGTCTCGCTGGTCGGGACCTCCGCGTTGTTCCGGGGCTGCTTCCCTCGGTTTCCCGGGTCTTTAGGGTATGGCAGCAGACTTGAGAGCCCCTCTCTCCTCCAACTCAGGCTCCCAAGATATCAGTGTCCGCTTGCTCAATTTGTAGCAGCGGACGCCCGCTGACGTCACACCAGCCTCTTTCTGGGTCTCGCTGGTCGGGACCTCCGCGTTGTTCCGGGGCTGCTTCCCTCGGTTTCCCGGGTCTTTAGGGTATGGCGGCAGACTTGAGAGCCCCTCTCTCCTCCAACTCAGGCTCCCAGTGACAGATTAGATTATATAACCATTTTGAGGATAGGTTTCACATGTTAGTGCTATAGGTATACTGTCTGAAATCATGCCCATATGTTATTTACATTTGTGTTTGTTTTAATGTGTGAATGAGGGTGAATGATTGGTTAGATAGCGATATGTGTTAGTCAGGATGTTTTATTCTTAATAAACATTTTTCATGTTCATATATAATTGTGGGATTTGATGACTTTTGGGTTCTCATTGGTTGTTGGGTTATATTGAATATTAGAGAACCTGTGTGTATTTTTTGCCCTGAGTATTTGTCAAACCAGAAATGGGCAGAGCTCAGAGAACAGACATTTGAGTGTAGCCACTAAGACTGGCGGATCTCAGAACACCCCAGTAAGAATCATCTAGTCATTTTGGTGGGTGTGCCATGCCACTAGAAGCTCCCACTGGACCAGCACCGGATGTGTCCGGACTGAGGGCTAGGAATGTGCAGAGAAAAAATTTTCATTTTCGTTATTTGCTTCATTTTCGGGAGTTTTTTTTCCCAAATTTCGGTTTGTGAATTGTTTGATTTGTTTTCATTTGTGAAAAAAAATGAATCAAACAATTACAAAAAAACAAAAACAGTCAAAAAATGAAAATGAGATCTCCTGGGATTGCCTGCCCGCTCGAAAAAATGCCAGGGCCAGGATCCTCCCCCTCCCATTCACCAAGTCCAGTGAGGGTCTGCTGGCTTCGGCCTAAGCCCAGGCCGAAGCCGTGGCCTTGTGTAGGCTGAGGACATGGTAGCTCACCGTCACCTCAGCCTATTTAAGGCAAAGGCTTTGGCTTCGGGCTGACCGGGTGGCTGGGTCCTAATGACTGGGCCTCAGCCTAGGCCAGAGCCCAGACCCAGGCCCGATTCCATAACCTGGCCCAGAAGCCAGGTCCCGATGCCAGGGCCTCGGTGTCCAGGCCTGGGAGCGCCCCATTCGATGTCTTCTTTCTTCAGCTCTTCAATGCCAAATGATTTTGTGAACTTGAATAAACTATAAATAAATAAATAAAATGCCTATTTCAATCCCAAATGACGGCATCCACTGGGGTCGTGCTGGAGCGAATTAACTCTGGCATATTCACCCCAGCATTCACCTCAGCATTGCTGAACATCAAAATGGCGCCGATCACTAGGGTGAAAATGCCGGCGTTAATTCACTTTAGTGCAACTCCAGCAGACACCGTCATTTGGCAGTGAAGAGCCGAAGAAAGAAGACATCAGACAGGGGAGCTCCCAGGCCTAGACACTAAGGCCTAGACTTAACCCTTGGCCAAGGCCCAAGCATCGTGACCCAGCCTCCTGTTGGGTCATAGCACCAGGCCCCAGCATCGGAATCTGGTCTCCGGGTTGGGTTGTGGCATCAGGACTGAGTCCGGGCTGAGGCTCCGGCACCGGAACCTAGGCTTCAGAACTAGGCCTTCCATGGAACCCGACAGATCACGTAAGTTCTTGTTTATTGTTTATTTTAATCTTTGGAGGCCTCAGCCAAGACCTCGGCATTGCAGTCGAGCTTTGGGCCTTGGCCTACACCCGAACATGAAGCCGGCACCTCGGCCTAGACCCAAAGCTGAGGCCTTGTCTATGGCATAGCCCATGGCTCCTGCTTTGGGCCTCGGCCTATGCCCTAGATGATGCCCCTGCTTTGGACCTAGAACTAGACCCAATGCATTTTTTTAAACAAAATGAATGAATAAGATTCATTTAATTTGGGGGGCCCCTGATTCATTTCAGGGCCCCCCAAATGAAATGAATTAGCCTTATTCTTCACATTTTGCAGTTTCGTTTTAAACTAATGCATATTCCTATTGAGGGCTGGATATAAAAATCCCCCACCTGACACACCTTTGCTGGTCCAGTATTCTGAGGCTTTGCCTGTGAAAATGCTGCTTGTCTAGCCTTAATTGCTGATCCATACTGGATTCCTGGTACTTGCCTGACTGCTGATCCTCACTGGATTCTGAGCCATACCTAGATCTGATGTCCTTGGTCCACTTGGGCCTTCAGGTATCCCCTGAAAACACCAAGTCCCGGCTGTGGCTTACACACCTGTGGAGAATGACTGAGAAGTCAGCAAAAGATCCCACCCTGGCACCTGGCATGGTGAGCTGCCTTCCTCAACGCAGCCTCCATTCTTAAACTGCTGCTAAGATCGTTAGTTTCCTCCAGACACTTTCCTTGCTCCCTCTGGAGGGAAATCCCTGTGACATGGGCCAACAAGTTAGACAATGCTATATTACTGTCTTACTGAATCACCCCTTATGAGGCATTTTTTCTTCAGTCGAAAGATTTGGTTTTATATGATAAATTGCTTCCATGCAACGTCACAGATCAAAGTTTTAAGAAGCTGAGGGGTAAGCAAAGTCATGAATCTTTCAGTGAGGCTTAGATGGGAGCAGTATGAGGCAACAGTATAGTGGTAAGCATTCAAGCATTGACAATCAGGTCCAGAATGGCCCTGTGCCCAATACACCCCTGTTGGAAGAATGGCACCCTTACAGAAAGACAGTCACCCTCTTAATCAACTCATTTACCTCTGTAAGCTCCAATGGCATTAAATTACTAGCATTAAAGGTCAAAATATGCTAATGACCACTATTAAAAGTCTCTAAATTTTCATTCATTAGTGGCTCATCAGGTTGGAGGGATTGAGTAGGACTTGAATGTCGGTTTTATAAAGGAAGTTAGGAGGACGCTACTGCTTCTGCTTTGCATTTCTTTTTCCTTTAAAAGTTGCTTCTTTCAGTTTCTTTTGGGAAAATGCCACATAAAAGAAAGACTCACCTGGGCCCACAGGGCAGACATAGATCACTCAGTATGCGGTTCCTGGCTCCGGATTGAGGGCTTCTAGCCCCGCAGGCGAGACGGGGAGAGGAGCCACATTTTCACCAGGTGAAGTGACCTTGAGCCCACCTGATCCCCGAGAGCCGCTGTGAAGCTCTTCCCTCCGAGAAGTCATTTCGGCTGGGCTCCTAGACGGAAACGTTAATGGACAAGCACAGTGTGGAGGACCAATCGACCAAACGGTAGCAAGAACAGACCCAGCCCTCCAGACTGCATGGTGTGAGACTCCTGAGAGGGGAGGTTTGAATGCAGGAACTGAATCTCTGGAAACAACGGGAGAAGGACTGCATTTGGAGGAGGAAGGAGAGAATATCTTGGCTCCCCTGGAGATTGCTAAACCAGTGGTAATAACAATGGAGTCCCTTTGGGACTTTATGGCAGGGATGTCCCAAACATTTAGTGCACAGTCTCGATTGCTAGGGAAAATTTGAGAAAAGGCTTGACTCTGTCGAAAAGTATCATTCAAAATTACTACAGGAACATACTAACGCTATACAAGCTTTGTCTGGTGACATTAAAGGATTGTAAGATACAAACAGCATTATCATGAAAGATCGTATGACATCTCTGAGGAGACTTGAGTCAATAGAAACTTATTTAAGAAATCTGAACATGAGAATGCTGAATTTTCTGAAGATTATGGGTGAACCACCTTTAGTGACATTCAAAAGATTTGTGACAGAGACTCTAAACATTCCTATGGAATTGGTTCCTTCGGTGAAAAGATTTTGTTTTTTTACCAACTAGAAAGAGTCCTCCCCAGACGCCATTGATTGGAGCCAGGGATGATGATTTTGCAAATTTAACAGATTATCTGGAGAACTCTAGTATGGAAGTCACTGAGTGGGCAGTCCTCTTTATTTCCTTTTTCTCTGAGTATGACATGAGTCAGTTAATGAAAGCATATTTCAAGAACTTAAACGTTCCCTTTCTGGGAGGTCTGATACGTGTCTACCCAGACTTCTCAATATCTATTCAACAGCGTAGGAAATCTTTTTTGTCGAAGCGGCCTGAAGCTTTGTCTAAAGGTGCGAGTTTTCTTCTACGGTACCCATGCAAATGCATAATAAAATTATCTGGAAATACATATATTTTCTTTCTGCCAGATCAATTGAGACAGTTTCTAAATGGGAGGTTATAGAGCTGTAATTTGAGGGATCGATAAATTATTGTAAAGGAGCACCAGGCAAATGTTAATTTTTATTATTATTGTTTCTTATAAGTCCCCTCTGATTTTCTTTCTCCTTCCCCTCCTATTTCCAATGAATAAAAAGAAATAGCTGAAATTATATAAAGATAGAGATAGATAGATACACGAATGTATGTAATATGTTGCTTGAGAGATATTTTTCTTTGTTTCATTGCAAAGAAGTTCTTTGTATTTTTTTTTTTAAAACTGATAAATAAAAAATTAAAAAAAAAAAAAAAGGAAGTTAGGAAAGAGACTTTACCTTAACATCAGTGCAAGTTTTCTGTTCATCTGGATTATGAATTTATTATATGCAGGGAAAGTTATTTTCAAAGGGACTTCTGTGGGTAAAACAGTGCTTTACCCATAGAAATGGCCCTTTTGAAACTTGCCAGCTGCATCTGCACATAAAATTAATTAATATTTATTTATTTTAGAATTTATATGCCGTAAAACCAAGGGTCTAGGGGACTCACATGGAACTAACATACATAATTTTGACAACCACAGCAATAAGAAAATAAAATAGCTAATAAAATGGTAAAAAAAAACATACATCACCCATTAAACGATGAGGAACATTTTAGGAACATTTACAATTCTGGAGAGGAGGCGACAGAAGGTCATAAAACAAATGCCTCCTTAAATAGTTGTGATTTGAGAAGCTTTCTAAATATTTTAATGTTTCTTACCTTGGGATTGCTACCAGTTAAGCCTATAACTTGAGTTGTGGTCTTTGGGGGTCCTGTCAGGGGCCACTAGCCCAGAGATTATGCTTGTTTGTATCATGAGGTACTATATCCCCAGCTCCTGATGTGTAAGCTTTTTACTATTATGCACTTGATAGATCTAAGGGAACGCATCTCGTTGCTATAGGGTGGGGCGGGGATCAATTCAGTTCTTTTGAGTGTTCTCTAAGTGATGATGGGTTTGTTTGAAAACAGGTTCTAGGTTGCACTTGAGGAGTGTGATCTTTAAGAAGATGGTCCGCTGTAATGCTAGGATAGGGTACTGTGGTATGGATGGGTCTTAGATCATGTTCATCATCCTTCCTAACATATTCTTCTTGCTATGGACCTCTGACTACACTCCACGCTGGATTGCTGCTGTCTCTCACCACTACTCCTGGAGCCAGTCGCATAGACTCTAGAAGGATGCCAGATTTTAATGATACTGGGCTGCTGCCTTTGCATTTTACCATGTGTCTGGACTCTGGATAGAACATCTGGAGATGGTTTTGCTTCCCTTTGCCCAGTCCCAGGGACATCTATTTGCTACTGTACTGCTTCCATGTTTAAATCTAATACCTCGGAGATATCCAAATATAAAGAAGGAGCAGAGCAGCACTCCAAATATTGATATACAGTCCACAAGGAGTGCAAAGAGGATACAGGTCCAATAGTTTTATCATCAAAATGTTTATTTTAAACGTTCAAATAGGCCACTCCTATTTTCATAACATGCACAAGCAAATGACTGCTTCAGGGTCCCCCGACACGGACCCCGTGTTTCGCCCGAAGGCTGCGTCGGGAGGGACAATCAATAAATTTAACAATGGCTTAAGGTAAGCTGAGGAGTTTTCTCCTTGCCGATTTAGCTGTGTGAACTCCTCAGCTTACCTTAAGCCATTGTTAAATTTATTGATTGTCCCTCCCGACGCAGCCTTCGGGCGAAACACGGGGTCCGTGTCGGGGGACCCTGAAGCAGTCATTTGCTTGTGCATGTTATGAAAATAGGAGTGGCCTATTTGAACGTTTAAAATAAACATTTTGATGATAAAACTATTGGACCTGTATCCTCTTTGCACTCCTTGTGGACTGTATATCTAATACCTCAACATGAGGCTGAATCCAAAGCATTGGTAAGCGTGGCAAGTCAAGCTTAGGGACTGAGATGGTATTGTCAAACTTATCGTAAAGCACATCTTTTTTTGTAGGAGGTCTTCTCAGCTGTACTTTCAGGATATTTTACAAAGATGTGGGAAGCAGCTTGAAGTTGCTCAGATCCTCCTGCGATTCTCCCTGGAGTAGTGTCTAGGAGAGCTCTTGAATCAGTAGCTCTTTCTCAGATATTTTTATATGTAATTTTATGTGCATGGTGGAGAGGCCTTTCGATTACAGAGCCTAGGTGGGGTTTGGATTTACATGCCTACTTTTCGATTTTGAAAAGTATAGCCTGAAATTTAAAAGGCCCAAGCGCGTAAAATTCGGGGGGTTACGTGTGTGGCCGGGCCCTGCATGCCGTGCACATTTTCAAAAGGGCCCAACCACGAGCATATCCCCTGCTACGCACAGAAATGCTGGGCCAGCTAAAAGGGGCGGGGCGGGGGCATGGTCTGGGCAGGGAGGCCCAGGACAGCACCATTAGACGCTGTCCTGGGGAAGCGTGTGCCAGCAGCCGGCCGGAGCGTGGAGTTTACTTCTGCTCCGTAGGAGCAGTAAGTACAAAACCAAAAAATCTGGGAATAGGTAGGGGAAGTTTAATGGTTGGGGAGGAGAGGGGAAGAAGGAGGAAGAATAGGGTTAAGGTTAGGGAAGTCCCTTTCCAGTCCGCTCCTTAACTGGTTCCTGGTGACGCACGCATGTTATAAAATCAGCGCGTCCATGTGTGCATGCCGGGAACTGAATGCACGTGTGCCTTTTAAAATCGACCCCTATCTGCATACATTTTCTCAGAAAACTCCCTGCACAAATTAGCAGATGTAATTTGTGTAGTAGTTTTTCCAGGATAATTTTCTAAGCTATTGATAATGATTCACCCTATGTAGTATTGAGATGAGCATATGAATATGTTGTGGTGCACTGCTCGAAATGACAGTCTGACCCTGAACCACATATGACCATCATATATATGTAGAGATGCCGACTGCCCCCAGGACAAGGATCTTGGAATCATTGTGGATAATAGGGATGTGAATCATTTTTGAACGATTAAAATTATCGTCAGATAATTTTAAAATCGTCCAAAATCGTTAGAGTGCACGATATAATACAAATGCCCCCGATATCGTCAGGGGCATTTGTATTGTATCGTTAAATAGGGCGCGGGAAAACCGGCACACCAAAAAAACCCTAAAACCCACCCCGAACCTTTAAAACAAATCCCCCACCCTCCCGACCCCCCCCAAAATGTTTTAAATTACCTGGGGTCCAGTGGGGGGTCCCGGCGCGATCTCCCTCTCTCTGGCCACGGCTGTGTTAAGAGAAATGGCGCCGGTGGCCCTTTGCCCTTATCATGTGACAGGGCAAAGGTAGCGCCGGCGCCATTTTGGTTCCTGGCTCCCGACGTCACGCGTGCAGGAGATCGCCCCCGGACCCCCGCTGGACCCCCAGGGACTTTTGGCCAGCTTGGGGGGGCCTCCTGACCCCCACAAGACTTGCCAAAAGTCCAGCGGGGGTCCGGGAGCGACCTCCTGCACGCAGGCCGTATTGCCAATCTTCAAAATGGCGCCGGCGCTACCTTTGCCCTCACTATGTCATACGGGCGACCGGCCAGGAACCAAAGAAGGTACAGTGGTCCTTTTCTGCCATCATTTCTATGTTTCTGTGATATAGAGAAGGGCAACCAAAATGATAAAGAGAATGGAATAGCTCCCCTGTGAGGAAAGGCTTAACGGGATAGGGCTTTCAGCCTGAAGAAGAGGTGGCAGAGAAGAGACATTATAGAGGTCTCTAAAATCTCAAGTGGTGGTGGAACTAGTAAATAGGGAGCAGTTATTTACCCTTTCCAATAGAACTAGGACTAAGGCACACTCCATGAAGCTAATAGGTAGCCACTTTTAAAACAAAACAGAGAATGCATTTTTTTCATTTAGTGCACAATAAACCGTGCAATTGTTGCCAGAAGAGGTAGTGGAAGCAATTAGCATAGCTAGGTTTAAAAGGAAAATTGGTTCTTACCTGCTAATTTTCGTTCCTGTAGTACCATGGATCAGTCCAGATCCTGGGTTATGTCACCAATCCAGCAGAGGGAGGCAGAGAAAACATTCTAATGACTCTGACTTACACCCTGGAGCACCACCTGCAGCCAATCAGTATTGACCAGTATCAAAACAGAAATGTAACTACTAACATATTAACTAGCTATCTAAACAGGAGAATGAATTTCCAACTCACAAATCCTAAATGGAAGCAGAATCCCAAAAAAAATCTTGGGAATAAACAAGAAAATATTAAGAAAAATAGACAGCATGAAAGGCGGTTTAATCACCCAAACAGTGAATGAGCGGACTCTCCGAAAAGATAAATATAATACACAGACATAAAGGGTGGGCATCTGGACTGATCCATGGTACTTCAGGAATGAAAATTAGCAGGTAAGAACCAATTTTCCTTTCCCTGTACGTACCTGGATCAGTCCAGACCCTGGGATGTACCAGAGCTGATTCAATTAGGGTGGGACCCAGAGAGTTCCGCTCGGAGAACACTCTCTCAGAAGGCTGCCGAACTTGGAGCGTGAACATCCAAGCGGTAATGACAAGCAAAAGTATGCAACGACTTCCAAGTCGCTGCTTTACAAATCTCCTGAGGAGAAACTAACTGACATTCTGCCCAAGAGGTAGCCTGTGACCTAGTAGAATGAGCTCTCAACCCTTCAGGAAGGTCACGACGAGCTAGAAGATAAGCTGAACGAATTGTCTCTTTTAACTAGCAAGCAATCGTAGCCTTCGAAACCTTATGACCTTTGCGAGGACCACTCCACAAAACAAACAAATGATCAGACAATCGAAAATTGTTTGTAACTTCAAAATAACGCAACAGAGCTCGTCGTACATACAATTTTGTAAGATCTCTAGAGGAAGGATCCAAACGATCTAAACACGGAAAAGCCAGAAGCTCTATGGACTGATTTAAATGGAAAGAAGATACTACCTTAGATAAAAAATATGGTACAGTCCGTAATGAAATTCCTGTATCAGAAATTCTAAGAAAAGGCTCTCTGCAAGACAAGGCCTGCAACTCTGAAATTCTACGAGCTGAAGGAATGGCCACAAGAAACACCACCTTCAATGTGAGATCCTTCAAAGTCGCATGATTAAGGGGTTCAAAGGGAGCCGAACACAGAGCCCTAAGAACCAAATTCAAACTCCAAGCAGGACAAGGATTCCGAAATGGAGGACGTAGATGTTGCGCACCTTTGAGAAAATGCGCTACATCCGGATGCGCAGCCAAGGATAATCCCTGAACCTTACCACAAAAACATCCAAGCGCTGCCACTTGTACCCGTAAGGAACTACAGGACAAACTCTTGGCTAATCCGTCTTGTAAAAAAGATAAAATATTGGATACAGAAGAGTGACCTGGATCTACTTGATGCTCATTACACCAAGATTCAAAAACCTTCCACACCCTTGCATAAGCCAAAGATGTAGAAGGTTTTCTAGAACGCAATAAAGTAGTCACTACAGCATCTGAATAACCTTTATTCTTTAACTGGTGCCTCTCAAAAGCCATGCCACTAGAGAGAAGCGTTCGACCTCTTCCAAACAAACCGGACCCTGAGACAGAAGGCACGGAAGATCTCGAAATCGAAGGGGACCGTCCAGTGCTAGTCTGACCAGGTCCATAGACCACAGACGGCGTGGCCACTCTGGAGCCACTAAGACAACGTCGACTTGTTGAACTTCTATCCAACGCAGAACCTTGCCGATCAGAGGCCAGGGAGGGAACACGTAGAGAAGAACATCCCTTGGCCAAGGAAGTACCAGAGCATCTACTCCTTCCGCTCCTCTTTCCCTCCTGCGGCTGAAGAACTGAGGGGCTTTGGCATTCTGAAATGTGGCCATGAGATCCATTGCCGGAGTGGACCATCTGTTGCATATCATTTGATAGGCTTCCTCGCACAGTTCCCACTCACCTGGGTCGAGATGATGCCGACTGAGAAAGTCCACCCCAGTAATGTGTGAGGCTGCGATGCTGAACAGATGTTGCTCCACCCAGGCGATCAGCTGTTGTGCTTCCTGAGCTACCAGGAAGCTTCGGGTTCCTCCCTGACGGTTGATGTACGCTACCGTGGTCGCATTGTTGGAAAGAACCTGTACCGACTTCCCGCAAAGGAGAGGTTGAAGAGCGATTAAAGCTAAACGAACCACTCTGGTCTCTAAAAGATTGATCGACCACTGCGTTTTCTCTTCAGACGACTGACCCTGAACAGATGTATTCTGACATACCGCTCCCCAGCCTGAAAGACTGGCATCGGTAGTGACCACAGTCCATTCCGGAATCTCTAGCGGTACACCTCGTTGCAGATTTGCTATCTGTAACCACCAATTTAGGCTGGAACGAGCCGTCTCTGTAAGATGAAGGGGAAGGTGGTATAGTTCCAAAACCGGATTCCAGCGTGAAAGCAATGCAGACTGAAGTGGTCTCATGTGCGCAAAGGCCCAGGGAACCAACTCCAGAGTAGAGGTCATTGAACCTAAAAATATCAAGTAATCCTGCACACAAGGAATAGGAATAGACTGTAAGTCTCGAATTTGTGATTGAAGCTTGAGAAGGCGATGCTCCGGAAGGAACACTATCCCTTGACGAGTGTCAAACCGTGCACCCAAAAACTCCAGAGATTGGGAAGGTAATAGGTGACTCTTGTCTTCGTTGATCACCCAGCCTAGAGACTGCAAAAGGCTGATTACCCTGTTGATTGTATAATAACAAAGAGATTCCAACTTCGCTCGAATCAACCAGTTGTCCAGGTATGGATGTACCAACAGGCCCTCCTTCCTGAATTGAGCGGCCACAACAACCATTATCTTGGTAAATGTTCTGGGAGCTGTGGCTAATCCGAACGGGAGAGCCCTGAATTGATAATGTTGCCCTAGAATGCAAAACCTGAGAAGCTTCTGATGATCGGATCGAATGCCAATATGAAGATAAGCTTCGGTGAGGTCGAGAGATGCTAGAAATTCTCCTCTGTGAACCAAAGCTACAACAGACCGAAGAGTCTCCATCTGGAACTTTGGAATCCTTAGACAACGGTTGACTCTTTTGAGATCGAGAATGGGATGAAAGGTTCCTTCCTTTTTGGGAACGACGAAGAAAATTGAATAATGACCTTTCCGATGTTCTGATGTTAGAACTGGAACTATAGCTCCTAGGTCGCTTAAACGCTGTAGTGAGTCTTGGATTATGAGACACTTTTGTAGGGAAGAACACGGTGAAATTAGGAACAGGTGGTGAAGCCGCCGAACAAAATCTAAAGCGTAACCTTGATTTATCACTGATAGAACCCATTGATCCGATGTACATGTGGCCCATTCTCCGTAAAACAGAGACAGCCTGCCCCCTATGATGGGAACTGGAGAAAGGACCGGCCTTATCTCATTGGACAGACTTTGTGCCTCCTGAGACTTGGGAAGTTCCAGGTCTACCAAAGCGGCGGCCACGAAAGGACTGAGACCAATTCTGTTGTCTACCTGAAGACTGTTTAGCTGGAGGAGCCGACGGACGAGAAGAACAAAATCTTCTGTTAGACTGAAAATGAGAGCGAGATGAAAAAGAGCTTCTAGGTCTAGGACGGTCCTCTGGCAATTTGTGAATCTTATTTTCCCCTAGGGACAAAATTAAATCTTCCAATTCCTTACCAAATAATAATTTTCCCTTAAAGGGTAAAGCCCCTAATTGAGCTTTGGAGGATGCGTCTGTGGACCAATTCCTCAACCAGAGAAGTCTGCGAGCCGATACAGAAGCAACGATAGAGCGAGTTGAGGTCCTAATGAGATCATATAAAGCATCTGCACTATAAGCAACTGTAGCTTCCAGTCTACCAGCCTGAGCAACTTCCTCTTCGGAGAGGGAAGAATTGTTTTGTAAAGCCTGGACCCATATTAGTCCAGCTCGCAAAGCCAAGCTACAACACATGGCCACCGGCACACCAAGAGCAGAAACCTCTAAAATTCGCTTAAGCTGAACCTCCAGCTTACGATCTTGGAGATCTTTAAGAGCCGTAGCCCCAGTTACTGGAATAGTTGTTTTCTTAGTGATGGCTGAAACAGCGGCATCCACCTTAGGAAATTTTAAAATTTCCAAAGCTTCCTCAGGTAATGGATACAATTTTTCCATGGCTCATGCTACCTTAAGCCCCAACTCAGGAGTATCCCACTCCCGGTACATAAGGTCAGTGAGAGAAAGATGAAAAGGAAATGATGTCGTGGGACCTCTAAGGCCAAGCAACACTGGGTCAACGTCACCTATCCAAGAATCCTTCACTGGAGCCTCGAGACCCAATTCCAGTAAAATTGTTGGAATTAAGGGACTAAGTTCCTCTCTTCTAAACAGGCAGACTACTTTGGGGTCATCCCCATCCGCAACATGAGGGTCTGAACTAATACTCAAAGCAGGGTCTTCATTTAAATCCCCCTCTGGCAAGGACTTGTCCGGGATAGGTAAAGAGCCATGCTCAGAATCATCTGAAGAAGAAAAAATTGTCTGACCCGGACGAAGGGGACGCTTTGGAGCTGACCCCACTCCCAAATTCATGGAACTAGCCCTTTTTGAGGAACGTGGCTTTAACCTCTGTTCAGATGAGAGACTCTTATGTCTCTTATGAAATTTCTTAGATTTGTAAGCTTTGCGAAGAAAACGAAGAAAATCCCCTGAAAAGGCAGAAGAAGAGGAAGAAGAATCTGAAATCTCCTCCAGGCTTTCCGCCGATAAATATGGCCCTGTTTCGCGCAGCTTGTCCACCCCCAGGGACTGCCGGCTGCGGCGACAGCGGAGGCGGGCCAGAAGCACCCTGAATAGCTTATTGTGTCGCCACCCTCAGAGTAGACAGGAGTGCTTCAGTTCCAGCACTGCAGCGAAATGAGTCCGGGGCAGGAGAGCAGCTGGGCCGAGGTTTTGGGGCCGCGCGAAGTGGCCGAGTCCCTTTTGTTATCCGCAAACTTGATGAGCCTTCCCCCCCCCGGGGAGACAGGATGAACAGAGACTCTCCCTGGAGAGACGCGCCCGCGCATCTCCACAAGCGCGGCAGGCCGTGCCTCGCAGCATTATAAAGAAAAAATGCCACGAAATAAAAAGTATGAAAAAAACTAAAAAACTAAAAGAAACCCCGGCGAAAAACAAAGGCACGGGCCCACCGAACACCAAAAGGTAAGTAAACAACGATTCAGAAATAAAAAATTATTATTATTTTTTTTTTTACCTGACCGAAACACCGCGGCCTCCAGGAGCTGCTCCAAGTAGGGTGAGTGAGCCGGGCCCCCCCCCCGGTATCACCCCTGCCAGGAGTGATTGCTGGGTTGAAAACCTCCCCAACTCCGGCAGCCTCAAAAACCAGGAGGGATAGTCCTCCCAGGACTTGGCAACCTCCCGGGAGGCAGTGAAACAGCTGTGAAGAAAAATAAAACCTTTTTTTTTTTTTTAAATAACTTAAATGAAAAGAACAGGCTCTCTTCAAAAGAAAAAGAAAGTCTGCAAAAAATTAACTCCTAAACTACCTGACTAAAAAAATAACAAACTACCACAGACTGCAGGGGTTAGGGACGTCCACCTCTGCTGGGAGACAGAGAAATACTGATTGGCTGCAGGTGGCGCTGCAGGGTATACGTCAGAGTCATTAGAATGTTTTCTCTGCCTCCCTCTGCTGGATTGGTGACATAACCCAGGGTCTGGACTGATCCAGGTACGTACAGGGAAAGAGGTTTAGGCAAGTTCCTGGAGAAAAGCCCATATACCACTGTTAGCCACATAGACCTGGGAAGGCCACTGCCTATCCCAGGTTAGATGTAAGAAGGATTTGACCTGTTCTTTAGGGTCCTACTGGGTACTTCTGACCTAGACTGGCCACTCTCAGAGTCAGGATGCTGGGCTTGATGGACCTTTGGTCTGACCCAGTCTGACATTTCCTATGTTCTTAGCAGAGAAGTACAAATGAGCGGACTGGGGTGGACCAAGCGGTTGTTATCTGCAGATGTCTTCTGTTGTTCTGTTGAAGTGTAAGTATAAAACCTTTTTACTGCCAGAAACATTTTAAAAATGAAAGTAGCATTAAACTAAACAACTCTAGGAACACGGACACTGTTCTATGAGCATTTGATGACCCATTCTTTGGTAATTTTCAGTAAATGGGAAAAAAAAAAAAAGGGTCTTTGGCCTTCGTTTTAGTTTTAAGTTTAAACAACAGCAAACAAATCGGCAGCAACCCTCTTAATTTTCATTTTTCTCCATTTCCTCCCTGCTGTGCAACAGTAATAAAAAGAGACAGTAATGAGGAAACCCTCTGCCCTGTGACAAAACTAATCAGACTGTTAGTGGTACAGCATGGGGCCAATAACAGAAGAAATCTGTAGTTACTGAGCAATGGCTCTGGCATCCTTGAAAGTGGGAGCTGCAGTACAATGTTGGTAAGTCAAATGCCACGGCTTGCATCTGTGGCGTGTCCTGGAGGTTTGGAAGGGAGACCATTCTCACTAGCTCAAGTGCAGAGAAATAGATGAAAAGAAAAGCTATGGGTCTTATTGGGCACTAGAAGGACTGAGAGAAAGCATGAGATTCATGGCCTGGGATACAGGGGACCCGGGTTCAAATCCTGCTCTTATCATTGACACTCAAGACTGTGGACAAATCACTTTGGGTTCAAGTTACTAAGCCTTTTTCTCATAGACTCAGAATAGACTTCTGTTTCCCCCTTAGAGTGTAAGCTCTTTGGGACGGGAGCTCATTACCCTTGTATGGAATTTGTTGTAAAAACATTGAAATACTACTAAAGAGCTGTGTGCACGTGAGATTTACAGATGTTTTGTGACTATGCTTACTAGGGCCATAATTCCCTCGGATGACAGGAATTGACTCAGCTGTAAATGAGAACTGACCTCTGTGGGGTAGGTTTTCAGTAGGGTTCCTAACTGGAATTGCACGCAATCTAACGCAAACCCAGTCGATTTTCATGCACAAGATTTGCCATACGCATTGTATTTGAATGTAAGCTTGAGATGAGGCTAGAACTGCCTGCCTACCCCAACTTGATGTTAAATCATGGCAAAAAGTACACATTAGTGGCATTCCTACTATGCACATATTTTCAACTGAAATCTACTTACGTAGTTTCCAACCATGCCTCCAAAATGGCTCTTCTATACAGCTAGAAGTACGTGCATGATAAAATTAGGCATGTATTTTCTTAAGGCTAAAAATCCAGTTGCCCTGAACACCCTCCCCGATGTTATTAGGGACCTCCCGTGTCCAGTTACTTTTAGAAAGGCAGTTAAGATTCTTTTCTATTAGGAAGCATTTAGTGAGGCAGAATAATGATCTTTTTTTTTTTTTTTTAGCAAGGCTGAGATCGTACTTTGAGCAATGTATTTTTATGGGTAATAGGAGCCTTACTTCTTTGGCTGTTTTTTAGCAAGGCAATTTATACTTATTTACAAGGAATCAATTAGCGCAGCAGAGGAATCATCCTTTTTTTTTTTTTTTAGCAAGACTAAGATTGTTTTTTGAGCAGTTCATGAGGACCATACTCAGTTAGTGTCTGAATAGCAAAGTTAGGGGTGGATTTATCAAAATGCGGTTCTCTCAACCTAGCTTGAGGGACTCTCTACCTGGGTAACATCAAGCTAGGTTGAGAGAACCTTGCCCAAATCTCATCTTGGAGTGAGTTTCCTCACTCCGAAGGCCAGCAAATCTTCACAAGAGACCACTGTTCTGTTCGTAGGTGCCACGTAGAATGTCAAAGTGGCCCCTAACCCCCTACACTTACCTAATCCCCACCTCAAGTTACTAGGTGGGCCTACCATAGGGATACAAATACCTGCCTATGGGCCATGACATTATTTATTTATTTATTTTAAAATTTTTCTATACCGTCGTTAAGTTAAATACCATCACAACGGTTTACAGAAGGGCACGATAAAGAGAAATATGGGTGGTATAGATTACAAATTACTCGTGTGCCATCATAGTACGGTAACAATGTAAAATAATAAACTAGGTGTGTAAATTAAACCTGATTGCTAGGAACAAATTAGGCAGTTTGATTTTAACATTAATATGCTTATGTAGGTTACTAAAAACTTCTAGCTTGGTGCATCCTTATCGCTCAACTATTTTTCTCCTTTTCTTTATCTTTATAAAATGCTTGTTTAAAAAGCCAGGTTTTCAGATTAGTTTTGAATAATTTCAGATTTGTCTGTAGTCTTATTTCGAGTGGCATGGTATTCCAGAATACAGGACCAGCCAGTGACAGTGCTCTTTCCCTTACTTGCGTGAGATGTGCTGATTTGACAGAGGGGACAGTTAGTAGAGCTTTATTTGCAGATCTCAGGTTTCTTTGTGGTACATGCACGCGCAGTGCTGTGTTAAGCCAGTCGGCTTTATCATCGTGGATTAGTTTATGGATTATACAAAGTGCTTTATATTGTATTCTTTGTTCAATTGGAAGCCAGTGGAGTTCAGCAAGTGTTCCTGTAATATGGTCACTCTTTTTTTTGCCTGTCAAAACTCTGGCAGCGGAATTTTGCAATATTTGCAGAGGCCGAATTGTAGATTGAGGTAGTCCTAACAGCAGGGAGTTACAATAATCTGTGCTAGCGAATATCATTGCTTGTAGAACTGTGCGAAAATTGTTAATCGTTAATAGAGGTTTTAGTCTTCTTAGGATCATTAGTTTTGCATAACCTTCTTTTATTTTCAATGAGATGTGTTGTTTCATGTTTAGCTCAGGGTCAATTATTACTCCTAGATTCCTAACTTTTGTTGCTAACTCGGTGGTTTGAATATTTTTGATTGTGAATGTTGGTTGTGTGTGGTGAGTGTTTTTACGTTCAAGATGTAAGAATTCAGTTTTGTCAATGTATATAACCAATTCCATCTGGTTTAGGAGCTGTTTGATTATTTCTAGGTACATATTGGCTAGTTTCATTGTTTCTTCAATGGTGTTTGGAATGGATAACAGTAATTGTATATCATCTGCATAAATGTAATGTACGATTCCCAGTCCTGCTAGTAAGTGACATACTGGGAGGAGGTAGATGTTAAAGAGTGTTGCAGATAGGGCTGATCCCTGTGGGACACCAGTTAGCAGTTTGACTTTATCTGAAAGTGCATTTTTTATTTGTACCTGAAAACATCTATTGTTTAAGTATGACTCGAACCATTTTAGTGTTTTGTTAGTGAGTCCTATTTCTTTCAGTCTATTGATTAGTATTCTGTGATTTACAGTGTCAAATGCTGCAGAGAGATCTAATAGAACCAGAATGTAGTGTGTTCCTGTATCGAATCCTCTTAAGATATTATCTGATAGAGCTAATAGCAATGTTTCTGTACTGTAGTGTTTGCGGAATCCATGTTGTGCTGGATATAGTATGTTGTTATTTTCTCTCTCTCTCTCTCTCTCCCTCTCCCTCCCTGAAATAGGACTTATGGGAGACATCACAAATGGCGATGAGACCTTACCGCACGGTCACAGCAGCTATCACCCAGCCTAATGCAATCCAAAGATGTGTAGTTAAAATCAGCATTACAGCTGTGCGATAGCTCTTCGCAGACAGGCTAGCCCACTCTCCTCCTATTTTCTGAATTTGCATCACACCATAGATATGGTGCGATCGCATGCGTTAAAGGCCTATCGCATGCGATAAGCCCTTAACGCATGCAAAAACGCCTTATCGCATTTTGATAAATGACCCCTTAGCCAGATGAACCTATCCAGCTAACCCACGGGCCGATACAGTAAGGGGCGGTAGAAAGAGGTGCATTAGTGCCCAGCGTACCTGCGTTTGCCGCACGCACAGTTCGGATCACCTACCGCTTGATACTGTATTTAAATGGCATGCAAATGCAAGCCGCGTCCAACGTGCATCCATGAAGCGCAATCCATTTTACTGTATAGGTGCTATACAGTACCTATACAGTATCCTGGGTGTGCTGGTACCTGTCATTTCAAATGTCATTTCAAATGACGTTTGAAATGACAGGTACCAGGAAATGGATGGCTCTCCTACAGTCCCAAACCAACCCAATCCAAGCCCCAGCAGAGAGAGACGAAATTTAGCCGCCCAGTCCCAAACCAACCCAATCCACAGAAAAAAAATGCATCTCGCACTTAGCCGTCCAGTCCCAAACCAAACCAACCCAATCCAAGCCCCAGCAGAGAAAGACGAAATTTCACAGTCACAAACTTTCCCCCAGCCCCCGCTCACCTGCCCTGGCCGCGGCCACGCAAGCCCCCAGCAGCAGCAGTAGAAGTAGAAGGGCGTCGAGAGAGAGCAGCGAGAGAAAGCGGCTTCAGCAGCCCCGCCGGCGAAGATGAAATCGTGCACCCCTGTAGGTCCAATATGGACGCTCAAGGCAGCGAAGGCGCATGCGTACACACCGTGACCGGGACGTCGGAGGTCACGGAATGTGCACATGCGCCTTCACTGCCTTGAGCGCCCATATTGGACCTACAGGGGTGCACATATTCATCTTTGCCGGCGGGGCTGCTGAAGCCACTCTCTCTCGCCGCTCTCTCTCGACGCCCTTCTACTGCTGCTGCTGGGGGCTTGCGTGGCTGCGGCCAGGGCAGGTGAGCGGGGGCTGGGGGAAAGTTTGGGACTGTGAAATTTCGTCTTTTTCTGCTGGGGCTTGGATTGGGTTGGTTTGGTTTGGGACTGGGCGGCTATGTGCGAGAAGCATTTTTTTTTTCTGTGGATTGGGTTGGTTTGGGACTGGGCGGCTAAGTGCGAGAAGCATTTTTTTTTCTGTGGATTGGGTTGGTTTGGGACTGGGCGGCTAAGTGCGAGAAGCATTTTTTTTTCTGTGGATTGGGTTGGTTTGGGACTGGGCAGCTTTTGGTGGTATCATCAGATAATTACATTCTTGTGAATACAGACAGTGCAATGGAATGTATGGGATCATGCTGAGCCTTAAATACCAAGGTTAAAGCTTTAAATTGAATATGCTGAGCAACCAGTGAACCACACTAACACAAGGGTCAGGGTAGGCGGTAAATTAGTAGGTAAAAGACGCGGCAAGATAGCAGGTTAAAAAGGCGATAGTCGGGGCGCACTTTACTGTATGGGAGGGAATAGCTAATCGGATCGTTTACATACATATACATGCCGCGGGCGGAAAGGGATACGCGTCGGGTTAAAGAAGCGGTAAGAATCGGTAAAAACTTACGCGGCAAAATTGTGAGTAAACAGCGGGTTAGAAACGGGGTAACTGCGGCCGCGCTTTACTGTATCGGCCTGTTTGGAAGTACAGCCACATTATTGAATAGCCAGAAAAAGTTAGCAGATAACTTTATCTGGCTGACTTTAGGGCAGCTCTTTGGTGCAACCAGATTTAGCCAGATAAGTCTGGGGATAAGTGCCCAAATCTTCATTTAGCTGGATAACTTCTAAATTATCCAGCAAAATGCCTCTGAATATGAACCTCAGTATATTTTATGTGTGTTTGACACTTTGTTGTTTCTATGTTATTATGTATCTTATGAGGTCTATATTCAGACACAGTCCGGATAGCAAAGTTAGTCGGATAAACGTATCTGGCAAACTTTGGAGGCATATTCAGCAGTCTGTCAGTCACACGAATGAATATCGCCAGCTATCTTAACTAGTTATCTGGCTAACTATAGCTGGCTAACTTTAGGACAGCTCTTTGACTCAACCAGACTTAGCAGGCTAAGTCATCCAGCTATCTCTGAATATTGGAGTTAGCCAGTTAACTTAACCAGCTAACTCAGCTCCTCCAGTTATGCCTCTGGACCACCCCTAACTTTTTTGGCTAAATTCTAGCCACCTAACCTATTAACTGGCTAGAATTTAGCTGCATAAAGGCTGAATATAGACAGATACGTAAGTCATTTAGATGGATAACATCATCCATCTAAATGGGTTTTGAATATGGACCTCTAGGTTTTTATGTTTTTTATACTGTTTATGATTGTGATTTGATGTTATATATTTTTCATGTTCTATGATTTTATCATGTTTTATTATGAATGCTATGAATTTTAGATATGAGCAGAATATACAGTTTTGAAATAAATAAATAAATTGCTGATTTAGTTGGGTTAACTTTAATTCTATATGGGTAATAAGTGCCTAAACCTTTGAAAATGTATCCCTATATGTAGATGCCCAATGCTTTTTATATCACTTGTTCAAAGTCAAGAGGGGGAATAAGTGTCACTGGGCATGTCAATGCTAGAAACAGCAGCTTGGCCTCATCTGGAAGGCCCAGGGGATCAGATTGGGGAAAACAGTATTTGCATGAAGCACATCAACAGGTGGGCTGAAGATGAGGAAACACCAAAGGGTAAGTTGGTTGACTGAGTTGTGCCTGGAATTGGTTGCACTAAATGAACAATTGTGTTGCATTAAGGTCAAGGCAAAGGTGGACAAACTGATCCAAACTTAGTTTTATTCCACTGCATGCATGAATTTGTGATTTTCCTAGAGAAATCAGAACTACAAGTCCATAGGGATATACAGACCCTACATTTTAGGTTCGGTTCATTTTTTTTTGTTTTGGTGGTGGTTCATTTCATGTTTTTTTAAATATTTTTCCATTTCATTTCATTTGCCACACCACAACTTACAAAAAAACAAACAATAAACTGCAAAACCCCTCAAAACAAAAAAAATACCTGAATTGTTTTAAAAAAATCGGCCTCCCGTGGCCCAAGTATCACCCTCCCGCCTTGCCACAATTTAATCAAAGGTACAGGCCTGCCCAGTTGGGCATTCCCAGGCTCCTCCAACCTCTACTCCTGCCACATATGTGTTATGAACCCTCCTGTAGCGGTGCTATGGGAGGCTCCTTACCTCTTCCTGGAGGCCACTCCGAAACCGGGGTCTTGCCTACGAACTATCCAGGATTTGCTCCAGGGCCTGGGAGGCCGCAATGTTCTTGGGCCTGCCTGAGGCTTGCTTGTGCTTGCATGGACTTCCTGGTTTGAGCCATGCCCTTCTCCCTAGGGTCCGACCCGCAGCACTCCTCCGTAGTTATAGGGCCAGCTAGGTGTGGGCCTTCCAAACTCCTCCCAGGGAGTAGCCTGTCTGCAGCCCTATAAAAGGACTTCAACTTCCAGTCAGCCTTGCCTTGCATCGGAGTTACTTCACTCTGGAGGCTCCTGCCTGCCAGAGCTCCATCAGGTCTTCTATCTTCTCCATGGAGTTCCTCATCTCTTCTGTTCCTTGTCATGCCATGTCTTCATGCCTGAGATCCTCGTCCAGGTGTCCTGGTGTCTTGTTTTGATCCTCTGCTTCCTGATGTCCCAGGTTCCTTGGTGTCCTGCCCTTCTTGGTGTTTGCTTCAGCGCTCCTGAGTCTTCTGGTACTATCAGACCCGACTCCCTCGGATGACATCTTTTCCGGGCTGGAGTGGCCTGCAGGTGGACTGGTGTCCTGTGCTCCTGAGCCATTTCGTCCTGCCAGCCTTTTTGGAGCTCCAGGCGACTTATGGCTCCGTCGTTGAAGTTCTGCCTTGGCTGGATTCTTCCCTGCGCTCGTCCCATTCTCAGCATGGTCCATGACCAGCCTCCTCGGGCTGTGTAGGGTGCGCTGTGGGACAGGGTGGTCCGCGACCAGTCCCGAGGATGGACTGTGTAGGGCGCCCTGAGAGACAGTGCCAATGTCCTTCTGCCCAATCTCTCGTCTCATCTGGACTTAATCAAGTTCCTTGTCTCGTCCTGGATGCCGTTGCATCAGTCTTGGTATCATGTCTACGTCTTGTTCCTGATGTCATCGCATTGACCCTGGTCCGTGATGTCTTCGCATCAGCCTTGGTGTCATGTCCTCAACTACCTTGGTGTCATATCTTGTTCCAGCCCTCGTCTCTGATGCTGTCCGCATCAGCCTTGGTGTCATGTCTTCGTGTCAAGGCCCGTCTGCCCTCATCCTCAGGCCAGACCTGCTGCTCCATGCCGATCTAAGCGGCAGGTCCGAAAGGGCTCGGAATGGTCGGAGGACCATTCACATTCCAACATCATTCTGTTGTTGGCCTTGGGAGCTTGCAGGCCTGGCAGAGGGTAAGACCATCTGCCATAGTGGAACATGCCATCAACCCTCAATTCGGTCCTGGATCCATCTGGGGTCGGGCTGAGGCCCAAGGGCACACTAAAACACCCCGTTTGTAACAATATGTAACTTAGCCCAGGGCCTGAGTTCAAACGGGGCTTGCCCAGGCCCAGCTGGAACCTCACCAGTCCTCTCCTGCCCCCACCTATTAAAACCTGCCAAGGAGCTCCCTCCCTGGTCCCCACTTAACCCCTTCCAGCAGTCCTGGCAAAATTCTTAGGGGAAGAAACGAAGCTTCCTCACTCCTGCCCCAGCTCCAAGTACTTAAAAAAATGGGGCCATCCAGCTCAAAGATGGTACCATAGTGATGGCCACCATTTTTTAAAGTACCTAGAACAGGGACAGAAGATCTCCAATGCACCCAGTAGGTGCAGTGTGACAGCCCACTTCACAGCTTTACCAGATATAATCTTAAATCCCTCAAGCATTGACTCAAAAGGCCATGGTCAATAGAATCAAAGGTGGCAGGCAGATCTAATAAACTTAACAGGGAATATATTCCCTTCTCCGCCTCTATTCGCATTCTATTGACCAGGCTAAGAATGTAGTCACTTAATGCCCTTTTTGAATTCCAAATTGACAAGCATGAAGAAAGCATTAGCTTTCCCCAGATGGTCCTGTAACTGATGGCAAACTACCCTCTCAGTAAATAGCAAATGACAGACTGAGAGAAGTCAGCGAGTAGTGGTAAATGGAAGCTATTCCGAAGAAAGAAGAGTGACAAGTGGAGTTCCACAAGGATCGCTCCTGGGACCAAATCTTTTCACTACCTTTGTCAGCGATATTGTGAAGGGATTAGAAGGTAAAATGTTTCTTTTTGCAGATGACACTAAGCTCTGCCACAGAGTGGACCTACAAAAGCTCGAGAAGAAGCCAAAGGTTTTGAGATTCAGTGCCAAGAAGTGTACAGCAATCTGAAGGAATTGAATGTGCTGGGGATTGACAGACTGAACTGGGAGGGAGACATTGGGGGTGACAATGTCTGATGATGTGAAAGTGGCAAAGTAATGTGACAAGGCGATGGCAAAGGCCAGAGGAATGCTGCATCAAAAGTGGTATAACCAGCAGAAAAAAGGAGGAGTTAAGGCCCCTTGTATACACCTTTGGTGAGGCCTCACCTGGAATACAGTGTTCAGTTCTGGTGACTTAATCTGAGACAAAATAAGGACAGAATGCATGCAGTCTAGAGAAAGGCAAGCACAATATGAGATGAGACTGAAGGATCTTAATATGTATAACCTGGAAGAGAGGCGAGACAGAGGAGAAAAGATGCAGAATTTCAAACACAGTAACATAGTATTGTCGGCGGAAAAAGTCCAAATGGTCCATCCAGTCTGCCCAGCAAGCTTTTTATGGCAGTAACTGCCGCTCCGTGTAGGTTACCTCCCGAGTGTCCGCCAAGGGCAGTAAGTGCTGCTCCATGCAAGATACCCCCATGTGCCTGTTAAGGGCAGTAACTGCCGCACCATGCAGGTTACCCCCATGCCTTATGTTAAGGATAAGTAATATTTAAAAGCAAAAACCAAGCAACTGTCAAACCCATAACAAAATCACTGCAGTATTTTTGCCTGGTGGGCAGCCTTCCTGATAATTCAGACAATGCTGCTTGAATGTTCTTTGCTTTTGGATTTGGCAGTAGAAGAAGCTTTATCCCCAGTGTCAGCGTATCAGCACCCCAGACTGTAAACGTCAGGGCCCATGATCTTTTGAATTCATTTACTGTTTTCGACCTCACTACCTCTTCCTGAAGGGCATTCCAGGCACGCACTACACCTCTCTGTGAAAAAACATTTCCTTATGTTGGTTCTGAGTCCTCCCCCCCCCCTGGATTTTCATGTCGTGACCCCTACTTCTCCTGTTTCTTTTCCATCAGAAAAGGTTCAAGGTTTGTGCATCATTAAATCATTTCAGGTATCTGAAGGTCTGTATCATATCTCCCCTGCACCTCCTCTCTTCCAGGGTGTACATATTCAGATCCTTCAGCCTCGCCTCATAACTCTTCTGATACAAGGCCCCCACACCATTTTGGTCGCCCTTCTTTGGACCGCTTCCATCCTGTCTCTCTCCTTTTTGAGATAAGGGCTCCGGTACTGTACACCGTACTCCAGGTGAGGCCTTGCCAAGGAACTGTACGGGGGCATCACTACCTCCTTTTTCTTACTGGTTTTTCCTCTCTCTATGCAGCCCAGCATTCTTCTGGCTTTAGCTATCGCCTTGACATATTGCATTGATGCTTTCAGATCGGCAGACACTGTCACCCCAAGGACCCTCTCCCAATCCATGTACATTAGTCTTTCAGCCTCCATCACACATACAGCTCTTTTGGATTACCACACCCCAGATGCATGGCACTGCACTTCTCGACATTAAATCCCAGCTGCCAAATCCTCAACCAGTCTTTAAGATTTCTTTCTTTTTTTTTTTATAATTAATGTTTTTATTAAAGTTTTAGAAATCATTCAATGCAGTAAACAGCAAACAGTTGTTACACCTTGATAGTCAACCCCCAAACCCCCCCTCTAATAGAGCCCTTTAAGCAGCAGTACACATAGTATATATATGGCAGTTAAACAAAACATTCCACCCTTGAAAGTTTATGTTGATAAGTCCATAAGTTGAAGGTGAGGGTCAATTTCGGTCAATATGGACATATGGAGAATTCCATAAGTTGAGGCTATGTCCATATGTTCACCAGTTCCCTAAATAAAAATTTAAACCCCTCACCCTCCTTAATCCCCCCCCAAGACTTACCAAAACTCCCTGGTGGTCCAGCGGGGAGTCAGGAAGCCATTCCTGTATTCCTTTGCGAGGAGCACGTGACGTCGGCGTCACGTCGGAGTGACGCGGACGTCACGTGATTCACCGCGCCTCCTCTCCGGGACCCCCGTTGGACCCAACCGGAACTTTTGGCCAGCTTGGGGGGGTCCAAAAGTTCCGGTTGGGTCCAACGGGGGTCCCGGAGCGGAGGCGCGGTGAATCACGTGACGTCCGCGTCACTCCAACGTGACGCCGACGTCACGTGCTCCTCGCAAAGGAATACAGGTATGGCTTCCCGACTCCCCGCTGGACCACCAGGGAGTTTTGGTAAGTCTTGGGGGGGTCAGGAGGGTGGGGGGTTTAAGTGTTTATTTAGGTTCGACGTATTCAACATAGCTATGTTGAATAAGTTGGAAATCGCGATCGTTGCGCCTCATCACTTTTTTAAGTTAAAAAAAATAATAAGTTGCGTTTTACATATGCGTTCAAAACGAATGCACACCCCTAGTATAAGCTGTACATCGCTCTAAACACAGACAATAGATTGTGAATCAAAAGGCTGTCATATTATTGTTGCACATAAAAATCTAAGAAAGCGTTCCATGTTTGTATGAAGGAGGACATTCATTTGTGCTTAGCAGCCATTAAAGATGTAAGCCCGTAACAGGCATATAATCTTTCAACAACATTAGTAATACATGGTACCTGAACTGCCTTCCACTGGGATGCAACTAAACCGCGAGCAGCTATAAATACCTGCACACAGAGTTTCTGTTGCTATTTATTCAGCCCAGGTGGTGGTAAGTGTAATAGGACCGCTTCAGCAGAGGGAGCTAGTGACATCCCTCGGACCTTGCTCAGCCAGGAAAACACTGATCCCCAGAAAGGCGAAATCTGTGGGCAGTTCCACCATATAAGAAAATAGGAACCAAGTTCCCCACACATACACCAGCAGGAGTCTGAGATATTTGGATGAAATTTATGTATCCAGGGTAAAGTACCAACAGTAGATCATTTTGTAGCAATTTTCGTGCAATCTGGCCGAGATAGAGCACTTACTGGCTATATGAGTGATATCCCCCCAGGTTTTGGGTCCTAACTGCCGGCCTAGATCCGCTTCCCAATGCTCAATGTGTTTGAAATGACAGGGTTCACAGTAGAAAAACAGATTATAAATGTTTGATATAGAACCAGTAATTGAGTTACTATTCATATAGAAACTTTCAAGTAAAGATCTCCCGTTTCGCAAGAGGTTTGCTTTCTGTAAAGAGTTGACAAAATGCGTGACTTGCGCATAGGCCAGGAAATTAATAGAATCAATATTATATAGCTCTGTCAGCACTTCTCTGGACAACAATTTACCCTGGTGCAGTAAATGGCCAATGGTGGTGATCCCTTTTTCATACCATGCATAAAGTTGATGGGTTTGAAATTTGTTACTTATGTGGACTCTTGGGCTGCGACAGGATGGAAGGCCCCATGAAGGGGTCCCTGGCTCTCTGCCATAGCAGGCAGACACTCCGACGAAGGCTGGGTCTAGGCACGGGGCCTGACAGCTGTCCTCTGAGTGGCCCAATGGCCAGCAAGAAGTATCCAGAGTATAATCCAATCCGGGGCAGGTGGCAGGCAAGAGAAGTCTGAGGCACAGTGAGTCAGGGCAGGCAGCAAGCAAGAATAATCCAAGGTACAATCCAATCCGGGGCAGGCGGCAGGCAAGAGGAGTCCGAGGCACAGTCCAAATCAGGGCAGGCAGCAAGCAAGAACAATCCAGGCACAGTTCGATGAGATAACAGGCAAACCACAGGTAAATGCTTCAGACAGGGGACCTGTAGCTGAGGCCTCAAAGGCAAGTCAAATTTCCCTTTAAATAGGGGCAGCTTGATGATGTCCATCACCTGCGCCACCGAGGTTTCCCGCCACGGTTTCCTTTAAGAATTGGGCTGCTGCGTGCGCACCTGGGGGGATCCGCGGCAGCACGTCTCTGCTGTGGGATGGCGGCGTTCGGCGGTCAGGCGTGACACAGCGGTCCGTGAGTGGTAACAGTATCCCCTCCTTTAGGGCCCCCCCCCCCCCAATGGGATCTGGGTTTCCTAGGGTAGGTAGCATGGAAAGTCCTTAGAAGGTTCTTGTCTAGGATGTTCGATGCACGTTCCCACGAATTCTCCTCAGGGCCAAAACCCTCCCAAGAAAGTAGGTATTCACATTTGCGGTTCCTCTGGCGAACATCTAGGACTTCTTTTACTTGGTAGATTTGGTCCTCAGATGCAATGGTGGTGGGTGCAGGTGCCTTCCTAGAAGGCCATGTGAGAACTAGCAGTTTAAGGAGCGATACTTGAAAGTCGTCATGTATGCCCATAGAGCTGGGTAGCCGTAGCTGGTAAGTAACAGGGCCAATTTGTCGGAGGATGGGAAATGGCCCTACATATCGAGGTGTCAAACTCATTGAAGGTAGGCAGAGTCTAAGTGTCAGTTACTTAGCCATACCTTGTCTCCAGGCTTAAATTGGATAGCAGGTCTGCGATGTAGGTCTGCAGAAGCCTTGGCCTTCCGAGCCGCATGCTTTAGCATCTCCTCCATGTGAATCCATAATTCACCCAACTCTTGCGCAGTGGATTGAGCCGCAGGCGAGGGTACAGATAGTGGTAGGGGCAGTGGAGGTAACGGTTGTTTCCCAAAGACGATCTGGAAAGGAGAGGTCCCAGTAGCATGACTAGCGTGAGAATTATGCGAGAACTCTGCCCATGGTAAAAGGGTAGACCAGTCATTCTGGTGTTGGTTGACATAGTGTTGCAGTCTGGGAGCTGCGGTTCGAGAGTGGACCCTTGAGCCGAACCACCCTGGGTAGAGTAGCTCGGGAGGCGGAGCCACAAGCACAGGTCTTTGCCCGGGAACCAGGAACCCCCCAGGAGGAGCCCGTAGGGTCCTGGAGCCTTGGGACTTAGGAGACACACGTAGGGGTCTTCACCCGGGAACTGGGAACCCCCCAGGAGGAGCCCGTAGGGTCCCAGAACCTTGGGACTTGGGAGTGCAGCTAAGCTCTTCACCCGGGAACCAGGACCCCCCAGGAGGAGCCCGTAGGGTCCCAGTCCCTTGGGACTTCCGCACAGTGATAGTCTCTCTAGGAAGGCCCGGGCAAGGGTGAGCACAGAGTCCAGTAGCAAGAGCTAACAGGCCAGGGAGCACAGAGCAAGCGGAAGCAGGATCAGAGTCAGTAGTGTCTTGACTGGAACTTGCAGGGTGCAAGCTGGGAGCCAGCAGCGAGTAGGCCAGAGCCTGGCAGGAAGTAGAAGGTATCAGGACCCAAGACAGTCTGGCAGTAGTTCCAGTCCAGGCCTGCAGGAGGCACTGTCCAGAGGACAGGAGCGTAGCGGCTGCGGCAGAGAAGCCGTGGACTGAGGCAGGCAGCAGGCAGCGGTCGAGACAGGAACGAGCAGAGGTCGGTGGCTGGCGGCAGGCAGAGCAGAGTCAGGAATGAGCAGAGGTCGGTGGCTGGCGGCAGGCAGAAGCAGAGTCAGGAACGAGCAGAGGTCGGTGGCTGGCGGCAGGCAGAAGCAGAGTCAGGAACGAGCAGAGGTCGGTGGCTGGCGGCAGGCAGAAGCAGAGTCAGGAACAAGCAGAAGTCGGTATCTGAAGCAGAACAACGGAAGTGCAACTAAGAACTACACACTGTAGCAACCCTCGTTGCAAGGCCATGAGAGGACTGAGGGACGCCGGTTATATCGGGCTTGGGGCGTGGCATGACTAGCTCAGGCGGGGTCAGGCTTCCGATGCGCGTACGTCCATAACGTGCGTCCCCGCGTGCGCGCGGGGCGGCAGCGAGATGGCCCAGCAATGGTGGACGCCCTGAATGCACAGCAGAGCCGCGGAGGCAGCGTTCCCGGCCTCGGAGGTGAGCCCTGAACACAGCTAGCAAGGGGGAAGCGGTGGAGACCGCAACACATAGGCTCTTAGAAAAGTCTTTAATGTTCTATTAGTTCTCTCAGTCTGACCATTAGCCTGTGGGTGATAAGCGGTCATATGATCTAGGGTGATGTAGAATTTGCGACACGGAGCACGCCAATACATGGCAGTGAATTGCATGCCTGTATCAGAAATAATATGTTTAGGAAGCCCATGAAAACGAAATATATGTGTGACGAACAATTGGGCCAATTTTGGAACTGAGGATAGATCTGGAAGAGGAGTGAAGTGAGCCATCTTAGAGAACCTGTCAATAACAACCCAAATTACTGTATTGTCTTTGGACGGGGGAAGATTTACAATAAAGTCAGTGGATATATGCATCCAGGACTCCTTAGGAGGAGGTATGGGTTGTAATAGATCCCTCGGCTTCCCCACCAACGGCTTTTGCTGGGCACAAATGGAACAGGATTCCACATAGTCCTTCACATCAGTCTGCATTTGAGGCCACCAGTAGAAATGCCAAAGAAGATCCAGGGCTCACCTTTGTCCAGGATGTCCAGTGATCCTCGAATTGTGGGCCTATTTTAAGACCTTAGGTCAGAGACGGCGAGACACCACCGTCTTACCAGTAGAAATAGTTACTGAGGAAGCTAAGAGGCAGGATCAATTATGTGTCAAGGAGGTTCCATCAGTTCTTCGGGCTCAAAGGATCGGGATAGTGCATTTGCCCAGAGGTTCTTTGAAGCAGGGCAGTATTGGATCTTGAAATGAAAACAAGAAAAGAACAAGGCCCATCGGGCCTGGTGAGCATTTAGACGCTGTGCTTGGTGCAGGTGCTCTAAATTCTTATGGTCCATGTAGATGGTAATCAGGTATTGTGCACCCTCTAGCCATTGATGCCATTCTTCGAGCACCAGTTTTATGGCCAACATTTCCTTGTCTTCAATGCTATAATTACGTTCGGAAAGTGAGAATCTCCGAGAAAAAAATGAATACGGGTGAATAGTTCTGGTGCTGGAATGCTGACTGAGTACCACACCCACCCTGTAATCAGAGACATCTACCTCCAAGATAAAGGTGTGGGAGGGATCTGAGTGGCGGAGCCATTGTTCTTGGAGGAAGACCTCCTTTAGGTTCCGGAATGCCTTGACTGCTTCAGAAAACCAATCCTTCGTATTAGCTCCTTTACGAGTAAGAGCAGTGAGAGGAGCGGTGATCAGAGTGAAGTTGGGAATGAAGTTCCTGTAATAATTGGTGAATCCCAGAAATCTCTGCAAGGTGTGAAGCCCTGAGGGCTGTGGCCAATCCAGAATACTTCAGATCTTCTCAGAGTCCAAGTTATACTCCTGGCTAGACACTATGTATCCAAGAAAAGGAAGACTTTCCTGTTCAAAACTGCATTTCTCCAGTTTGGCAAACAGTCGATTTTCCTGCAGTCGCTGAAGAACCAGTCGAACATGATGACAATGAGAGGGGAGATCTTTTGAGAAGACCAAGATGTCATCCAAATAAACTACAACACAATGATATAACAGATCTCGGAAATCGTCGTTCATGAGATTTTGGAATACTGCAGGGGCATTGCATAGCCCGAAGGGCATCACCAAATAACATTGCGAGTGTTAAAAGCAGTCTTCCATTCATCTCCATGTCATATTCGCATTAGATTGTAAGCCCCACGGAGATCCAGCTTGGTAAAAATTCGGGCTCCTTGGAGTGGGTTGAACAGCTCCGTGATGAGGGGCAGAGGATAGCAGTCTCTTTTAGTTATGGCATTTAGTCCACGATAATCTATGCAGGGCCTAAGAGAACCGTCTTTCTTGGAGATGAAAAAGAACCCTGCCCCCGCGGGAGAGGAAGAGGATCTGATAAATCCTCGATCCAAGTTCTCCTTGATATACAAGTTCATGGCCTTCATTTCAGGAGCAGACAAAGGATACACCCGGCCGTGGGGTGGTGTAGTACCTGGTAGCAAATTGATGGCACAATCAAATGGTCGATGAGGGGGGAGCTCCTCTGCTTTGGCCTTAGAGAATACATCAGCGTAGTCTGTATAAGGTGGAGGAAGCCCTGAGAGGGCCGTAGTCGCTATATAGGTAGACAGAGGTTTCATCTTGTCCAAGCATGAGTCCTGGCACCGCAGCCCCCATTTGACTAGTTCCTATGTCGCTAGTTAAACTGCAGAGAATGATGTCTTAGCCATGGCAGTCTTAGGACCATGGGATGAATGGCTTTTTTGATCACGAAAAATGAGAGATCTTCCATATGCATAGCTCCATTCTGAAGTCGGATAGAAACTGTGTTGGAAGTTATTCTTCCCGGTAGCGGCTCTCCATGGATTGAAGAAATGATTAAGGGACTGTTCCAGGGTACCACCAGTATTCCCAAGAGATGGACCACTGCCTCATTGATAAAATTCCCCCCGGAGCCAGAGTCAATGAGAGTTTGCATGGAATGAGCTTGCCCTTCCAATTCCAACGTGATGGGCAAGATGAGTTGGGGAGCGGGAGTGGTGAGACCCAGGAACAACTCCCTGTCAGCTCCTAGGTCCTCCCATTTCCCGGTTTCTGTGGGCATCGTGATATGATGTGGCCAGTTCCACCACAATAAAAGAACAACCCTAGGTTCTGCCATCGGAGTTTCTCCTCCATCAAGAGTTGTGCTCTGCCCAATTGCATGGGTTCCTTGATTCCGGTGGTGCTTAAAGGACTGAGATGTACTGCATGAGGTTCTATTCGAGGACAAGAAAATGTTGGGGTGAGAAGTACCGGTCGGCGGGCTCTCAATTCTGGAGACCGTTGTTGAAGACAGCAGTTGACCTGTCCAGCGAGGTTGATAAGTTCCTCCAGGGAGTTAGGTAAATCGTGAACCGCCAATTCGTCTTTTATCCTGGAAGACAATCCTTCCAAGAAAATACAAAGGAGGCTGTCCTCTCTCCAGTTATGTTCAGTAGCCAAAGTTCTGAATTCTATGGCATAATCCATAAGTGGGCAAGTACCCTGGCGGAGATGAAGCAGATCCGAACCTGCGATAATGAGTCGTCCTGGCTCATTAAAGACCTGCTTGAAAATCTATTTAATTCCTGCAGGTTTTGAAGGAGGGGATCACCACGCTTCCATAGGGGGGAGGCCCAAGCCAGGGCCATCCCCTCAAGGAGGGATAAGATGAAGGTGGTCTTTACAGTTAGAGTCTGTAGAAAAATGTCCTGGCTGAAGTGCATAAAGCACTGATTGAGGAATCCTCGACACATCGCAGGATCTCCGGTATATTGTGTCAGTACTGGCAAGCGGATGGCGGGTGCAGCAGAGGCCATATTGGATGTCTCAGGAGGAGGAGTAGTTGCCTGAATAGCGGTGGCATTGAGTCAAGAGCTGAGGCAATCCAAGGAATTGGCCAGGAGTTCTAGGCAGTGTTGCTGCTGTTGGATTCTGTGCTAATCCTGGTATGGCTTGTAGTCCGGATAGGTCCACCGAGTCCATGGCCCCAGCTTTCAGTTACTTACGTGCACTCTTGGGCTGCAAAAGGGTGGAAGGCCCCATGAAGGGGTCCCTGGCTCTCTGCCATAGTTGGCGGACACTCCGACGAAGGCTGGGTCTAGGCACAGGGCCTGACAGCTGTCCTCTGAGTGGGCCAATGGCTAGCAAGAGGTATCCAGAGTTTAATCCAATCCAGGGCAGGCGGTAGGCAAGAGGAGTCTGAGGCACAGTCCGAGTCAGGGCAGGCAGCAAGCAAGAACAATCCAGGCACAGTCCAACGAGAAACAGGCAAACCGCAGGTAAACGCTTCAGACAGATGACCTGTAGCTGAGGCCAAGAAGACAAGTCAAGCTGCCCTTTAAATAGGGGCAGCTTGATGATGTCCATCATCTGTGCTGCTGAGGTTTCCCGTCGCGGGCCCTTTAAGAATTGGGCTGCTGTGCACACGCCTGTGGGGACCCGCAGCAGCATGTCTCTGCCGCGGGATGGCGGCGTTTGGTGGTTGGGTGTGACACAGTGGTCCGTGAGTGGTAACAAAATCCAATCGGGAAGGGCACATTGTGAAATAAAAGGTTTGTTAAATACCCATATTCTCCCACCAGCTTCCTTTTCCATTGAGATCAAACCCTCAAAGTGATCCTAATTGCCCAGGAAAAGCATTGTACCAATCACCTCCCCAATTAATTTTTGTTAAGTTTGTACCCACTGTTTAATAAAGGTCCGACGATTAAAATCTAGCATTGCTCGCAATTGGGAGGCTGCATAATACCAAGACAGATTTGGTACCCCCAATCCGCTTTGTAGTCTAGGGAGAAATAGTACATGATGTGAGATTCTGGGAGAGCACCGTCTCCAGATAAAATTGAAGACCTTTTTCTGCCAGCTGCGTAAGATTGGTGAGGGTATGTATACTGGCAGGGAAGAGAATAAGTAAAGAAATTTAGGTAACATGCTCATTTTAATAATGGCAATCCTGTCCAGCCAAGAAAACATTCCCCTATCCCATTTACTTAGGTCTTTATCGATTTTTTTCCCCAAAGACCCAAAATTAAAATTGTACAGATCCATGACCCGAGGGCCTAGGAGAATCCCCAAATATTTAATGCATGTTTTAGCCCAGCGAAAGGGAAGCTCCCTTAATCGCCATGACCTCTGAAATGGATAAATTAAGATTAAGGAGCTCTGACTTCTCAAGATTAACCTTGAATCCAGCAACCTTGCTGAAGCAAGCTAACTCATGTTCAACCCCTATTAAAAATTGTTTTGGATTTGTAAGGATGAACGTGATGTCGTTGGCAAAGAGAGAACGTTTGTGGTTGGTGGCTCCTAAGGTAATCCTTTGTATAGGTGTCGCATGTACCCTAACTGTAAACTGTTCTAAAAATAAGGCAAATAGCAAGGGGGAAAGTGGGCACCCTTGTCTGGTGCCTCTGCCAATAGCAAAAACATTCCCATAGCCCCCATTAACCTTGACTCTTGCTTGGGGACTATATCATATAGTTTTTGTACCCATTGAAGAAACAAGGGTCCAATGGCCATTCTATGCAAAGTTTGAAATAAGTACAAGGTTGAAGGCCTTTTCTGCGTCAATGGATAAAAGTACAGCAGGAATTTGCTCTTTATGGACCCACCACATGAGATCAATGATTTTCTGAACATTGTTGGCTGCCATGCATTGCGGCACGAATCCTTCTTGATCCGAATGCACTAGCAATGGTAAATATCTATTAAGCCTAAGGGCAAGCACTCTAGCTAATATCTTTAGGTCCAGATTTATTAAGGAAATAGATCTGTACGACCCACACAATGATGGGTCCCTCCCTGATTTTGCGAAAACTGATATGCCCGCAGCATTGGACTGTTGCACTATAATGCCACCCTCTCTCATGCTATTAAGGAGATTCACTAAGGGCTCTACCAATGTAGATGAAAGTTTCTTGTAATAGGCACTATATAGGCCATCAAGCCCAGGAGACTAACTAGGCTTAAGCGATTTGAAAACTTGTAGTACTTCCCCAATAGTGATGGGTGCGTCGAGGGCTTGTTGCTTTTCTATAGGTAAAATAGGGAGGTCTACGCTTTGTAGGTACTTGTCTATTTCCGGTAGATTGATGGCAGAGTCCCCCCGGTAGAGAGTTTGGTAAAAATTTGTGAAAGTCTCTCGTATTTCAGTTGATGCTATCTGAATATGCCCTCGATTGTCCCTAATCTTAGGGATGGTGCTTTGTGCTATCCTAGCCTTTAGTTGATCGGCCAAAAAATGCCCTGACTTATTGCTGCCTTCAAAAAATGCCTGGCTAATGATTTCAAGTGCATGTAGCACTTGTAAGTCATCTAGCTTGCATAGTTCCAAATTCGCAGCTAGTAGCTTATGATAACACTATACTGATTGGGTTCACATATGTTTGTCAGATAGCCGTTCTATTGTGGTCATGAGGTCAAGTCTAGCCTTGCTTTTAGCTCTCTTACAGGCAGTTGCTTTAGAGTTAAACATGCCACGGGCTACACCAGGGCAAACGGGAAGGCCCAGCGGTAATGTATCTCCTTGTGTTGAAGAGCGGAGGTCACTTCGCGCAGCTCGAAACATTTCTTAAAAGTGGAAGGTGCCAGGTTGTTAAGATGGAAATATTTAAGTCCTTCCATTGCCAGGTTTATCTGGTCCGGGCGATTTTTATTATTTCCTCCTACACTGTGAATTATGCAGATTGATGACTACATTGCGGGATTGGTTATCTCGTCAGGGTCCAAGGGCTCTGTGCGCTCTTTCAATTTTGATATTTATTATTTTTATTTTTTATATACTGACATTCGATCTGAGATATCTCATTGGTTTACATTCAGGTACTGTAGGTATTTCCCTATGAATCTCCGCGCCTCCGGTCTCAGCCCCTGATTCCCCTTTGCTGTTTAGGAGGAAGCGGCATATTTCAGCTGTGGTTGCAGCATAATCATTGTAAATTTCAGCTTCGGGGATCCCTCGTATGTGAATGTTGGACCTCCTCGAGCAATTCTCGTGCTCTTCGACTTTGTCTGCAAGTGTTTCTAACTCAGACAGCAAGGTTTTGTTCTGGGCTGTTAGCACTTCCAGCATTGCACCATGATTCTCCACCCAGACATCTATATCATCCACAGGATGCCCCATCGCCCCAGTTATGGATGCCAAAAGCTCTGGAGCTCTAAGAATGATTCTCTAATCTCCGACCTTGTCGGAAAATCAGGGGGTTCCGAGGTAGAATGTAACCCATTGCCGGGGATAATCATGAGGCCTTCTGCTCCTTTGTCGCCAGAACCTCCCATTTTTTTCTGCAGCCTGTCGCCTTCTTCAGAAGGAAGGTCTCCCACTAATTTTGCTGAAGGAGAACTGTTTCAAGTCTGTGATTCTCTTCCAAGTGGTCATCTTGATATCTTTAACCAGATTTCAGCACAAAATCTGTCCAAAGTTGGCAATAATCTGCTGTTAAGGCTTCAATTTGAGGAAGTAGGAGAGGAGCTCAAAACTCAAGAGGCCATCTCACATTACAGCACCAATCTTTAAGCTTTCTTAAATCACTTTTCATTCTTTCTATGCCTTCAGGTGTGTCCACTCCACTCCACAGACTGCTACGGACTTTCCACAATCTGCCTCAGACTTTCACAACCCTTGACCTAAGCTTATATTCTCCCAGCCACAATAGCTCTTCCTCTCCCTCCATTACTTAATTCCCTCCTATTGTTACCTTACCCTATCCAATCGCTGTAATTGCTAACATTGCTCTCTTCCCAGTTATGTTTACACTTTTCTCTTCCCTGTTATGTTCTCCAAGTTGTTCACATCCTTGTTCATTGTAAGACATATTTTGTCAGTATGTTTCTACTGTTGTAATGTAAACCGGAATGATAAGTAACCCTGTTACTTGAAATTTGGTATAAAAAAAAGTTATAAATAAATAAATAAATATCTTAGTATCATCCGCAAACAGACAAACTTTAACTTCTATCCCTTCCACAATGTCGCTCACAAAGATATTAAACAGAACCAGTTCCAAAACCGATCCCTGTGGCACTCCGTTTAACATCATTCTTTCTTCAGAGTAGGTTCTGTTTACCATTACACATTGTCTCCTGTCAGTCAACCAGTTTGCAATCCATAACACTACCTTAGCGCCCATTCCCAAGCTTCTTATTTTGCTCACTAATCTCCTATGTGAGACCGTATCATAGAAACATAGAAACATAGAAATGACGGCAGAAGAAGACCAAATGGCCCATCTAGTCTGCCCAGCAAGCTTCACACATATTTTCTCTCATACTTATCTGTTTCTCTTAGCTCTTGGTTCTATTTCCCTTCCACCCCCACCTTTAATGTAGAGAGCAGTGATGGAGCTGCATCCAAGTGAAATATCTAGCTTGATTCGTTAGGGGTAGTAGCCGCCGCAATAAGCAAGCTGCACCCATGCTTATTTGTTTTACCCAGACTATGTTATTAGCCCTTATTGGTTGTTTTTCTTCTCCCCTGCCGTTGAAGCAGGGAGCTATGCTGGATATGCGTGACGTATAAGTCTTCTCCCATGCCGTTGAAGCAGAGAGCCATGCTGGATGTGCATCAAAAGTGAAGTATCAGGCACATTTGGTTTGGGGTAGTAACCGCCGTAACAAGCCA
Organism: Rhinatrema bivittatum; assembly: GCF_901001135.1. NCBI lineage: Eukaryota > Metazoa > Chordata > Amphibia > Gymnophiona > Rhinatrematidae > Rhinatrema > Rhinatrema bivittatum. Next base: position 271,046,490 of record NC_042621.1, read on the forward strand.
GCTACTCCCCGCTTTGTGAGTGCGAACCCTCTTTTCTTCTCCCCTGCCGTTGAAGCAGAGAGCTCTGCTGGATGTGTGAAGTATCAGTTTTTCTTCTCCCCTGCCGTTGAATCAGAGAACTTTGCTGTATATGCATTGAAAGTGAAGTATCAGGCTTATTTGATTTGGGGTAGTAACCGCCGTAACAAGCCAGCTACTCCCCTCTTTGTGAGTGTGAATCCTTTTTTCCACATTTCCTCTTGCTGTTGAAGCTTAGAGCGATGTTGGAGTCACAGTAAGCATGTGTATGTTTATTTAATAAGGGTATTGACTCCAGGCAGTAGCCATCATTCTGGCGAGTCACCCACTCTTCATTGGCAGCCTCTTGACTTTATGGATCCACAGTGTTTATCCCACGCCCCTTTGAAGTCCTTCACAGTTCTGGTCAAAAGCTTTGCTAAAATCCAAGTAAATCACATCTAGTGCTCTTCCTCAATTCAATTCTCTAGTCACCCAATCAAAAATATCAATCAGATTTGTCTGACAGGACCTTCCCCTGATGAATCCATGCTGTCTCAGGTCCAGCATCCTACCAGAATGTAGATAGTTCACGTTCACGATCCTTTCCTTCAGCAGTCTCTATTAATTTTCCCACCACTGAGGTGAGGCTAAACAATCTGTAGTTTCCAGCCTCCTCTCTGCTCCCACTCTTGTAAAACAGGGCAACCATCACCCTTCTCCAATCTCGTGGCACCACTCCCGTTTCCAGGGATCTATTGAACAGGTCTTTCGGCGGACCCGCCACCACATCTCTGAACTCCCTCGGTGTCCTGGGATGTACCTCATTTGGTCCCCATGGCCTTGTCCACTTTCAGTTTGCCTAGCTCTTCCCATACATTCTCTTCTGTAAACGGAGATTTGTTTATTCCACCTTATCTACAATCAGGTGAACCAGCAACAGTCCTTCTTCAGGGTCCTTTTAGTGAACACCAAACTGGAGTATTTGTTTAATATTTCCACCATTTCTTCATCTCTCTGTACAAAATTCTCCTTGTCACGTTTCAATTTCCCTATATCACTTCGGACCTTTCTTCTTTCTCTAATATATTTAAAAAAATGTTTTGTCTCCTTGCTTTACCTCTTTTGCAATCCTTTCCTCTGCTTGAAATTTTGCTTTCCTGATTTCTTTCTTTGTTTCCCTCAGTTTCACCAGATATTCTTCCCTGTGTTCCTCTTTTTGGCACTCTTTATACTTCTTGAACGCTGTTCTTTTTGCTTTTATTTTTTCAGTAACCTCCATTGAGAACCAGATCAATTTCATATTCCTCTTACTTTTGTTTATGTTTCAAACATATAGATTTGATGTCTTTGTAATTGCTCCTTTTTAATTTGGCCCACTGTTGTTCCACTTCATACATTTTCTCCCAGTCTTCTCGTTCTTCCTCCAGATACATCCCCATTTTGACAAAGTCTGTATTTTTGAAATCCAAAACTTGGGTCTTCGTGTGACTTCCCTGTATCCTATTTGCGATATCAAACCATATTGCTTGATGATCACTGGTACCCAGGTGGGCACCCACCCAGACATTAGAGTACTCCTGGGGGAATTCTGGGTAAAAACATTTAAAATTATGTGCACAAAAACTTAAAATTCTGCAAAATTCTGCAAACTTTATATTAGTCAAAATAACACAATTAACATGTCAGTCTTTAAGTAATTACATTTTAAGTTAATACAGAATAAAGTTATTACTTAAAAGATGCAGAATTTTAAATATTTTGAGCAGAATTTCCCTAGAAATTCACTGTAAGAGTGTCCCTTCCACTCGCTGTCCCTACTCCCCTGGCCACTTTGCCCTCTCAGGCCCCAACTCCTCTACCTGCCAGTATCTCTCCCCTCCACCTCTAGGCTCAACCCCCTTCCACTCTATTGCCAGTCCCAGAGTTTGACCCCATTCTCAGTACTTCCCCTCACACAGGCTCCCTCTGTCCCTCCCTCTCTCACACACGCTCCCTCTCTCTAATACACATTCACATACACCCTCATACAGGCTCCTTCACTCTCTAGCACACACACATTCCCTCATACAGGGCCCTCTCTCTTGCATACACACCCACACAAGCTCCCTTTCTCTCTCTCTCACAGGCTGCCAATGTCTCTTTCTCATGCACCCCTTCACACAGGCTCTGTCTCACACATACGCAATCTCTTCACACAGACTAGCACCCTCACATACACACTATCCCTTTTTCATACATTGAGCTCACAACTTCTCATACACATACACACACCTTCACAATCTTCTTATATAGGCTCCCTCTCTCTGAAACCCACACTCAAGCATCCCCCCCGCTCTCTTACCTCCCATGCTCTCTCCCCTCCCCATCCCCCACACACCATCCCCCTCATATAGGCTCCCTCTCTCTGAAACCCACACTCAAGCATCCCCCCATCCCCCTCTTACCTCCCATGCTCTCTCTCACACCCTCCTGCTCTCTCACACCCTACCCTCCCCTCATATAGGCTCCCTCTCTGAAACCCACACTCAAGCATCCCCCCACCCCCCTTACCAACCATGCTATTTCTTAAGTCAACTTGATTAATAGCAATTAATGGACTTCTCCTCCAAGAACTTATCCAAAAGTTTTTTAAACCCAGCTACACTAACTGCACTAACCACATCCCCTGGCAACAAATTCCAGAGCTTAACTGTGCGTTGAGTGAAAAAGAATTTTCTTCGATTAGTTTTGAATGTGCCACTTGCTAACTTCATGGAGTGCCCCCAGTCCTTCTATTATCCGAAAATGTAAATATCCAATTCACATTTACCCATTCTAGACCTTTCATAATTTTATAGATTTCTATCTTATCCCACCTTAGCCGTCTCTTCTCCAGCTGAACAGCCCTAACCTCTTTAGCCTTTCCTCATAGGGGAGCCGTTCCATCCCCTTTATAATTTTGGTTGCCCTTCTCTGTACCTTCTCCATCGCAACTATATCTTTTTTGAGATGCGGCAATCAGAATTGTACACAGTGCTCAAGGTGCGGTCTCACCATGGAGCGATACAGAAGCATTAAAACATTTAAGATTTATTCACCATTCCCTTCCTAATATTTCCTAACATTTGGCAAAAGCTCATGGACATACTTGGTAGATGTGATGTTAGACACAGGCTCTGATGTTACCACCATCAATGCCTCATATTTTCAACAGAACTTTGAAAATGCCACACTTCTGGAAGATGCAAGCTGGGTTAAGTTAACAGCTGTAAATTGAATGGACCTGCCTTGGAGGAACGACTCTTGCTCTCAGCTCGCAAGTTCAGAGTCTTGGCTTCATACTAGTCTCTCAGCTCACAGCAAAAACCCAGGTCCTTGTAGTAACTAAAATTGCTTTCTTCCACTTCTGCCAGCTCTACCACCTTTGACCATTACTGATCAATACCACCAACATAACTGTCATGTCTTGCCTGGATTAATGATAACATGTTGCATGTAGGAATTCCCAACACCTTAAACTGCAATCTACAGCTTATACAGAATGCTGCAGCCCACTTCATAATGAAGGTACATAAATCTGAACAATTCATCCCAATCCTGAAAAACTTACGCTGACTGCCAATATTCTAGCACATCAAATTCATGATCCTAACCCTGACCTACAAATCCCTCAAAGACCCTACTTCAACGATTCATCACTCACTATGAGCCCTCCTGCCCTCTATGGTCACAGTTACAAATCCGCCTTATGACCCCACTCCTGAGAACCATGCGCCTCGCCAGCTTCAGGAACAGAAACTTCGCAAGCTCTGCTCCCACCCTGTGGAACTCCTGGCCTCCTTATATCAGGCTGGTTCCTGAATTCTTATCTTCCAGAAAATTATTAAAAATGTGGCTACTTGAGACAGCTTTTGATACCAGCCATTAACATCTGCAATCACTTTTCCGGAACCTCTAAAACCTTTACTCAGACTCCTGACATCTGTACCTCTCTGGACTGACAAAATAGCCCTACTGTATTTATTTATTTATTTATTTATTTATTTATTTAAAGGTTTTTATATACCGAGGTATGGCTGGATGCCTTCACCCCGGTTTACATATATAACAACCAATTACATTTGACAGTAAGCATTTAGTGGTAACTGAGTCAAACAACAATTCTTATTACAATTATTCGTAACAAATTAACATTTAAACATTTACCATTTAACAGGTTATGTCAATTGTTTTGACCGGGAAAGAGGGATAGGTAACTTTGGGAAAGTCAAGTTTTATCGGATAGACTTGTTTATAATGTTTGGAGACATAGTTTTAGGTGTGATATTGTAAGTCATGAGATGTAAGGTTAAATATCAGTATTAGATACTTGTGCAAGTCACTCCAACCAAACAGATCTACGAAGCAAATCACTGACTCTAAGCCACTGTAGTCTCTCTCCTCCTACCACTGGAACACACTGTACCAAAAAGCCAACAATTATTGCTATGTTCATTTCTCTTACCCTCTGATCTGATGCATGTGACTGATTACTATTTAATTGTAACTCGCTTTGAACTCTCTTGGTGGAAAAGAGTGTCTTAAATAAATAATGATGATGCCAGATCCTGATAGCTTCTAAAAGGTCACCCATTCTTACCTCTGACATTTTATTGAATTCTTCATATTCTCTCCATGGGATATTCTGTTCTCACCCCTCATTTTTCTATACCAGTCTCAATTTTCTGAACAGCTTTATGTCCTTGCCCCTCAGGCACTATAGTGTTTGGGGGCCCCATCCTGTCTGAAGATCAACAATTTTATCTTTAAAATACTCTGCAAAATCCTCACTTGATATACTCTCAAAATCCTCATCTTCCTGATAGCCACTTCCCGTACATAGCTTCTTTACAATTTGATACAGTTGATTTGGATTGTTTTCTCCCAATCTCAATTGCTCACTGAAATAATTCCTTTTTGCTGCCTTGACTGTTTCTTTATATTTCTGAATTTGTTCCACTTGAAACAAATGAGTAAAATGTGACAAATGAGGCCATTTTCATTTCATTCATGGTGCCCCAAAACAAATGGAGGGCATCCATGAAAATAACAAAAATTTTAGTTTAATGGGGAAATGAAAATAAGTGTGTAGTCTAAGGGCAAACTAAAACTGCAGGTGCCAGTCAGCATGTTTTCTTTCTGTTAGCATAGCAACCAACCAATGATGTCACAGTTTCCCTGAAGCCATGGCAAAAAGATGCCCGGAAAAAGGCAGGAAGGAGAACCAATCAAGGTCAAGCATTTTTTTTAACTGGCCTACAGCTGGCTGCTTACCTACCTGCTAGGACCACCTGCCTGATCACAGTCCGGACGCAGTGAACTGACAAGTTTCCTACCATTGGCTGCTGGCTCCAGAGAGCTTCATTCTTTCTCCTGAGCCAGCATAATCAAGCCCCGCCTTCTGGTGACCTCACTGATAGCTGAAGAGACCAAGGAAACACCTGAGGTGTGCGCACTGAGATACGTGATTGGGAAGCCAGGCGCACAAAGAAGCACAACAAAGAAACATATTTCTTTGATTGCTTCTCTATGAGCCCCGAGTTATGCATTTATTTTAAATCAGGACACTTCCATACTGACCTTGATTCCCGCAATCATTGGGAGGGGTTGTTATAGCAGCATCTGTCAAAATCATTGTTGGAAAAGTCAGTGTTTTTGCCGTTTGCCCTCTTATTTGGAGCCACTCTCCAGATGGACTCCATCTGCAGAAATGATCTTGAAGGATTTTATCAACTATCTGATAAATGCATGCTCTATATATGATAAGATCGCTATGATTTTTGATAAACTAGTTGATGAAATCCTGCTGTTTTGTGCTTGACTGGCTACTTGAGACAGATACTGTCATCTTAAATCAGCTATGCCTTCTAAATAATTCTGTTTTTTCAAAACCATGAAGTTATAAACAGGGAGGTGGGATCTTAACTAGGGATGTGAATCATTTTTCTGACTGAAAATATCGTACGATATTTTCAAACTCGTCAAATATCGGGGGGCCCCGAAAGCGATAGGAAAACCCCATGAAATGTTCATGGGGTTCTCTTATCATTTTGGGGGATTGGGTGGGAAGAAAGGGCACACAAAAACAACCCCCAAACCCATCCCAACCCTTTAAACTTAATTATTTAGAATCCCCCACCCTCCTAACCCCCCAAAACTTTTCTAAAGTACCTGGTGGTCCAGCGGGGGTCCCGGGAGCGATCTCCTGCTCTCGGGCCGTCGGCTGCCACTAATCAAAATGGCGCCAATGGCCCTTTGACCTTACCATGTGACAGCGGCTATCGGTGCCATTGGCCGGCCCCGTCACATGGTAGAAGCAATGGATGGCCCACGCCATTTTTTAAGATGGCGCCGGCCATCCTTGTGACAGGGGCCCTTAGTGACAGGGGCCCTTAGGCAGCTGAACAGCATGGCGGGAGGCAGTGCCCAAGCCGGTTTGGGGTCACCGGAGAGGATGGCAGGAGGACAACGCGGCAGCCAAACGTCCGTCAACCGTAGGAGGAATCATCAAAGAGATAAGGAGGGCAGAGTGGAGATGTCGGGCAGCAACGGTCGCAACATTCAGGAAGCACACAGCCATCAAACAGCAGGTTTTTGCATAGACTGGGTTCCTGCCTGCTCCCTGAAGCCTCTCTATCCCTTCTATACCCCAAGTTCTTATACTCTGGCGAAGGGATCCTCTCTTGTGGGTCTGGATCTTAAGGAGTTCTGGGCGAGACAGCTGTGCCCAGTCCCTTAAGGTAGTCTAAGGGAGTTTCCTATAGACTCCCTCACATGCCAAAAATTATAGCTTAATTCCAAAGGAGAAGGAGAGTCCGAGGGGCAGGGCCATGACTTTCCCCACAATGTCCACTAGGTGCAGGGTAACTACCTGCTGGAGCGGGAAGAGCTGCTGGAGACCCAGAGCCCTGAATTTGACATTATCCTTCACCTCAGCCTGACAAAGTTGGTGCATCTGAACTGGAGAGATGAGGGATTTAAATGCATGTTCAAATGTATCACCGGCACCTGCATCCAAGAAGCATCCTTATCCTGGAGCCCCAGTCTTGGGCTTCCTATGGCAAGAGAAAATAGTTCCAGTCAAAACAGGAATATCTCATAGAGCTAAAAACACCCCCTGATTTACTAATACATTGAGAAAGGAAAAGCAACTTCTCTATTACTATGAATGCCACTGGTGAAAAACAAAGTTCACTGGTGATCTAGTGTCTTCCAAAAGATAGTTTCATAAGTATAAATCCATGGTAGCTGATGCTAAGAGATCTTTTGCTCACTTCACCCCCCCCATCAGGTCATTTACTAAAGCTTTCCTCTCATTCTGCGACTATGAGGATAATTCTTATAGAGATGTGCAGCGATACTGCACTTTGGTTCAGGCTTCGTTTTCGGCACACCGTGGGAAATTTCGTTTTTACCATGGTTAGGGCTTTTTTTTTTTTTTTCGGGGGACGCCAGTTTTTGGGTTAGTGCACACTAACGGAGGTGAGATGGAGTGTTCCAGGACTAGTTAACTTACCAGATAAGTGCCAATATTCAACTTAATTTGGCTAAGTTAGCTAGATAAACTTATCTGGATAACTTTTAAATAACTAGGTATATTCAGCATCATGGCTATGTTGCTGAATATCCAGGTTAAGGTATATGATATGTTTATCCAGCTAATTATGTCAGCCAGATTGTGGCTGAATATTTCTCTCTAGTATTTTACTTCAATTTCTAAATTTCTAGCTGAAGATAAGGTGAGCTATAGAAAATATACAGATGACTTCCAGTTCTTTGTCCCATTTCATTAACCATTTCTGATGCTTTGTCAAACACTGCACAATGTTTACATGCAATAAGGAATTATGGTAGATGTTTCAGAATAAACTTGCATTAAGCCTTTAAAAGACTGAAACAATCATTCTTTGCAGATCTGAAACCCCTGAAATCCCGTTATCATTTAAATTTGAAAGAATACTGTAGCCATCTCTTCCCAGGTTAAAAACCTTTGTATTATGTTAGGCCAGAATTTGTCCTTAGGAGCTGAAGTTAAAGCCATGTTAAAAGGATCATTTTTTTAAAAATTGCGGTTATTGCAGAAACTGAAGGCTTTTCTAAGCACACGTGATTTTTGCATTCTCCTTCAAGCTCTTGCCTAATCAGTCTTGATTATTTGAATTTGCTATATTTTGGACCATCAAACAACATCCTAAGAGCACTTCAGGTTGTTCAGAATTCTGTAGCCTGAATATTTTTATTAACAGGTACAGGGTGAAACCAGCACATCACTGAGAGGAGAGTTAAATTTAAAATACTGATGCTTGTTCATATTGTTTTAACCAAGATGCCCCAGTAGCAGCAGGCTGTTAAAAATATATAGGCCAACCCATGCACTAAGGTCAGGAGGCCATGGCCTTTTAGATAACCCCTCTCTTCAGCTGGTATATCTTTTTTTTTTTAATTTTGAAAACTTTATTGTAAAGATAACATCGTTACAAAATAAGCAGAGCAAAACAAGAAAGAACGGCAAAGTATAACCAGATTACTTACTCCACATGTTACACTCAGTACCTCCTGTTTAAGATACATCTTCTCACAAATGAAAAGTGCAATAAAGAAAATGAATTATATGAATAAACCCTCATATATCAATATACCAATTGTAATAAAGTTAAACTAGGTTCCCCAGCTTTCACAAACTCCATGAAAGGTGTCCAAACACTTGTCACACCAGAATAACCATCTTTAATCCATAGCGTCAGCATGCCATGGAGACTGAAACCAGCAATTTAGCAAAGGTCTACAAGGAGCGTTCCCGTGACTGGCAATATTTCTCCTAGCTGCCACCAGTATGTGAATAGCTAACTGTATACCTTTTTTATTCAAGGAATGCAAACAATCCAAATTATGCTCCAATAAAATAATAGCTGGCACAACTGACAGAGAAACTTTCAAATCTTATGAATCCAAGAAATGATCTCAGTCCAATAAATCTTAATCACAGGATAAGACCATATGTATGAAGGAACCATTTTCACCCCAACCATGCCAACATATAGGAGAATGTTTAACCCCCATTTTATATAACCCCTCAGGAGTATAATACCATCTATAAAATATCTTGTATCCATATAGACTCTTCTTTATTGAGGTGATTGTATATATCTAAACACTGAGCCTCAGAAATGCAGAAACTTAAAATATTTTCCCCACACTGATTTCAATTTCTCTAATGCCCATCCCTTCAAAAAAAAGAAATGTTATAAATTTTAGAAACTAATCCTTTATTGCCCAGAAATATACCTTCAAAAGCTTCTCAAAGGGTTTTAACTCCCTTCCACAACCCAATTTATAAGGCTGCTTTGTGAACAGATCCTTCAGTTTTATATATATATATACAAGCCGTTAAGCCCGTTAAAACGGGCTACATTACATTTTGTTTTCAGTCCATTTTCTAACACAGCACCCTTCTACACTTTTTCTCCCTCTCTCCCCCTTCCCCTCGTTCACTCCTCCCCTTTCCTCCACTCAGTCTTACTCACCCTCTGTCTCCCACTGCCTTCTTCCCCTCACTCTCACCTCCCTCCCCTTCCCTCAGTCACTCCCCACCCTCTCAGCCCTCCTCCACTCCCTTTTTCTCTGCTCCACAACTTCTTACCCTTCCACTTACTCACATCCCTGTCTCTCACCTCTCCCTCATTCTCCCTCTCCCCCTTCCACTTACTCACATCCCTGTCTCTCACCTCTCCCTCATTCTCCCTCTCCCACTTCCACTTACTCACATCCCTGTCTCTCACCTCTCCCTCATTCTCCCTCTCCCCTCCCTCTTCCCCACCCCCTACCTCCCTCCCACACACTCACCCACTCCTCCCTCCCTCTCACTCAGTCCCTCCCTCTCCCTCCCTCTCTCTCACTCAGTCCCTCCCCCTCACTCAGTCCCTCCCTCCCAGTCCCTCCCCCTCACTCAATCCCTCCCTCCCTCCCTCTCACTCTCCCTCCCTCCCTCTCACTCAGTCCCTCCCTCTCCCTCTCTCCGTCCCTCCCACTCCCTCCCTCCCTCTCTCTCCCTCCCCACCCTCTCTCTCCCTCTCTCTCCTCCCTCCCTCGCTACTGGCCGCTGCCGCTGCCGCCGCCACCGCCCACCGCTACCCGCTGCCGCTACCGCCGCCGCCGCCGCTGCCGCCCGCTGCCACCGCCCGCTGCCGCTACTGCTGCCACCGCCCGCCGCCGCCACCGCCCGCCACCGCTGCCGCCACCGCCTGCCGCTGCCGCCGCTACCGCCGCCACCCGCCGCCGCCGCCGCCGCCATGTTTTCTTTTTTCCTTCCGCTGCCTAAGACCGACGTGCTCAAACGCACATGCGCAGTAGAGCTGCTCTCTACTGCGCATTTGCGGCACGTCGGTCAACCTTCATTTATTAGGTTGATATATATATATATATATGTATATATATGTATATATATATTTGAATACAGAAATGTCCAGCATCTGGAGATAGATATTCAAAGAAAAATGTTTATCCAGCTAATTTATAAGGGATATTCAGCAGAATGGCTATATTGATGAATATCCCCGAATAAGTCACAATTTATCTGAATAATTCTTATCTGACTAACTTTAGACCTGCTATCAAGCTGGTCTAACTTTTCTGGTTATCATAGCCAGATAAGTTGAAATATTGATACCTATCTGGCTATGTTAACCGGATAAGTAACTCCTTCCCTAAACACCCATTTCTATCCCACCACTTAGTACTTATCTGGCTAAGTATTTATCCAGATAAGTGGTGGATGCCAAATGAGGCCAGATATTCAGCTGCTGTCATTTAGGTGGATAAGTCCTTACTTATCCAGCTAAAAGGCACTGAATATCGACTTACTAGTGTTGAGCTTTGGATAGATATAAACTTATAAGGGTAGATTTTATAAATTTGCGCGAGCGCGTACTTTTGTTCGTGCATCAGGCGCGAACAAAAGTACGCTGGATTTTATAAAATATGCGCGTAGCCGCACGTATCTTATAAAATCCAGGGTCGGCGCGCGCAAGGGGGTGCACATTTGTGCAACTTGAGCGCGCCGAGTCCAGCGCGCGCAGCCTGTTCCCTCCGAGGCCGCTCCAAAATCGGAGCGGCCTCAGAGGGAACTTTCTTTCCACCCCCCCCCCTCGCACATTCCCTCCCTTCCCCTACCTAACCCACCCCCTACCCTATCTAAACCCCCCCCTACCTTTGTTGGCAGATTTACGCCTGCCGAAAGCAGGTGTAAATCTGCACGCGCCAGCGGGCTGCTGGCGCGCCATCACCCGACCCGGGGGCTGGTCCGGAGGCCTCGACCATGCCTCCGGGCCGGTGCCACGCCCCCGGTCCCACCCCAAACTGCCCCTGACCCCGGACACGCCCCCTTCCCGCCCCTTTTACGAAGCCCCGGGACTTACGCGCGTCCCGGGGCTCTGCACGCGCTGGCGGCCTATGCAAAATAGGCGCACCGGCGCGCGAGTGCCCTGCGCACGTAAATCCAGCCAGATTTACGCGCACGGCATTTAAAATCCAGCCCATAATTTATAAAGATTTGACCAACATATACAAACGCTTCTTCAGCCTACCCCCAAAAATTATTTTTCGTAAAATGCTGAGGAAAATAAAGATTATCCCACCAAGATGAAAATGGAGAGGAGAAAGTAAGTAGGGATGGTAACTTTCAAACAGGCGCGTGGGCGCACATTGGCACACGTACATTGGCCTGCGCCCATGGATGTGGCCATTTTGTTACATACATGCGCATATGGGCACTTTTAACAAAATAGCCTGGCCGCGCACTCATGTACACCAAATTTTAAGTGGGTGCATGCCTGTGTGCAGAAATGCCACTTCTACTGCACAAATCAGGGGATTTTAAAAAGGGGCGCACACCAACGCTGTTCCCAGTTTTACCAGTTTGTCTTCAGTTCACCCAGTTAAGAGATAGGTCCTCCAAACCCCCCTAGTTTAATAGCCACCATGTCCCCCAGTTATCCCCGGACCTTTAAAACCCCACAGATCTGCTGATTTTGTTTTTATTTTTTAACTTACACGTCATCCGTAGCAGAAATAAATTTACGCAGCAGGGGGGCCTCGGCGCGCCGGATCGCATAGGTATTTACCCGCACATCTCAGGTTCACGCCCCGAAATGTTCATGCCCTGCCCAGACCACACCCCCATCCCACCCCTTTTTTTTTAAAACGTTTGAGATGTGCGCGCTGCAGGAGATACGTGCATAATCTCGCCAGCTTTCAAAATCCGCCAGGCGTGCACGAGCCTGAATTATTTGCACGTCCCCTAATTAATGTGCGTGCCGGGCTTTTAAAGTTCACCTTTAAATGCCTAGATCTAGTAATTGCAAACCTAATATCAATCACTGATGCAATTAAGGGATGGACATAATGCAAACTCTTCTTACATTTTTCAATGCCTGAACAAACTGAGCAAAATTCTTACCTAGCACCATTTCATTTTCCATCTGAATCCACTGCTTTACAGAATTTTCATTTAGCTAGTGAACAATTTTTTTCATTAAAAGAGCCCAATAGTACATTTTAAAATTAGGTAATCCCAAGCCACCCTTAATCTTCCACAAGCAAAGTACACTAATGGACATTAGGCTTCTTATTCTGCCAGACAAATTTAGTCACTACTCTAGTAATTTCTTTAAAAAACCCATTAGGAATTACTATTGGCAACATTTCAAACAAAAAGGATAATCTGGGAAGGATATTCATTTTAATAGCAGCTATTCATCCAAACCATGAAATCTGCATTAGTGACAACCCTATCAAGTCTAGTTTAATTATAGCAAGTAAAAGAGGAAAATTAAGCATGTATAGTTTATTCACTTTAAAGGGTATGTTAACTCCCAAGTATTTGATTCAACCCTCACACCATCTATTAGGAAACTCTGCCTCTAACCACCTTTCATTTTCCAGATCTATTACAATCTCCAATATTTCAGTTTTACTCTCATTCATTATTGGAGCGGACTGGGAGGGTACTGGGGGAGGCCCGATTGCGTCGCCGTGCGTATTTACGAAAATCTCCCCCCCCCCCCCCCCCCGCGGGCAAATGCCTGGACATGCATGCACGGATTTTAAAATCCGGCGCGTATGCGCACAGCCATCAGATTTTAAAACATGCTCGGCGCACACCAGGAACCGCGCGTACATGGATGACCGCATGCTGCTTTTAAAATCTACCCCTTTATGAATAACTGAAATTGATTCCAATAGCATCGAAATGCAGAAGTACCTTTCCATCCAAAACACTGTTGAATAGGGGGAATATACATCCTCCCCTTGACTCTGTCCTAATCTCAAAGAATTTAGTTCCCTCTCTAATTCCTGCATGCACAAAAATAGGTAATTCTAATATATCCATTTGGACCTTTGATAAAATAGGTAGTTCTATAAAACTTAAATAATTCTCTATATCATTCTGACTGCCTTTACAATTTGAAGAATATAATGCAGAGTAGAAATGAACAAAAACATTACACACTTATTTTCCCAAGTAACATTGACATCTTCAGTTCTAATGGCATTAATTGAACTATTATTCATCCTCACTTTGAGCTGATAAGCTAAATGCTTATCCACCTTCTACTTTGTAGGGTTCCTGTTAGTCCCCTACTAATGCTCGTTCCGGAATATACCATTTAGGTATGGGGAGAAACAGATTGGTGTTGGTTGGGTTGCAGCTCCCCCTTGTGGCAGCTAGCAATGGTATTGCCCTCAGTTTTTTCCTAGAGAGATCACCATTCTATCCTTGTGGATGCTTTTTGCTTTCAAGGAGGCAGCATGTTTTAAGCTGTGCTCTCATTTTTTTTTAGTCTTAACTTTAAGCTTCATGGAGACTGATGTTTTGTATGCGAGTTTATTTCCACCCTCTCATGCCACTTTTAACTTATTTGAGTTTAGAGTGCCAAATCTTTTTTGGACTCAATTAAGCTGTTTTGAATTTTTTCTTCTAACTAATGGAAGAGGTTCCCGTCTTGCAAGTGGGACTGAGATCATCAGAATCCAAGCAGAGGATGACTTCCAGACATCTTGAGAGAAGGAAGGAGAAAAAGGGAAAGGAGGAGAGGAGATGGACCACACCATGGCTCATGCATATCTATTGAAGATTGGGAGAAAGAAGAGAAGAAGAAAAAAGGTATCACCCTTGATAATAGAAGAGGAGGTAGGAGATAAAAGGCCAAACACTAGGGATGCACAGAGGAAAAAAAATTGTTTTCATTTTTGGTTCATGGATTGTTGATTCATTTCATTTGTAGGAAAATAACAAATCAAACAATAAAAAACCCCAACAAAAACAGCTGAAAAATGAAAACAAGCCCTCCCGGGGCCTCCCACCAACCCACCTGAAAAAATGCCAGGGCCAGGATCCCCCCTGCCCCCACTTATCTGGTCCAGTGGTGATCCGCTGGTGAGGCTTGGGCCTAGGCCTTTGCAAGGCCGATGCTTCAGCCAAACCCAGGCCCAAAGCCTGGACTTTTCCCTAGGCCAGACCCCAAACCCAGGCCTGATGCCATGATCCGGTCCAGAGACCAGGTCTAGACACCAATGCCACGGCCTAGATCCAGGCCTGACATCGCGACCCAACCTGGAAGTGGGTCCCGACACCTGGGCCTCAGCCTCGGCTGGAGCTTGGACTGAGGCCCGCTGACATGACCTGGAAAGCAGAAAATATTGCAGTAACATAAAAAAAAAAATTCTTGATGGCAGTCAGGTTAGGAAAATGGATGCTCAATTTACAAGCGTGCATGGGTTAGGAAAATGAGCACTCGTAAAATTGAGTGTCCGTTTCCCTAACCCACACACTGCCACTTCTCCTGGGTGCCTGATGCCGAGGAGGCACTAGGGATGCACAATTTTCCCTAGCGCCTCCTTTATAAAGCTACAGCTCATTAGCCTACTGCATTGCGCACCAGGGAGAGGTGGACAGGCGCGTGTTAGGAAAGCGGCAGTCAATCATGAACACCCGTTTTTCACATGCTAATATTGCATCAACCTGAGACTGTGTATTAGCAGCACTGAGAAAACTAAGCCACGTTTCAGCACAGGCCTTTACATCAGATGCTTTCACTGCAACTCACTGCAACTCACTTGCCGTGTTATGGTGATGGTATTTAGAAATTTGTCAGTTTAAGATTCCATCTCTTGGACAGTTTTTGTTTTTCACTGCAACTCAGGCACATTGTTAACAGGCACACATTGGGTTGGACTGAAAAGTACCTCCTGGTAAGAAGGAGAGATTCCCATGTCTGGAGGGCTTAGTGACAAGTATCACAGGCTAAAGCATGCTGGGCCTGATATTGAATGCAGGAGAGGCGAATAAGCCATCCATCTTGTAGCCTGGCTCTCTAGTGCCCCTCAACTGGTATACCTTGTTGGCCCAAGTATATGGAATTCTCTCCCGGACAGGTTGCGCTGTGACCCGTGCTTAAGCACAGTCTAAAAACTAAGGGCAGATTCATTAAGACTTTTCTCCCATTTTGTGCCTATGGGAAAAACCCTCAGTGAGTCAGGTACTAAGCTATTTGTTCAATCAAGCATTTGGTGCAGTTATCAACAACTAATCGATCTTTGGAGAAAACATTATGAACGCATATATATGAATAGCGATTTGTGAATTTGGGGACTTTTTATTTTAACATAGAATATCAGTAGTTACTTGTTTGTTAATCAAGTGTGTCTATTTTATTAAATATGCATGTGTGAGATAGCATAAGTGGTCTTTAACTCCCCAGAGGTCAGACACGCTGGACTCTGAGGGCCCCGATATGCAAAGCACGTTCAGCGCTGCTTAGCCGGATAAGTAGGACTTATGAATTTAAGTAGTGGCCCCTGAATGTACCACATAAGTCCCTTCTACGGCTAAAACGTTAGCCGCATAAGTTGTGGGTGGGCAGTGGGTGGATCGGGGAGAAGCAACATAGCCGCATATCTTATGCGATTAAGTAGGGATATTTGTCTTAGCTGCATAAGTTAACTAGCTACGTTAGACTTGCCATAGAGCACGTTTAACTGAGCCAGTTATAACTTATAGGGCTAAGCACGAATATACCGTGTAACTTAGCTGGATAAGTTATATCCAGCCAAGCTACTTAAATGGCCAGCTTTCAATATTTGGCCCCTCCTTTTCTTATATAAACTTTATTTACTAAAGTGGCTTACCTTCAGCCACATTCACATTCAGTATTTATTTTCAGTCTTCACATCTTAACATTTACCTTCAGTATTCACTGTTCACTTCTCAGCATTTACTTTCGGTATTCACATTCATTCTTTGCCTTCAGTATTCACCTTCTTACAGGAGCTGCCATCTTCTGGAGCCTCAGGGCCTGTCTGATCCCAGCTGGCCAAACTCTTATTCCTGCTCTCTAGGGATCCACCCACTGAGCTATCTGTGTCTCTAGCTTTTAAGGTGGACCAGGCTAGATGTCTAAATTTCTAGTCCAGCACTGGATAAGGAGGGTTTCCAGGGACACTCCTTCACAATATGTTTTAAACTGTAACTCTCTTAATATCCCTGGACTGAGCAAGTAATAAATCCTTCAAATATATAAATAAATAAACAAATAAATAGAAATATTCAGTATTTATAAAAGGCTTTGTTTGGTATTGGTCACGCTATCGTATCTGTCTGTGGCCACAGGATGCACCCAGGACAGTGGAAGGTACACGGTCAAAGACAATATGCTCTGTTTGCAAGGCTCTGTCGCATATACACACACAAGAAGGCACACTCAGGCACACGCACATGGACACAGGCACACACACACACACACACACACACAGGTATGCACCCATACACACAGGCACACAGACACAGGCATTCACACAGACACAAGCAGGCAGACACACACACACGCAAACACAAACAGGCAGACATGCACACATACACACAGACAAACACTCAGGCAGACACATATTGACTGAGGCAGAAGCACCCCCCCATACACACACAGACACACATACACAGGCTCCTCCAAACACATATACACACAGAGGCAGACACATATTGACTGAGGCAAAAGCACCCCCCCCCCCCATACACACACAGACACACATACACAGGCTCCTTCAAACACATATACACACAGAGGCAGACGCATATTGACTGAGGCAGAAGCACCCCCCCATACACACACAGACACACATACACAGGCTCCTCCAAACACATATACACACAAAGGCAGAGGTACCCATGCACACACTAGCACAGGCACCCACAGGCATAGGCACAGGCACACACACAAAGGCTGTCATTGTCCAGAAAACCCAAGCAGTGCTGAGTAATGTTCACTAATATGCTTTGTCTGTGAAGCCCTAGTTCTCTTGCTCTCAAATCCAGGAACAGGCAGCTGTAAGCACACACACACATAGACATAAGAGCACACAAGCTCGCCACAACTGGATTTCCTGATCTCCTGAGGCAATTCTGTGGGCACTGGTGAAAACCACAAGAAGTTATGTATTTTGTGGTCCTTTCTGAATCCATAGAATTGTGGGAAACTGGGGGCCCTTACAATAGTACACCCAGTAACTCCCACAATATGTGTAAAAATGTTTCACACAACACCGTGTATGTGTTCTGACTCCTTTTGCACACACACAAATTGTGAGACAGAAAAGAAAGAGACAAGGCTTAGACTGGCGTACACTGCAATCTGTCTCTGGAGCTAACAGTAGCTGTAGATAAGATGAGAAAATGGAGGTGTAGAGATTGAGACAGAGTGGCAACAAAACCCTCAAGGTGTAGCAACGGGGTATAGCAGCAAAGCATAGTATGTGGTGTAACAAACACTGCAGAGGCATCAAAATCCCCAAGATGTAGAATGTATGGTATGGAAAACAACATAGAGACATCTAAATCCCCAAGTCATAGAGTCTGGAGTGTTGCAAACCGTGTGAAGGTATCAAAACCCCCAAGACAAAAAGTGTGTGTATAGCAAATAGCACAGAGTTATAAAAACTCCCAAGGAATAGTGTGAGAGGTTTTGCAAACAGCACAGAAGCATAAAAAACCTAAAGACGTATCTCTGCTCCGCTTACCTGGGAAGAGCTGCTGCCGCTCCAGCTGCAAGGCCTGCGCAATCGGCGCCGGCGACCCATCGGGGTAAGGCCTATTTAAAACCTCTTACCCGGACGGGGCCTCCGCCGACAGCGCGACCAAAGGAAACACCGCTCCAGGCCCGCTCCCCTCGCGGCCGAAGCCCGCCCCCCACCGAGAACCGGCCAACCAGCAGACGGCTGCAAGGCAACCAATCACACCAAGACTAGTAGACTATCAGCACCTTTAAATCTCAGTCATCTCAGGCGCCGCGCGCCGAGCGTCGCGCGCCGAAGGAGCACGACAAAGGGGCTTGCCCCTTTGTCGTGCTCCTTCGGCGCAGCCCCTGAGGGAGCCCCGAATCTACCCCAGGTTCCTCGGTTTCTCATCAGCCAACTATCTATTTCAACTCTATCAGCACAACAGTATCTTCAGCAACCTTACAAATCCTTAGACCTCATACATCAAAATTCAACCACATCTACCCTCAAGCTCGATCCACTAGATACAGTTCCTCTCAATCCACTTCTAGATAGCTCCACCCAATTCCTACTCTACACCTGCGCTAATCACATCAGCTTCACCTGAGAATCCGTGGAATAGCCAGAGTCTTCATCAAATTCTACAGAGGAAGTTCACTAATTTGATTCTATAAAAGAAAAGTTTTATTTACATTCACCCAGCTTTTTCTTCTATCTGCATTCTACCTGGATTGTCCAGCTTTCTTTTAATTTACAACATCCCCAGCTTCTAATCTCTACAACCAATCTCATGCATACCTATAATATCCCAATCATTCAATACCAAAGGAGAAGCTCCATAATTATCTCCACCCACAACATACAAAAAAGAATTATTCCAATCATGACCTCACCTCTAAATCAACTACTAGGCCTCACACTACTTTCAGTAACCCTTTTCAATGCTCAATCCTTAACAAAAAAATCACACATCCTCAATGATTATCTCCAAGATTCAAATCCAGATATCTGTGCTATTACAGAGACCTGGCTAAAAGATACTGATACTGCTCTAATCAATCAACTTCCTACTCATAGCTATGACATCTTCTCCTTCTACAGACACAAAAAAAGAGGAGGTGGCCTTCTCTTAGCCACCAAAAAAGAACTCAAACTATCCACTCATTCCATCAAGTCTGAGTCTAAATTAGAATTGGGACTAGTCAAATCAAAACATCTACAAATTCTACTAGTCTACGCTCCTCCTGGAGTTTTAGAAATGGACCCTTCATCACTTATAGAATCCATTGTGAAACATATCAATTTAGACCTCCCATCTATTATCTTAGGCGACTTCAATCTTCATACTGATGTTATACCTCGCTCCTCAAACTGCGAAGCGCTCCTCACCTCTCTCAGTGCTATGGGATTCACGCAGATCATTAATAGCCCTACGCATAAAGCAGGTCACACTCTGGACTTAATTTTCATTAATTCTAATTTCTCCTGCACTTCAGTACCATCTTGTACACCAATCCCCTGGTCAGACCATTTCTTGATAGAATCCTCCTTTTCCATAGATAAAAAGATTCACACTTCTCATCTCCTTTCTACTATTCGATTCAGGAAACCTTGCCCTTCGGAAATACTTAGTGATCAGCTGTCTAAGGAACTCACCAACCTAGACCTTTCGAATCCTGACTCAGCCCTAACTTCCTGGCACAAGATCACTGAGACGGTTGCTAACAAATGGTGTCCAACAGTCTCTAAAACAATCAATCCTACAAAAAAAGGTAATCAACCCTGGTTTACCACTAAACTAAAACAGATGAAACAGGAGCTTCGCCACAGAGAAAATATTTGGCGAAAAACACCCAACTCAACTACCTTATCTAAGTACAAAGGCTTTCTACATCATTACAGGACCTCTATTCTTCTAACAAAAAGAGAATTCTACGCCAATAAAATTCATCATTTTCAATACGATGCCCAAGCCCTGTTCGCATACGTCACTCAAATCACAAAATCAAATCCTCCTTCCATTCCAGATGATCAAGCTCTATCTAAGGCTAATGAACTTGCTTTATTCTTTCAACAAAAGATCCTGAATACGCTTGCCCTTCTTCCACCAAATACTCTACCTCTTACCTCAGACAAGAATCTTCAATCAAGCAAGGGAGCCAAACTAGAAAGCTTCGAATCAATTTCTATTAAAGAGATTGAATCCCTTCTAAAAAGACAAAAACCATCTAGCCATCCTGCAGATAATATTCCTTCAAAGCTCCTACTTCTCATTCCAAACACGATCGCAAAACCTTTAACAAGTATCATAAATTGCTTTTTAACCCAAGGAAGTTACCCTGACAGCCTAAAAACTGCCTCACTCAAACCCCTTCTCAAGAAACACAATCTTGACCCTAATTTACCTGCCAATTTTAGACCCATCTCTAATTTGCCATTTTTAGCCAAAATAACAGAAAAGCTGGTAAACACCCAGCTTTCAGAATACCTGGAAGATCAAAATATTCTACACCCCTCACAATATGGCTTCCGCAAAGCACGCAGCACGGAAACCCTCCTTATCTCACTTACAGATCATATTATAATGGGTCTTGACAAAGGCTACTCCTTTTTATTAATCCTGTTAGACATCTCCGCGGCGTTTGACACCGTCAACCATTCCATTCTTCTGGATCGCCTAACAGACATTGGTATCTCAGGATCTGCCCATAATTGGTTCAAATCTTTCCTTTATAATAGATCCTTCAAAGTTAAAATCAACAACAAAGAATCGCCATTAACAAAATCCAATCTAGGAGTACCTCAAGGATCTTCCCTTTCCCCAACCCTTTTTAATATTTACCTCCTACCCCTTTGCCAATTGCTATCCGACCTTAATTTAATTCATTATCTGTATGCAGACGATGTACAGATTCTTATTCCTATTACAGAATCTATTTCAAAAGCACTTTCCCATTGGAATAACTGCCTTACATCTATCACTAACCTCCTCAATAGATTAAATCTGGTCTTTAACTCTTCAAAGACGGAGCTCTTCCTCATCTCTGCAAATGAAGAAAATACTCCCATACCATACCCTCACAACGCATTCATCACTCATAAGCAGGTGAGAGATCTAGGAGTAATTCTGGATAATAGACTAAACCTTAAAAAAATGGTCAATACCACATCCAAAGACTGTTTTTACAGACTCCAGGTTCTGAAACGACTCAAGCCACTTCTTTTTTTCAAAGATTTCAGAACAGTACTCCAGGCGTTGTTATTCTCTAAGATAGACTATTGCAGTGCTCTTCTCCTTGGCCTACCCAAAGCGACCACTAAGCCACTTCAGATGATTCAAAACGCTGCAGCAAGATTACTGACTAACACCAGCCGAGGAAATCACATCTCACCCATCCTCAGAAACCTACATTGGCTACCAGTAAATTTTAGAATCCTTTATAAAGCAATCACCTTAATACATAAGTCCATCCATCATCAACTCCAACTCGACCTTGAAATCCCCTTCAAAATTCATTCCTCCAATAGGCCTATTAGAGACAATCATAAAGGTACTTTGAATTACCCCCCAACCAAAGCCTCACGACTTTCCTCGACCAAAGACCGAGCTTTTTCTATAGCAGGTCCATCTATTTGGAACAACATTCCTTCAAGCCTCCGACTGGAACCCTGTCTCATTACGTTCAGAAAAAAACTTAAGACGTGGCTATTCCACCAAGCCTTTGATGATCCTCCAGACAACCCTTAGTCTTCTTTTTCCTCACTTGGATTTAGAAGATGAAAGCCCTACAACCTTTCAGACGAAGAACTCTGGCACTCACCGATTAAAGCATCTTTTTGCTCTATTCCAAATTCCTTTGGATAATGCTTCTTCAATTATTTTTGACCTTTAACTTCCTTCCAGCTCTTAAGCTTCCCAAGTTTTTACTCCTTGTTAAATGTAACTTTTATCTTATTCTCTTCTCTTGTTAATTATTTATTTTATTTATTTATTTAACTTCTTTTACTATACCGACACTCAAGACCAGGTCTTATCGTACCGGTTTACATTAGAACAAGGGGAAAAATCAATTAACGTATAAGTGGAAAAGAGAAGTTACATTAAAACAGGGAGAGTAAAAACATGGATGTCGGAAGATAGGACAGAATTAAGTAATTGAACAATAAGTTAACAAAATTACAAACTATAAATTAACATAAAACAATAAATTAATAATACAGAAAACATGGATTATAATCAGCGGAAATATACATGGAAATATATATATATGGAATATATACAGCTGGAATATACATGTTATGTCAGATGGGAGGAGTGGCGGGGGTGAGGGAAAAGGGTGGGTTAATTACTTTTATTTATTGCTTCTGTTATACCCTTGTTTTATGTAAACCGATCCGATATGGTTTAATTTACTATGAAGGTCGGTATAAAAAACTGTTAAATAAATAAATAAATAAATAAAATCCCTGTGATGGTCAAATCTGGATAACAGTTCCAGAGGCCATATCTCAAATTTCTATTAAAGGTGGAATTCTGTGGTTATCCATATAATGTAGTTTTCCAGGGTTACCTGCAAGGAAAGGAAGCTTACTTTTAAGGCACTTAGTATTGCTTAGTCAGGACTGGCGTCACCGGGTATGCAAACTGTGTAATTGCACAGGATGGCAGATCAGGTGGAGTGGTGTTCGGAGCAGGGACAGGTGTGTGCTGCCACCGGTGGACCACTGCGGCGGAAGAAGAGGATGCCCGTATTGCCACCAATGGACCCAATCCCACTGGCAGCAGAAGAAGCAGAGGCCTGTGGTGCCGCCGGTGGACCCGATCCCACTGGCAGCAGAAGAAGTGGAGGCCCATGGTGCTGCCGGTGGACCCAATCCCACCAGCGGCAGAAGCAGGAGGCCACAGCAGAGGAAGCCCATCCTTCAGCTCCTCCTCTGGTGCTGGCTCCATGGTATTGAACACTCGCGGTGCTAGAACCATCTCTATTCTCGCAAGATGAGAATACAGGAAGTGCTAGCACCGTCGTGTTAGCACAGGAAGAGGAGCTGCAGAATGGCTTTTCTCCACAAAGGAACAAGCTGGCAGCAGTAGCAGAGGAGAAATGACCCATGGACCCTGACTGCCTGGTCTATATGTGTGTGTGTCTGAATGGGAGGCTCCCTGGATTGTGGGTGTGTGAATGGGAGATTGCCTTTGATGGGTGTGTGTGTGTGTATATGTGAGTGTTTATGGGAGGCTGCCTGGGATGGGTGTGTATGTGTGTGTGAACTGGAGGCTGCCTGGGATGACTGAGTGTATGAATAGGAGGCTGCCTGTGATGGGTGTGTGTGTGTGTACATGGGAGCCTGCCTGGAATGTGTGTGTGTGTGTGTGCATGGGAGCCTGCCTGGAATGGGTGTGTGTGAGGCTACCTGGGGGGGGGGGGGGGGGGGCGGTATGTGTATGGGAGGCTGCCTGGGATGTGTGTGTGTGAGTGAATGGGAGCTTGCCTGGGATGGGTGTGTGAATGGCAACCTGCCTGGGTTGCATATGTGTATGTTTGTTTGTGAATGGGAGCCTGCCTGGGGTGTGTGTGTGTGTGTGTGTGTGTGCACATGCATGCATGGGAGCCTTCCTGGGATGAGCAGGGTGTGTGGTGAATGGGAGCCTACCTGAGATTTGGATAGATGTGAAGGGGAACCTGCCTGGGGAGTGTGTGTGTGTAAATGGGAGATTGTCTGGGGTGTGTATGTGTCTGTGTGTGAGAGAGAGAGAAAATGGGGGTGCAGGTGGATTCCAACCTGCCAGCAGCTGAATTGAAAATGAGGGTCTGGGGCTGCTGGTAGATCCCAACCAAAGAAGAGCTGGAGATGCCTGCGGGTTTTCTGAGAGAGAACGTATGTGTGTATGAGTTTGTGTGTGTGTGTGTATATATATATATATATAAGAAAGAGAGGAGAAGGTTTGTGTATCCCACTCCCACTACTGTACGACAATCTCAGGGGGACTGGAAACCAAAGTTCCCAGGTATGGAGAGAGTGAATTTTTAAAATCCTTCTTAGTTTTATTTTTCAGGTGTTATTTGCTGTGTCTGCTGTTTTGAAATATTTTATTGGTGTTTGGGACATTTAAAAAAACTTGCATATGCATTTTAAATTATTTGATCTTTTATTCCTCAGCTTTTTTTTTTAAATATTATTATGAATATGTTTTTAGTATTATGATTATGTATTTTTTTTCTTGATTTTATTGTTTGATGTTTGAGGAATGGTGATGGTTCTGTTTTTTCATTGTTACACTACATAGAGAGTCTGGCTTTTTGTGGTTTCCAGTTTTTGTCGCGTGTTTGTATTTCTACTTTATGGTTGCTCTGTTCTGTGTTTGGTGAGGGTCTGTTTATGTTCTGCATGTGTGACTGAGGTGAGGCATTCTCCTAATAGGAAGCATATTCGGGCTTTCAGAGGGTCAAGCCCACACCCAACTCACATCACAATAGGCCTAATATCATTTGGGTTCCAAGTGTCTTTTTTGTCTTTGCGGGGATTTCTGGTTGGCATCACAGCAGTGCATATAAATATAATGTAAGTGATATTTTTACCTCAGAATGCTGTACTTTGATATTTTTCATGTAAAATAGAAATGCATGACTCTTAACTGTGTGTGTGGAATGGGGCAGGAGGGGGGGCATTATGCAAGGCTACAAGGTTCGCCTGGGGCACCTAATACCCTTGCACCAGCCATTGGTGAGGTGGGGGGGGGGGGGGGGATGGTGTCAGTTTTTAAAATTTGAATCACTGAAGGGAGCTGGGCTTTATTTTGGTGGCCCGGGATAAAGAATGAATGAACAGGGGGGGAGCACAGAAATTGGTTGCACAGGGCAGCAAAAAGCCTAGTATCGGCCCTGTGCGTATTTTTCCCACTTTTAAGTATATGCACACAGCACTGATAATCACAGTTTAGAAAATAGTGAAGTCACTACTCGGTGAAACACATGAGAGTTTTTGGTGGTTTCCAATGTTTCTCTTTACTGATAAAATGATGTATTCTCTTATAAGATGTTACAAGTGCTTTTTTTTTGTAAGTCTGTGACTTCTTTCAGTCTTTCAGTAAATCAGATGGTAAAGCCAATTGAGTCAGTTCTTTAAGTTAATGACTTCTCATAGTCCTTCTTTCATTCTTGATGCTAAAGCAATTTAACTTACATTCTTGAGTGGATTTACTTCTTCCCTCCTATTGGATATAGGGCAAGTTAGTGGCTTCCTTTCCAGTGTAGGTGAAGTATCAGTTGGTGACAATCATTTTTATATCCTATCTCCTTCTTATTGTTTTCTCCTTTGAACTCCTTAGTTTCCTCACTGTAACTGAAAGGCATATGTCCTCTTCTTTTTTTCCTGTTCAGTATCAGGAAGATACCTGAAGCTTCTCTCCTCCTTATCTTCTGTAGATATTCATGGGCCCAGTTGGGGTCCACACTGATTCCTTCTTCCTCTCTCTCCTTCTTCCTCTCCTTAGGATGGCTGGACATCATCCTGTCCTTGGATCTTTTTTTTTTATTATTTTAATTCTTTATTTATGTGATTTTAATATGATATACAGAAAACATTTCCTTCTTTCATACAATCATTAAAGAAAAACAAATAATTCAGGAAAATTATTATTCAAACAATTATTTCCTTCACTCTCCCTCTATCATATTTAACTGTTAAGCGGAAATTTTGGGAGATCCAAGATTTAAAGGAACATTATCTTTATAGTAATTACAAATGAAGAAATTAAGGAGGACTCAAACATTTTTCTGGCTTGAGACATTTAGGCCTCACTCCCCTATTCTTATGGCTATCCAAGGACACATCGAAAAAAAAATGTAGCATGCATTATTCCAAATTAAAACACATTTACAGAGGTATCTTATAGTTATCCTGGCACCCATCATCCTCACTTCCTGGCACATCTCAAGCATCTTTTTTCTCTGGATCTGTGTTGCCTTAGTAATGTCTGGGAACATCCAGATCTTTTGCCTGTAGAACAACTTTTCCCTGTTTCGCAGAAATAATTTCAAAATCATATCTCTATTCGTGGAAAAGACAAATGAAACTCAGACTGTTCCACGGGACTGAATTTGCTCCTCTATTGATGTTTCACGAAAAGCAGTTAAGCTGTCACCAATATTCAAGGTTAGGTTAGCCGCAATCGAATTCGTTATGTAGTAAATATAGGCAATCGGAGGAATCGGTTCTGATGGCACTTACAGGATCTCTGTTAAATATTTTTTTAATTGATCCTTCAAAAGGGATCATCTTCACTTGTGGAAAATTTAAAACCCTTAGGTTCAAGTATCTTTGAAAATTCTCCATGTTTTCTATCTTTCTGGAAGTTGCCAAATCAGATTTCAGAAGATTAATTTGTACTTCTTGGAACGTGACCATTTTAGTATCCAATTCATTTATTTTGGCTGCATGCTGAGCTACACAAGATTCAGTCTTTTTAATACTCTCCTGGTTATTCATTAAAGTCTGTGTTAACACTGCAATCAATTTTTCAAAAATTACCAGTGCACTCCATACCGTCTCTAATGTTATTTCCCGTGGTTTAACCAACTTTTGAATGGGGTTTGTGCCTACCTTATCTCCTCGACAAACTTCTGAAACCCTTACGATTTCGTTAGTCGAGTCTTCTTCCCCCGTTAAGTTGGAAAGGATAGCACTCGGTTCCTCATTGGCCCTTCCCTCCATTATAGCCTTCAACTCCTACTGTTCTTTCATTACCAGAGTGCTGTCCACAGTTGCACACGCTGCAGACAACGCTTCCTACCTCTGTAGCCACATCTTTCTTCACTGCCTGCAGGCAGATAGGCCAGCCTGGTTGCTGGTTGTTACTGCGGGTCGGGGGTAAAGGTGTCTTGGGTACTCCAGGTCTCAGTGACACTTGTATGTCCTGGGATATCTCGGCATGTTCCTCGCCTGGTATCCCTGCGGACCTCTCCCCTGGAGTAGAAACTGTAGTCAGTGCAAAGAAGCCCACTATCGTGGGTTGGGAAGGCTTCATCTCGGCAGGTACAGAGGAGTCCTGTTGGATCCTGCCTTTCCTCTTGGTATGAGGCATGAATAAATGTGGTATGAGGTCAAACAAGCGGAGCCAACTTTGCTATGAGCTCTCCTTAGAGTGCCATCTTGGATCTCTGTCCTTGGATCTTGATGATCTCAGGTCCATCTTCTGTGATGTGAACCTCTCCCAGTTGACAGTAGAGCAGAAATTAAATAAACTTAACTGAGTCCCAACGTACAGGGCACATTACTGCTCACAACTTTCAAACTTCTGCTAATTCAACCTCTTTTTATGTCCATTACTGAGGGCTTAATTTCTGGCAGAACAACCCAGAATGGCGTTCTGCCACCTTTTTTCTGGGACCTGAAAAGCAGAGAAGAGCTGGAAGTGTATATCAGTTCTGACTATGTAAGCAAGTTTAGGGGTGCGGGAACCTGTTTGGTACAGGACACTTCCAGTTGCCCTCCCACTTACTTCACGTCCTAAGCTCAGGAAAAAGATAACGAGCTCTCCTCAGAAATAGACTTCTATTTATCAGATTTGTCAGGATTTAGCTGGTTTCAAACATGCCATAAACCTTAGACTGCTTAATATGTTAATAAATATGGCTAATTTACTTACCCCTGGTCTCAGCTTCAGATGATATCCTTCTGTTCACCTCTTAAGCAGACGCTGGCTGGAGGTCTGGAGAATGTGTGCAGGGACTGAGACTTGCTTACTGGGTTTGGTACTGGAGAGCTGGTGACGGTCTGGGAAGGGGACTTGCTCCTGGCTCTGGTACTTGCCGGACTGTCTGGGGCTTGCTCTCGCCCCTCACTATCTCAGACTCTGAGTCATTATCCGAACCTGAGCAGGGTATCTCCTCTCTCCGGTCTCCTGCCCCGGTCTCCTGGCCAAACCTAGTCTTCTCCCTCCTCGATAGCAGGGGTGCTGGTCTGCATTGGACTCTTTCACTCTTCTTTCAGGGGCTCTTCTCTGGTTTCAGGACATAAGAACAGAAGAACAGAAGATTGCCATGCTGGGTCAGACCAAGGGTCCATCAAGCCCAGCATCCTATTTCCAACAAAGGCCAAACCAGGCCACAAGAACCTGGCAATTACCCAAACACTAAGAAGATCCCATGCTACTGATGCAATTAATAGCAGTGGCTATTCCCTAAGTAAACTTGATTAATAGCCGTTAATGAACATCTCCTCCAAGAACTTATCAAAACCTTTTTTGAACCCAGCTATACTAACTGCACTAACCACATCCTCTGGCAACAAATTCAGAGCTTTATTGTGCATTGAGTGAAAAAGAATTTTCTCCAATTAGTCTTAAATGTGCTACTTGCTAACTTCATGGAATGCCCCCTAGACCTTCTATTATTCGAAAGTGTAAATAACCGAGTCACATTTACTCGTTCAAGACCTCTCATGATTTTAAAGACCTCTATCATATCCCCCCTCAGCCGTCTCTTCTCCAAGCTGAACAGCCCTAACCTCTTCAGCCTTTCCTCATAGGGGAGCTGTCCCATCCCCTTTATCATTTTGGTTGCCCTTCTCTGTACCTTCTCCATCGTAACTATATCTTTTTTGAGATGCGGCGACCAGAATTGTACACAGTATTCAAGGTGTGGTCTCACCATGGAGCGATATAGAGGCATTATGACATTTTCCATTTTATTAACCATTCCCTTCCTAATAATTCCTAACATTCTGTTTGCTTTTTTGACTGCTGCAGCACACTGAGCCGACGATTTTAAAGTATTATCCACTATGATGCCTAGATCTTTTTCCTGGGTGGTAACTCCTAATATGGAACCTAACATCGTGTAACTACAGCAAGGGTTATTTTTCCCTATATGCAACACCTTGCACTTGTCCACATTAAATTTCATCTGCCATTTGGATGCCCAATATTCCAGTCTTGCAAGGTCCTCCTGTAATGTATCACAATCCGCTTGTGATTTAACTACTCTGAATAATTTTGTATCATCCGCAAATTTGATAACCTCACTCATCATATTCCTTTCCAGATCATTTATATATATATATTGAAAAGCACCGATCCAAGTACAGATCCCTGAGGCACTGAGAAAATTGTCCATTTAATCCTACTCTCTGTTTCCTGTCTTTTAACCAGTTTGTAATCCACAAAAGGATATCGCCTCCTATCCCATGACTTTTTAGTTTTCGAAAAGCCTCTCATGAGGGACTTTGTCAAACGCCTTCTGAAAATCCAAATACACAACATCTACCGCTTCACCTTTATCCACATGTTTATTAACCCCTTCAAAAAAATGAAGCAGATTTGTTAGGCAAGACTTCCCTTGGGTAAATCCATGTTGACTGTGTTCCATTAAATCATGTCTTTCTATATGCTCTACGATTTTGATCTTGAGAATAGTTTCCACTATTTTTCCAGGGTCGGTTTTTCTGGTTTTGCTCCCAGGATCACTCTCTTTTCTCTATTGGCCCCCCTGTCTTATACTTTCCAGCTGATAAATATGCATAAGCTCATGTATAATCACGTGGTGGGTGGAGGGTATTTGCCGCATTGCAGGTCTTTTCGCCCCTCCCCATTTCTTCGGGGGGAGTTCTGCCACATCTGTATGCCAAGCTGTATCCCAGAGTCAGTGTTTCTCTCCGTCACAGACTGCCCTCCTTCTCCCAAGGGTGGGGAGTCTTTCTGACCTCTGGACTACCTTGGCCAGTCCATGACTCCTGCTTATGTGCTTAGCTGCTGCAGTGTCTCTCTGCCTTGGTTTTTATTAACACAGGAGCACATACACAGGCAGGTTCTCATCTGGGCAAGGTCTCTTCTCTTTCACTGTGACAGTGTTTGTCTGCATACTTCTTTGGCTATTATGATTTATATTTGGTGGTTTCGGTGGTAACATATGGTATATCTCCCTACATCTCCCCCTTCTTAAGTGGGATGAGACAGCAATGAAACTTATTTTGCTTAAGTCTAAATATCAGGCTACGATGCAGGCCTTAGCTGTATCCCATGTTTTACCACTGAAATGTACACAAAATGGCAGTTACTACCCTGAACAACTTGCTGGGCAGACTGGATGGACTATTTGGGTCTTTATCTTCTATAATTTACTATGTTACTATGAAGCACAGAGGGAGGGGAGGAGAGAGGAAGTCAGGGAACAGAGGAAGAAAGGATCACAAGAAGCAGGAAAGGGAATGAGTGGAGGAAAGGAAAGAGGGAAATAGGGAGAAGAAGGAAGGTAAATCCTGGACTAAGGAGGAGATCGTGTCTTACCTTATCGCCTCCAGCGAAGACATCGCGGAGTCTGCCTCCTTGCCGCCCCGACTCCTCCCCTCGCCGCCCCGACTCCGCCTCTAGCAAGCTATCGCACATGAAAAGCCTTACAAAATGCTAAGTTGGCAAGTAGCACATTTAAAACAAATCAGAGAAAATTATTTTTTATCAATGCACAATTAAGCTCTGGAATTCATTGCCAGAGGATGTGGTTAAGACAGCTAGTATAGCTAGATTTAAAAAAGGTTGGAATAAGTTCCTGGAGGAGAAGTCCATAATCTGTTATTAATCAATAGGAAATAGTCACTGCTTGTTGCTGGAATCAGTAGGATGGGATCTATTTAATGTTTGGGTTTTTGCCAGGTGCTTGTGTCCTGGATTGGCCACTGTTAGAGACAGAATACTGGGCTTAATGGACCCTTGGTCTGATCCAGTAAGGCATATCTTATGTTCTTATGACCAAACAACTGCCAAATTGGTTTAATGATGGGGTAAAGGAGGCAGTTAAAGCTAAAAGGGCATCATTCAAAAAATGGAAAGCAGCCCCAAATGAAGAAAGTAGGTAAGAGCATAAACACTGGCAAGCTAGATGTAAAACAGAAGTTAGCAAAGGCCAAGGGAGATTTTGAGAACAATTTTGCCAGTGAGGCAAAAACTACTAATAAAATTATTTTCAAGTACATTTAAAGCAAAAAGCCTGTGAGAGAGTCAGTTGGACCACTAGATGACGTGGGGAGGGAGGCAAAAGGAGTGCTCTGGGAGGATAAAGAAATAACAGTGAAACTAAATCGATTCTTTGCCTTGCTGTTTTCAGAGGAGTATGCTGAGAACATATCCACACCTGAAAAAATTCTTTAATGGTGGAGATTCTTGGCAACTAAAACAAATATCTGTGATAATGGAGGATGCAATAGAAGACATCGTCCCCAATGTTCTAAAACAATTAAAATATGAAATTGCTAACCTGTTACTAGTAATCTGTAACCTTTCATTTAAAACAGTCACAGCTCCTGAAGACTGGAAGGTGGCCAATGCGATGTCAACTTTTAATAAAAGCTCCAGGGGTGATCCAGGAAACTACAGGCTGGTGAGTCTGACATCAGTGCCAGGCAGAATGGTAGAAGCCATTCTTGAAAACAAAATCACTGGCCATATAGATAGGCCTGGCTTAATGGAGAAGAGTCAACACGGTTTTGGCAAGGGGAAGTCTGACCGATCTTTTAGAATTTTTGTGAAGGTGTAAATAAACATGTAGATAAAGGTGAGCCCATTGACATAGTCTGTTTGGATTTTCAGAAGGCATTTGAGAAAATCCCCCATGACAGACTCCTCAGGAAATAATAACATCATAGGATAGGAGGAAGTACTCTATTATGCAATGGTAACTGGGGAGAAGGCCGGAAACTAGAGAGTAGGACTCGACTAAATGGACAGTTTTCCAAATGGAGAAAGGTCGTTAGTAGAGCACAGCAGGAACTGTCACTGGGACCTGTGCTGTTTAACATATTCATAAATGATCTGGAAAAGGAAACGATGGATGAGGTGATAACATTTGCAGATGATATGAAATTATTCAAAGTTCTTAAAAAAAAACCAGTGGATTGCGAGGAACTGCAGAAGGACCTTATGAGACTAGGAGACTGGGCAACTGAATGGAGGATGACATTCAATGTGGAAAAGTTCAAAGTGACGCACAAAGGGGAAAATAATCCCAACTATAGGTGCAAGATGTTGTGTTATGTATTGGGAGTCACTACTCAGGAAAAGGACCTTAGAGTTCCTGTGGACAATATGTTGAGATATTCTGCTCAGTGCACGGCGCTAGTCAGACAGCAAATAGAATGTTAGGAAGGATCTGAAAAGGAATGGAGAATAAAATGGAGAATATCATATTGCCTCTGTATCAAGCCATAGTACAACCACACTTGAGCATTGTGTGCACTTCTGGTTGCCCCGTCTCAAGAAAGACATATCAGAAGAACTAAAAAAGGTATAGAGGAGGGTGCAGGGATGGAACATCTGCCCTGTGATGAGATGCTACGTAGGCTCTGACTCTTCAGCTTGGAAAAGAGATGACTTAGAGGGGACATGATAGAAGTTTATAAAATCGTGAGTGGGGTGGAAGGGTGGTTTAATATTTACCCTTTCATATAATACTATAACAAGGCGACTCTTCATGAAACTAACAACCAATAGGTTCATAACAAATTGTAGAAATTACTTTTTCACTCAGTGCACTATCATGCTGTGGAATCTGTTGCAAGAGGACGTGATCAAGGTGACTAGCATAGCGGGCTTTAATAGAGGTTTGGGCAAGTTTCTGGAGGAAAAGTCCATAGCACTTTATTAGCCAGGTAGACCAAAGAAAGCTATTGCTATCCCTGGGAATGAGTAACAGAAATTAGATCTACTGTATGAGATTTTCCAGGTACTTGTGACCTAGATTGGTCACTTTTGGAGACAGGATGCTTGGCTCGATGGACTTTGATGTGACCTAGCATGGCAATTCTTACGTTCTTAATTACCAAGGCTTTCTGGGTAAACACTAGAAAGCTGTGGCAGAGGCCTCCCTGTTTACTGCTCCAGTCATTCTCCTTCAGGCAGTATGCAAGGAACAGGAGGGGGGAGTGGTCGGAGAAGGGAGTAGAGTCATTGTTTTCTGCAGCCTCATCCCCTCCCCTTCTGTTCCTAAAGGAAGGGATGGGGTAAGGCTGGAGCAGATACTGCAGGCAGCACATGGGGACAAACAGGAGCAGAAGGACGGGAGAAGGGAGTAGAGTTATTGTTTTCTGCAGCCTCATCCCCTCCCCTTCTGTTCCTAAAGGAAGGGATGGGGTAAGGCTGGAGCAGATACTGCAGGCAGCACATGGGGACAAACAGGAGCAGAAGGACGGGAGAAGGGAGTAGAATTATTGTTTTCTGCAGCCTCATCCCCTCCCCTTCTGTTCCTAAAGGAAGGGATGAGGTAAGGCTGGATCAGATACTGCAGGCAGCACATGGGGACAAACAGGAGCAGAAGGATGGGAGAAAGGAGCAGGGAAATGGTTTTCTGCTCTGATGTATCCATGCCAGCCTCATTCTATTCCCCTCCAATACTGGAACAGCAGGCAGCACGTAGGGGAGAAACAGGAAGAGAGGAACTGAAGCAGACTTGGTTCAGCCTGCAGCCTTCAGTGACCCCAGGACTCAGGAGGTAGTGAGGGCTGAAGGGGAGGAGGAATGAGACATTCTGGAGCATAAGTTAGGGAGTTGTGAGTGTTTATTAGTGAAATGGAGAGGAGAGTGCTAAAGTCAAGGAATGGGGAAGGAGTGTGTGTGTGTGTGTGTGAGAGTTTGGATTAACGGGAGTGGGGAGGGGGGGTGGCAATGCAGGAGGTGTTCTTACATGATTAATATGTTCTTGATTATTAATGATGTTTTTATCTTTTGTAAACAGCATAGAACTTTGGATTTTGTGGTATGGAAGAATTTTAAATAAAGAAAGAAAAATAAATAAAGAGAGAAAGCTAATGCTTTCCCCCTGACCCTCTTTGCTGCTAATTAACAGCAGGATGACCACAACTCTAAAGTTCCCAGGCAGAGCCACAGACCACAGTTTACCTCTGGCTTTCCCAGAAGTGTACCATGAAGATAATAAAACCATCCTGGGGCTGAATCCCGTATTCCTATTTCATGACAGGATGCCCCGACGGTGCTCTGCTATAGACAGAGGGCACGGCCCGCAGTGTAGCAACTGTGCAGGTTACAGGGCCGAAGTGCTGAGGAAAGCCATGCGCTGCATCCACTTTTACATAAATCTTTCAGAAGGTGAGCGAATGTCCTGAGTGTAGGTTTACCCTCCTCTGGCACCTGGTGCCTGAAATCTATAGCGGAAGCACTCGGTTCATCGACCTGTGCTAATGTTCACCTATAAAAAGAATCAGAAAGAATCCTCTCCGTTGTACAAGAGATTCAGCGGAGCCCAAAGAAAAGTATGCAACAGAGAAGTAAATTTCACTTCCTGCGGTTGATGAGGCCTTGCATGGCAGCAGCAGGTAAAGAAGAGACTGGTGGGGCTATGAGAGCGCAGCTCTCCCTTTGTGCTCCCCAGCTGTCAGGACCTGAAACCGGTAAGCCTGTGGACTTGACGGTACCGAGTAAGGCATGGATTGGGGTGAACCCTTGCATTGTCACCACTGGGGATGAGAGGGAAACGAGTCAGTGGCCATCTGTGCAGGCAAAAAGGAGAGGGGAGGAGTCGTGAGCTTGTGCTGACATTAAGCAGGTCTGAGGCAGGGAGCCAACTGAACACCCCTGGATCTCCCGGGCAGAGAGAGAAGCCCCCTGTAAGCATGAATAGTCAGGTTAGTTGGTGCTCCAGGTTGGGGACTAGCTAGGATGTAGTAAAATGTGGCAACGCTCGCGATATTGCTGCCAAATTGTATGCACGTTATCTGCCGTTTTATTATCTATGCAAAAATAGATAACGAGCTGCATAAGTATATAAAATTAGCTCATTACCTAATGTTTGCAAAGCTAAGTAACACGGGTTAAAGCGCACAGCCATCATCACGACAAACTTGACTCCATGTAATGATGACCGTGTTATCACACAAAATTTAACATGTGCTAGTTACCTTGAAACTCCTATTTATTAATTCAGCTCCCGCCTTTTTCTGTGATAGCTCGAGTCGAATTACCTGCTGCACTTGGATGTATTTCCCTGTCCAGAGTGCTTACAGTCTGAGTTTGTCCCTGAAGGGATGGAAGGTCACTTACTCACTCAGTCAAGGTCTCCCTGGCTTTGCTGGTTCTCAGTCTGCTGCTCGAATCAATAGGCAAGGCTGCTGCTTCACTCCTGAATGGGATTAAACATGAGCCAATATCATACCTTTACTAACGAGCAATAATGAACCATTGTCTCACTCCTTAGCACAAGAGCCTATAGATGAGGGTAAGAAGATATACAAAACCAAATGCACTGAAAGGTTGCTACCAAGATGCTGCAATTTATAATGGATTATAAACAATGTTCCTTACATTAAATTATGGTGAATTTGCCTATACTTTGAAATGAATGTTTAGGGGTGGGAAGAAAACATTTTTTTTTTTCATTTCATTTTTGGGGATTTGATTTTCCACGAATATTTCTTTCTTAAAAAAAAACAAAAAAAGAAATAGGGCCTCCTGAATCCTCCCAAACCCCATACCCATCCCTCCCACCTGAAAAAATGCCAGGGCGAGGATCCTCCCTAGCCCCCACTTACCCGGTCCAGGGGGGTGGGGGGAATCTGACACTGAGGCCTAGGCCAAAGCCTGGGCCTTGCATAAGGCATAGGCCAAGATCGCAGAAACCTACCTCGATCATCCCAATGCTTAGGCCAAGGCTGAAGCCTTGGCCTTGCATAGGCCTAGATCAGCTGATGCCCTACGCGAGGCCCATGATTTAAGGTCAGGACCCGAATCCTGAGCCTAGGCCTAGGCGGGGTCCCAGGGTCAGGCCTGATGCCACGACCCGCATCAGAGACTGGGTCCCGATGCCAGGACCTCACCCTGGACCCAGGTCCGACTCCAGGACCTGATCCAGAGGCCAGATCCCAATGCCTGGGCCTGGGCCTAGGCATAGGCTGGGGCCTGATTCCAGGCCTGAAGCAATTACCCAGTCTGGAGACCAGGTCCTGACACCGGGGCCTCAGCCGGAGCCCAGTCCCGACACCAGATCTGACCTGGAGGAAGGGGTCCGGATGCCTGGGCCTTGGCCTAAACTGGGGTCCAGGCCAGGCCCAATGCTGTAACCCAGTCCGGAGACTGAGACCTGATGCCAGGGCCTCAGCCTGGACCCAGGCCTGATGCCACGACCTAACCCAGAGATGGGTCCTGATGCCGGGGCCTTAGCCTAAACCCAGGCCTGATGCCACGACCTAACCCGGAGGCCTGATCCCAACACCAGGGCTTTGGCCCAGACCCAGGTTCGATGCCGGGTCATGACCTGGAGGTCCTGGCATCAGGATATAGTCTCAGGACTGGTTCACAGCATCGGGCTTGGCCTGGGCCCCTGCCTAGGCTGTGGCCCTGGCTACATGTGGAGTCCCAACGCTGGGCCTGGATCAAGACGCTGAATCTCCAGAGCAGGTAAGTATTTTACATTTTTGGGGTCTCGGTCAAGGCCCCGGCATTAGGACTGGGCCTTGGTAAAGACCCCAGTGTTGCATTCAGGCCTAGGCTGCAGTTCATGCATCAGGCCATGGCCTAGGCAAGGTCCAGGCTTCCAACCTAGGCCTAGACCAAGGCCCCAGCATCGTGCTCTAACCTAGGTCAAGGCCCTTACTTTGGGTTTCAGCCTATTCCATAGGTAAGGCTCTGGCTTCAGGCTTGAGCCTAGGCCCAATGGATCAATATTGTTTTTAGAACGAAACGTGACAACCAATGAAATTTTGTCAGATTTTCAATTGTTTTGCTTTGATAATGAAATAAAACGAATAAGAAATTTCATCTAATTTCCTATTTCATTTCTCTCATTTGCCCATCCCTAATAAATATATTATGTAGATTTTTCCCATTCAGAATTAGACTGGATTTCTAATCCCTCAGGCCACCTACAAATTTAATGAGGAAAAAGGGAGGCTCGCTATCTGACACCCCCCCCCCCCCCCCTCTCTTGATGATCCTAAATATTCACTGGTGATCCCATACCAAAGTCACTGAATGCTGCAGTCCTGTCTGCCTGGAAGTGGACTTTCATCATTCCTACTAGCAATTGTGTTTAGTCATGAACTTCAAGACGTGCAACAATTAGACAGAGGTACATTTCCATGGAACAGAGATGAGCTTTTCCCAAGCTGACCAAAATGTGTTGGGGTTTTCTTTGTTATACAACATGAGGCAAAACACCGCAGGCTGATTATCACCGCCAGATATATGTGGGAAGATCTGGAACTCTGCCCGGCTGAGGCCAGGGTCCTCTCAGTGATTCTGTGGAATTTTTTTTTTTACTGTTCGATTCTGAGTGAAGACAGATTATTTTTTTATTTCCTGTGTTTCGAAGGCAATGGTGAAAAGAGAAGACCTGGTGACCACTCAGGTCTTTAGAGGACGTGGCACCGTTGCAAACCCCGCCGAGCATGATGCAGGAACGAGCCAGAGAGCGGGCAGGAGATGCAGCAATTGCAGGAGAACATTGAAAGCTCTCCTACAAGTCTCATGATGATTTTTTTTGTTTTGAAGACAAGTATAGGCCCAGATGTGCTCCCATCTTTCCAGAACTGCCAGCTTGCGAGAGAAACAAAATGAATGCTTTTTTTAAACTGGTGCTGAAAGAAGGAGAAAAATGCCACGTAGTTTTCAGTTAGGTTTATATTACAGTCGTAAAGAGAAAAACCCCCAGAAAGTTTATGCATAAACATTTTCACCGTGTTCCAAACAATTAAATATTTAGCAAGCCTGCCCTGCTCCTCTCTTCTGCATTTTCTGGTCTAATGGGTACTTTGTCTTGTCCTCTAGTCTTCTCTTTCAGCCTTCCTTTAGCTTGATCGCTTGAGCCTTTCCCAACGCTGGTGCCAGGCTTAGAGGTAGCTTAAAGCCACCCATCCTCTACAGAGTTGCAGGGGCTCGCAGACACCGTAGCAAATAAAACCGGCAGCAGCAGCAGCCCTTTCAGTGTTACTAAGTCTGTGTATTATTTATCAAGCACTGTGAATGCGTGCAGCGAACAGGATCATTTGTATGGTTGTCATGTCCTGCACCAATGAGGTTGGAATGTAAGTGAGGGTGGAGGGGGTTGTCAAGTAACTTATTCAAGGGAAGAAGGGAATCGGACTGGAGCACTGCATTACCATCGTTTTAGCTTTCAGGAAGCTGGACTAAGGGGAGCTCAAGTTTGTGCACTGTTTGCAAAATAGCTAACACTATTCTTCTACTGGGATTCCTATGTAAATAAGCCCGGCTGAAAAAATGCACAGGTAGTTTTGCTGTGTACAATGTGACGAAAGAAAAAACCAAACAGAACACCTACACCTCACTGAGGTGCAGTTATTTATTTGCGAAATCCAGTTTGTGCATGTAGTTTTGCTGTGCACTAATAGTTAATGAGCTGCTTTGCACACTTTTGCTTCACAGGCACTTGTTAGCTATTACAGCTTCGTAAACCATAAAACTCGCTGTAGAATTTTTTTCTATGTGGGAAGGTGGAAAGTTTTGCAAAGCCTGCTGCACATGATACGAGGAAAAAAATAATATGCAATATCACACATTCCACGTACTGTTTGCTGTTTCTGTGTGCGAAATGGACTGGGCGGAATTTTGCTTCCCTTAGCACATCAGCCTCATTTCTTTTTTTACCAGGGGAATTAATTTTAAGCAATATGAAATGTGCTATCTGTTGTGGAGGAAGTTGCATGGAAATTGCAACAGGAAGTGAAGGGGAGGGGGTGCACATGACATAAGAGAATAAATAAGGTAGATTGCACTGAATAGGGAAACCAGAAAAAAAAAAAACTACGGAAAATTGTGCAAAAAGCAGATAATATAACCTGTCTCAAAAGAGTCCAAGCCTGGCTCCTGCTCATCCCGTGTGGCAAAGGCAGGAAGGAGCAAGCTCTGGGCATCACTCGGCACTGACCGGTGAAGTGGATATGGGTGAAAATGAAAGGGACAAGGCCCTAAACCCCACAGCTGTCGCAAAGGAAGGCCTGGATAGCCCCAGCTTTAGATCCCACTCCTCACCCTGTCGAGAAATTTTAAGCAGATTCTGATTTCTTGCACGTCGCTTTGGAAGGCGATTCACAACCTATGTGAATAGATAAATTGGGCTGGAGGAGGAGGCCAATCCACCAAAGCGGGAGGGGGGGTCAAGGAATTTACACTGTTGCTGTCATTTCTAAAAATGATTTGCAGGTTGAAATCCTTTGGGGGTTTTCTGGACCAGCATAAGAATTAAAATTAGCCAAAGGAAAACAAGGGGACCTATGTCCTTTCAATTTTTGTTTTGGCATTTTTTGGATAATTCTTGTGTTGACCTAATAAACTTTTTCACAACCTGTGCAGAAGCAGGTTTTTTCCAGGATTAGTGTGTAGGTATTAGAAGCCCCTGTCTCCTCCTCCCCACCAAAAAAAAAAAAAAGACAAAAATAACCCAAGTTAATTCCTTTATCAGTTATTACCTAGAATCCACACTGACAGTTTCCATAAATTGCACTCGCTGTTAGGGATGTATGTGCTAGTGCAATGATCGAACTGGCCACTAGATGGCGCTCTTCCTCTACAAAAGGTAGAACAGCTCCCATTGCTGTTCCTGTATAAGGGGACCTTGCAAAGACTGTAACATTTGTAATCAGTATTTTCGCTTATCTGCATTTGCTATTTTCACGTGTAGTTAAAAAGAAATGGAAGAAACGACTTCACTTGTAACTGAAATAATTTGTGCTATGCAGAAGCCAGATGATAAGCAATTAAACAGGGGGAAATCACTGAAATACATGTACTGAACATTTCATTTGATAGATGTTAATGCCTATTTATGAATACTGTTTATGAATACTACCTCAGGAACCCCTTCACTATGTGCTGATTTTGGTTATGAATGTTAATTTTTTAAACTGTTATGATCACTATATGGAATGACGATATATAAAATGTTTAATTAAATAAATAGAAAAATCTTGTTTTTTTGCAGGCCACAATACCTTTCCACTGGACCAACATAGGAATTATCCCGAGAAGATGAGCTTTTAAGACCAAGTGGATCCCTTCTTTAGAAGTCTCCTGAAGCTGATGATGTGCTGCTCCCATCCCCTGACATTTCCAGTCAGGTGACTTGCGGGATTATTGTAAAAGATGACTGAGCTTTTTAGTTTAAGAAGTAAGGGTCAGCAAGCAACAGGTCAATGAAGTCACCGAAACAATTCTTGCAATGAAGGGAGCATAGCTCTCAAACACTAGGCACAGATGTACTGAGTTGGCCAATAAAAAGTTCTCCACTGCAACTTGTTTGCTGACGCCTTATGACTTCTTTACTGCAAGTATAACTTCTAGGCTGACAGGTAGGGTCCCAAGTGCCACACCTCAAACACAGTTCTTACAATTAAAATCCTCCTTAGATGTTAATTTTATCTGAACATCCAAAATTTCTCTGAGCCGGGTAAAGAATAATCTTCTAGGCCCTGTACATTGCCCAAACTCTCATCATACCTTACAGTTCATGGTACACAGTACTGATGATCTCCTGGTGCAAACTGCAGCAATAACTATGAAGGAAGCAGTTATAGTTTCCAACTTATGCTCTTACTATTAAATTATGCACACGACAAACAGATGTTCGTGTTGTCAGAAATAAAATGCACAATCTCTCATATTTCATAAATGTGTGACCTTCTTTTCTCCATAAAAATTATTATGGAATAAAATCAACTGTAATTGATAATTACAATCTGCAACCCATCCACTCACTAGAGTAGTTGTAAACTCCCCCTCCACAATGGATAGGGGATAGTTTTTCAATAGTATTCATGGAACAATCTCAGTTAAGAACATAAGAACATAAGAAAATGCCATACTGGGTCAGACCAAGGGTCCATCAAGCCTAGCATCCTGTTTCCAACAGTGGCCAATCCAGGCCATAAGAACCTGGCAAGTACCCAGAAACTAAGTCTAGTTCTTCTACCTCTTCTTGAGTCTCTCTTCTCTCTTCCTCTCCTCTGTCCTGCTAATGGTACATAAGAGGTACCTTTTACTCCTCTTCCCCAATTATCTCCTTGAGATAGCAGTGGAGCACCAGAATGGTTCTCCTTCTCTCCCACTTAACTCCTCCTCGCTGTGGATGACTCCTATGCCATCCTTCCTAGAGGTTGCTGGTGATCTGTTTGCTCTCTCTCGGTGAAAGGTAGCCTTCCTCTTGATGTGGAGCAAAAACCTGAGTCTCTAGGATACACAATAAAAGAGAAACAGAAAACCTCCTATTAACTTGAAACCAATAAGCAGAGGTAGGGAAGATGGAAAACGTCCCCCTCAGAAACAGAAAGTTTTCCAAATTTGTGATAACTAAATACGCGAAGGCACTCTGTCTCCACTTTGAACCCCTGCTCTCAAACACAGATATCCCAGAGTCCGTCCCCAATAAAACAAAACAAGGAACAGCAGTAGACAAGCTGCCCCTGATAGAGACGTCGGAATTCCACGCTGTAAAAATGGTGGTAAGGGTTTGTATATGCAGGGAGCCCACAGGGCTATTCCTCTCGCATTTACTGACTCTGTCCCCCCGTCCCCCGTCCCCCCCATTTTGGGTACAATCATTATTCATTCATAGAAAGCCTTCTGCCAGGCAGCCAGAGAAAACATGCCAGGAGATGGGGAAGTGACAAAACCAAACCTGCCTATCCAGACTGAGCCCACTGCCCACAAGTCTCCAAAACTACTGAAATACCTGCTTTCCAGACTTAGATCCCACGCATATAAA
The DNA here is from genome assembly GCF_901001135.1 of Rhinatrema bivittatum. NCBI lineage: Eukaryota > Metazoa > Chordata > Amphibia > Gymnophiona > Rhinatrematidae > Rhinatrema > Rhinatrema bivittatum. The sequence continues at coordinate 271,088,264 of NC_042621.1, forward strand.
CTCGACCTGCAAACCGTGCAGAAAATCAGAAAGGATGAGACAGAAGTGCAACCAGCGCTTATAGTCTCTCTCTGACTCTCTCTCATTTTCAATGTTGTTAATCTTAATAGTCACTTAATGATCACTTGAAATGCCCCTTTTCAAAAACATTAGGACTGGCTTTTCAGAAGTTATTATTGTGCAGCTGGATACTGCCCCAGTAATCTTTCTAAGGTAATTCATAACTTTCTATTTTATTTAAAAAGAAAAAAAAAAAAAGAGGCAAGTGTGTGGTGGCTAATAGTCCCGCTGGGTTGGGCACATGTCAGCCACAGCCAGAACAGCCTCCCTCCCCCACTTTATCTGCTTACAGGTTCGTTTGCCAAAGAAAACGACGAAATTCCTGGGCTGGCCCAGTGGCTCAGCATCACTGCCATGGCCGGGCCAGGGAAGATTATGAATTGAAAACAGAGGAAATATCCAGAGTAATACCCTTAATAACTGCGAGTACCCCGAGGGGGAAATACCCTGAGTAATTGCAGATGAAGGTCCTTGACGCCATGGGCCAGTAGAAACAAAGAACATGACGACAGATAAAGACCATACTGGCCACCCAGTCTTTCCATCCCATTCAGGGTTATGGTCCCTTCCTCTGCCTCAGAGGTCTTTTGAACGTCCCATGTTTTCGTGAATTCTGATGTAGTCCTCCTCTCCACCACCTCCACAGGGAGGCTGTTCTGTGCATCCAGCACCCTTTTCTTGTAAAGAAATATTTCCTTAGATTACTCCCCTTTCACCCTCATCCCATGATTTCCTGGATCCAGAGCCTCAGTTCTGTTGAAAGAACCCTGCCTCCTGTGCATTTATTCTTTGGAGGTATTTAAATGTCTGTGTTATATTTCCCCCTTTCCCTTCTTTCCTCCAGGGTGAACAGGTTTAGGTCTCTAAGTCTGTGCCAGTATGCTTGAGGAGAAATGTAGTGAGGAGTGTACGTGTGAAAAACCTGTGGATGGACGTGTGTTAGGAGAAGCGGCATGAGATGTTTGTGTGAGAGCTGGGGAAGGATGTGCGTGAGGAGGTTCACAGTGAGATGTATGTGTGTGAGGAGAAGCAAAGTAAGACGTATTTTGGAGAGTTTGGTAGGGAATAGAGATGTATTTGAGGAAGTGTATGTGTGAGATTTGGGGAAGGATCTGTAAGATGTGGAGTGAGATGTGTATTAGGGAGAATTTTCTTTTTTTCTTTCTTCAGCCGCCCCGAATTTCAGGATTAGGTGCGCACTAACGAGGTTAGTTTTTCAGGGTTAGTGCGCACTAACTCCCTGTTAGTGTGAGATGTTAGCGCGCACTAACCCCGAAAAACGAATTTTCCCGGGTTGCCAAAACAGGCGAATGCACACCTCTAATTATTTCTGCCCTTTTGTGAGCCTGGTTTTGAGAAATGTTAAATGTTTGTGCACGCAGTAATATTAGTTGACCACTGAATGGCATTTTAGGTGTGTGAACACTCAGGAGCCAATTTTCAGCATTTAGGTTCCTAACTTTTGGAGTTAGGCTCCTAAATTGGCCCTTTTGAAAAATGTTTCTAGGGCTGAGTGCCTAAATGTAGGATCCTAGTTTCATTTTGACCCTAAATTTAGAAGCCTAAAAAGTGGTGGCTACAGGGCAGAGAAAAAGTTAGGGGCTTAGCACTGATTTTCAGAACTAGGCACCTAATTTAGGGTCCTAAATCTAGGCAAATAAATACTATAGTACTAAATTTAGGTGTCTAACTTTTAGGATACGAAATTTTGTGAATTTTCATCTAAAATTTAGGGACTTAAGTTCTGCTGAAAATAGATTACTAATTTACAGGATCATTTATCAAATCCCGTTATGACGTTTTAGCATGCATTAATGCGTTTTTGCATGCGAAAAATGCTTTAACACATGCAAAAATGCCTTAACGCACGCGCTAAATGCCATAATGCATGGCGTGATGCAAATATTTTAAAAGGGGAGGAGTCTGGGGCGGGATTTCTGAAAAAGTGGGCTGACTTTGCAAAGTGCAAAGAGAGAGAGACTATCTACAAGGCCCTTGTAGTAGTTAGCTATTTATATCTCTATAAGAGGCCCACTTAGTAACTCGAGGTGAGGTTTAGGTAGTAGTGTAGTAGTTAGGGGCCACATTTACAGGCAGAGTGAGACATACGAACAGAACAGTACACGATTGTGAAGATTTGATGTCCTTAGGAGTGGGGAAACACACACAAAGATGAGATTTGTACAATGTTCTCTCACTCTAGCTTGATGTTACCCAGGTAGAGAGTCCATCAAGCTAGGGTGAGAGAACACTGTACAAATCTCATCTTTGTGAGAGATTTCTCACGCCAAATGACATCAAATATTCATCGAGGTGTACTGTGCTGTTCGTACATCTCACTCTGCATGTCAAACTAGCCCCAAAACCCTAAACCATCACCAAATCCTCACCTTGAGCTATTAGTTGGCCTTCCTATACTGATATAAAATAGTTGCATACTGTGAAAATCTTGTAAGAGGTTCTCTTGTTCTCTCTCAGTAATCCAACCCCCCTTCAAAAATGTGCATGCATCAAGGGCTTCTGATCTTTACTATCAGAAGCCCAAGCCCTCAATATGGACCTGGTTGAAGACTATAAGTGTTAGAAGGTTCTCTTTCTATATATCATCTTATGGGCATTCAGATGAGCTGATTGAGCACTTACTATATGCATAGGACCTTAGACTACCTGATTGAAAACTTACTAAGAGTTGGGAGATGAGACTACCTAATGGGCCCTCTATACGGACCTGGTTGAAGACTACAAGTGTTAGTAGGTCTCTTTCTCTCATATTATCTGATGGGTGCACAGATGACCTCATTGAGAACTCATCACATGCATAAGACTCAAGACTACCTGATTGAAAACTTACTAAGAGTTGGGAGATGAGACGATCTAATTGGTCAGCTTGATTTCATATCCAGAGGAGGTATAAAAGCCCTGTTAGTTCGCAATGTTTTCTAAGTTTGCAGGTCTGAAAGCAGACCGCTGAGGAAGGACTTAAGCAGCCACTGTCTATGCCACTAAGAGAAGATTGTTTCTGCAAGATGTGATGATTTCTTTGAAGAAGACGTACATTTGGTGTTTCCCCTGAAGCAGAACCATTGGTTCGAAACACGATCGCGTCGGGATCTTACCTTGAGTTAAGTACTGTGACTGTGTTCTTTTGAATGGATATTTTATTAGGGTTGTTTTGATGTCTGGATTATTTGACCAAAATGGCTTATTAGTCTGTTTTGCACTGAGTCTCCTGTGGCAGTATGGAACATTTTAAGACATAATATACATAAAATTCTAAAAATAGTTTAAATATAAAATAAAGTAATGTGACCATTCCATGGTGGGTCTGATTGACATACACACTCTTTGCGTCTTGGTCCTACAAAACTACAAAATGTATTACATTTAATTAATATTGTGTGGCCAATTGTATTGATATAAAGAGTTACCAGCAAACCATTTTTGATATTTTGTACAAGTTAAATGTAAGACATTGATAAGACAGGCTAAGAGAGAATTTGAAAAGAAGTTGGCCGTAGAGGCAAAAACTCACAGTAAAAACTTCTTAAAATATATCCGAAGCAGAAAGCCTGTGAGGGAGTCAGTTGGACTGTTAGATGATCGAGGGGTTAAAGGGGCACTTAGAGAAGATAAGGCCATCGCGGAAAGATGAAATTATTTCTTTGTTTCGGTGTTTACTGAAGAGGATGTTGGGGAGGTACCCGTACTGGAAAAGGTTTTCATGGGTAATGATTCAGATGGACTGAACCAAATCATGGTGAACCTAGAAGATGTGGTAGTCCTGATTAGCAAACTGAAGAGTAGTAAATCACCTGGACCGGATGGAATACACCCCAGAGTTCTGAAGGAACTCAAAAATGAAATTTCAGACCTATTAGTAAAAATTTGTAACCTATCATTAAAATCATCCATTGTACCTGAAGACTGGAGGATAGCTAATGTAACCCCAATATTTAAAAAAGGCTCCAGGGTGATCCGGGAAACTACAGACCAGTTAGCCTGAATTCAGTGCCAGAAAAAATAGTGGAAAGTGTTCTAAGAAAATGCCATACTGGGTCAGACCAAGGGTCCATCAAGCCCAGCATCCTGTTTCCAACAGTGGCCAATCCAGGCCATAAGAACCTGGCAAGTACCCAAAAACTAAGTCTATTCCATGTTACCATTGCTAATGGCAGTGGCTATTCTCTAAGGGGTAGATTTTCAGACGAGCGCGAACAGCCTACTTTTGTTTGCGCTCCAGGCGCAAACAAAAGTAAGCTGGATTTTAGTAGATACGCGCGTAGTCGCGCGTATCGGCTAAAATCCTGGATCGGCGCGCGCAAGGCTATCGATTTCGTATAGCCTGCGCGCGCCGAGCCGCGCAGCCTACCCCCATTCCCTCCTAGGCCGCTCCGAAATCGGAGCGGCCTAGAAGGGAACTTTCCTTTGCCCTCCCCTCACCTTCCCCTCCCTTCCCCTACCTAACCCACCCGCCCGGCCCTGTCTAAACCCCCATCCTACCTTTGTCGGGGGATTTACGCCTCCCAGAGGGAGGCGTAAATCCCCGCGCGCCAGCGGGCCTCCTGCGCGCCGGGCCGCGACCTGGGGGCGGGTACGGAGGGCGCGGCCACGCCCCCGGGCCATAGCCACGCCCCCCGTACCCACCCCCAAAACGCTGCCGACACGCCCCCGCAACGCCGCGCGCTCCGGCCCCGCCTCCTGACACGCCTCCCGACACGCCCACTCCGAAAACCCCGGGACTTACGCGAGTCCCGGGGTTCTGCGCGCGCCGGTGAGCCTATGTAAAATAGGCTCACCGGCGCGCAGGGCCCTGCTCGCGTAAATCCGCCCGGTTTTGGGCGGATTTACGCGAGCAGGGCTCTGAAAATCCGCCCCTAAGTGAACTTAATAGCAGGTAATGGACTTCTCCTCCAAGAACTTATCCAATCCTTTTTTAAACACAGCTATACTAACTGCACTAACCACATCCTCTGGCAACAAATTCCAGAGTTTAATTGTGCGTTGAGTAAAAAAGAACTTTCTCCGATTAGTTTTAAATGTGCCCCATGCTAACTTCATGGAGTGCCCCCTAGTCTTTCTACTATCCGAAAGAGTAAATAACCGATTCACAACTACCCGTTCTAGACCTCTCATAATTTTAAACATCTCTATCATATCCCCCCTCAGCCGTCTCTTCTCCAAGCTGAAAAGTCCTAACCTCTTTAGTCTTTCCTCATAGGGGAGCTGTTCCATTCCCCTTATCATTTTGGTAGCCCTTCTCTGTACTGTCTCCATCACAATTATATCTTTTTTGAGATGCGGCGACCAGAATTGTACACAGTATTCAAGATGCAGTCTCACCATGGAGCGATACAGAGGCATTTTGACATTTTCCGTTTTATTCACCATTCCCTTTTTAATAATTCCCAACATTCTGTTTGCTTTTTTGACTGCCGCAGCACACTGAACCGCCGATTTCAATGTGTTATCCACTATGATGCCTAGATCTCTTTTTTGGGTTGTAGCACCTAATGTGGAACCCAACATTGTGTAATTATAGCATGGGTTATTTTTCCCTATATGCATCACCTTGTACTTATCCACATTAAATTTCATCTGCCATTTGGATGCCCAATTTTCCAGTCTCGCAAGGTCTTCCTGCAATTTATCACAATCTGCTTGTGATTTAACTACTCTGAACAATTTTGTGTCATCTGCAAATTTGATTATCTCACTCGTCGTATTTCTTTCCAGATCGTTTATAAATATATTGAAAAGTAAGGGTCCCAATACAGATCCCTGAGGCACTCCACTTTCCACTCTCTTCCACTGAGAAAATTGTCCATTTAATCCTACTCTCTGTTTCCTGTCTTTTAGCCAGTTTGCAATCCACAAAGGACATCACCACCTATCCCATGACCTTTTTACTTTTCCTAGAAGTCTCTCATGAGGAACTTTGTCAAACGCCTTCTGAAAATCCAAGTATACTACATCTACCGATTCACCTTTATCCACGTGTTTATTAACTCCTTCAAAAAAGTGAAGCAGATTTGTGAGGCAAGACTTGCCTTGGGTAAAGCCATGCTGACTTTGTTCCATTAAACCATGTCTTTCTATATGTTCTGTGATTTTGATGTTTAGAACACTTTCCACTATTTTTCCAGGCACTGAAGTCAGGCTAACCGGTCTGTAGTTTCCCAGATTGCCCCTGGAGCCCTTTTTAAATATTGGGGTTACATTTGCTATCCTCCAGTCTTCAGGTACAATGGATGATTTTAATGATAGGTTACACATTTTTACTAATAGGTCTGAAATTTCATTTTTTAGTTCCTTCAGAACTTTGGTTTGTATACCATCCGGACCAGGTGATTTACTACTCTTCAGTTTGTCAATCAGGCCTACCACATCTTCTAGGTTCACCATGATTTGATTCAGTCCATCTGAATCATTACCCATGAAAACCTTCTCCATTACGGGTACCTCCCTAACATCCTCTTCAGTAAACACCGAAGCAAAGAAATCATTTAATCTTTCTGCGATGGCCTTATCTTCTCTAAGTGCCCCTTTAACCCCTCGATCATCCAACGGTCCAACTGACTCCCTCACAGGCTTTCTGCTTCGGATATATTTTTAAAAGTTTTTACTATGAGTTTTTGCCTCTACAGCCAACTTCTTTTCAAATTCTCTCTGAGCCTGTCTTATCAATGTCTTACATTTAACTTGCCAACGTTTATGCTTTATCCTATTTTCTTCTGTTGGATCCTTCTTCCAGTTTTTGAATGAAGATCTTTTGGCTAAAATAGCTTCTTTCACCTCCCCTTTTAACCATGCCATTATCAGCCTCCGAAACAAAGGTATCCAGCAGAGTTCCACTCATAGGAGAAACTCCTTCATAACCAAAACATTGGGGTTGAATCATTATCTCCAACAGCTAAAGCCACAGGATTAGCTGGAGGTGTAGAAACAGACACATCCCTTCCCCTGTCAGAAATATAGTATGCTTTATCCAAGGAAAGCATCGAGTCAGGAGCAACATTAAGGACATAAATGTAAAATTTCTTAAGCAAATCCAGACTGGACACATACAAATTTAGGGAAGTTAAGAATGTGCAAGTTAAAACACTGGGAAAATTCTCCCTGTCCTCGGTTTTCCCATACAAAGTATCATTGTCTCTAATCAGAGCCAAGGATGAATTTTGTAAAGTGGCTACTTGCGATTGCAAACTTTCAATCCTCCTTTGCTGCTCCTGAAACATCAGGGAATGAGGGTCATCCTGCTGATGTAATGTCCCAAAAGATGCCATGATCTTAATCGATCCTGCCTATAAGAGAACTCTCCAAAGAAGTAATAGCAGCAGTGCACAGAGTCTCCAGGGTGATGGCAGATGGAGTAATCCATCAGCAGAAAGGAAGAAACTCAGTAAGCCCAAGACCCAAACACTCCCTCAAAAGTATCACTAGGAGCCAAACTTCTAACAGTGCTGCACTCAAGACGGACACCGAAATCACTTTGGGCAACAAAGCAGCTTGATCCAGAACTGTATCTTTCTCTGCACCCAGAGCAGGAGGGAGACGGGCATCAGAGCTGAGGGAAGTGGATGCCTCAAAGGGATGGAACCACATGGAACCTCACCCCGGTGGGCCTATCCTGTGCGGATGGGGTCTTAAAAGAATTTGGTACTCTTTGGGGCTGGAACCTCTCACGGACTAGCTCTTTCACAATTTCTCTTATTCCTAGGGCCGGATCCTTTGTGGGTGGTAGGGAAGATAGACTTCCAGGGACCAATGTGACAGGGGTGACCTATTTACTCACTCCTTTTGGTCCTTTGTGTTCCCCCTGGGGGAAGATACTTGTTCTTAATGTGTTTGCAGTGAGTGCAAAACAAATACTCTGGTTTAGTGTCCAGAATCAAAGTCTTTACTGTTTAACACTGGCGATGAATGGCACAAAACTCAAACTGCAGCACCTCAGAATTCTCTTCTCAATTTCTTATAGTCTCTTTTCTCTCTCTGTGCAGGACTCACTTCTCAGGGCCAGCCAGGGAAATATCCACTCTCTTTGATTAAGACAAATGGAGCTCCCAGATGAACAGGGGCTTTTAGGATGGTCAAAAACCAAAAGTTTAGGATGGTCAAAAACCCATTCCAAGTTGATAAAAATGGTAAAAGTCTATGGCACAGAGAGTAAATCTTCGCGCTCTCTCCCCGGGGCGGTGAAACACCGGATGGCTAGAGCCACTGATGCTTGACTTTCCTTTTACTCACTATTAGCAGATCTGGACCCTGCTGAGTCATGGGATCATAGTGACTATGACTGGAAAGAGGGTAAAAGCAGTTCCCCAAGGGCCTCTGGTGGTTGGGAGGCTGCATAACAGGCAGAATCACAACAAAAGGGACCTGGTCACAGCAGCACTGAGTATACACAATGAAAAAAAAAAAGAGTGAAAAAAAGGAAATAAATGGAAAATTAAAATAAATACATTAAAATAAAGGCACTGGGGAGCAGCAAAGTGGCTAAGTAAGCCCTGAGTAAGGATTAAGGTGCCATCCCAGAGGTGCTTGTATTTACAAGAGGATGTAAGAAGCAGCAGTGGGACATGGGGATGCCCTGCAGCAGTGTGTGAGAGTAGAAGGAAAGACCCAGAAAGCAGCCCCTAGGAAAAAATAATTTAAAAATACAGAGTCAGGGCAAATTGAGTGATAGAGTGCATAGTACATTCCCCCGTCACTTATGGTTTGGCACATTTATGTGGTGAGGAAAGTCCCCTGTGTCAGGGCTTCAATTTACATGGAAATCCAGACCAGGTTTTGGCCTACATCTCATTGTTCTTCCTCCCCAGCTTTCTGAAGCAAGAGGGAGGTTACCGTGGCAACCAAGGTAGCTTACGGAATAGCCTTGAAGCCTTATAGGAGTGAAATGCCCAGTGCAAAAACACCAGGGGTGACCAGTCCTTTAAGGATTTTTTAGACAGCACAGCTATTAAAAAATGGTAAAAATTAAATAGAAGTAGCTGGCACCTGTGCTATGCAGTGGGAAAAGCTTTTACTGTGGGAATAAGGTCTTTACAAACATTTTAAAATAGCACTATTTTTGTGACATCATCAGAGCAGGAATCTGTTCTCTAGAGACAAAGAATTTTGAAAAAAGAATTAGAGGGAAAAGATGGGTGTGCCTAGACTAGGGCTGAAGTGCTGTTACTGGCTGCGCCTGACCACAAGAAAAAGAAAGGGGACAGATAGAGAGATTATGAGAGAGGCACTCAAGATTTTTTTTTTTACTGGAAGTTAATCCTGGTTCCTTCCGCCAAGGTCAGGGGACAAGATAGTTATTAATTAATGGTAAAGTCTTGGACAGGAATGTAGTGCTATTTTAACTGGCCTTATTAGAGGGTAGGGTGGAGATTTATGAATGTGAATGTGTGTTATCCCCATTTTAGAAAATTCAAGACAGGGAATTTTTGCTTCTTTTTTATTTTGCCAGCTAGTAAATCAGTTCACTTAGCCACTGGACACCCTACTAGCATGCACCTAGCTTGCTGAAGATCTTTGGTATCAAAGAGTTAGGCTTCTTTTTGATTTTTAAAGTTAGGGAGTAGGTTGTTGTGGATGGTAGGATCAACACACACTGCCACGGACCCCCCCCCCCCCCCAACTAGAGGTGCCTATTTCCATAGAGACCACCACATCTAACAGTTAAGAAAGGTTTGGAGAGTGGTGGGTGCATGGTCTGGTGTTGTGTGTGCCGGCCACTGCAGGCCCACTTACCCCCATTTGCCTGCTCCAGCGCCTGGTTCTGCTTCTCTTGCTTCTGTGGGCAGCCACCTCTGTGTCTGGGCCGTTCCCCATGCTCCCAGCTTCTCTGCAGATGTCTCTGCTCTGCGGCAGGCAGGCTTCCCCTTGTGGTCCACGGGGAGACGCCGCCGTCTCACGCCGCCCCCTTCCCTAGGCGTGCACACACGCACATTGGCTCTACCTTTAAAGGGGCTGCGGCGGGAAACCACCCCGTGGCCCCGGATGATGATGTCACTGGGTCCCGGTACTTAAGGCCGGGCCCAGCCAGTGCTTCCTTGCCTTGGCAACACGTCTTCACACTAGTCATGTGCTTAGTTGCTTGTTCCTGCATTTCCTCCATGTTCCTGGTTCCTGCTTTATCTGTGTTCCTGTTCCTGATCCTGGTATTCGTTCCTGCTTCTGTGTTCGTGTCTACCCTGCTTGTCTTCTACGGATTGATACCTGCCTTTGACCTCCTCTTCATCTGACTATGCTACTGATTGACTCCTGGCTTTGACCTCCGCTTCATCTGACCACGCTACAGATTGATTCCTGGCTTGACCCCTGCTACGTCTGACTTGCTCCTGCCCGTCTCCTGGTTTTGACCTTTGCCTTGCCTGACCATTCTCTATCTGACTCTTCCTTGCCTGCCGCTTGCCCTGACTTCAGCCTGCTCTATGACGCCCCCATTGAATTAATTCTGGACTTGGCCTCTCAGGCTTCGGCCTGTTCTTACTTGGGCGCCCTCTGTCTGTCTCCTGTTCCTATTGGCACCAGGGTCTCCGGGACTCCGTCTCGTCCAGATCAGATCACCTACTTCTACTACCGCTGTTGGCCCCTGGCTGACTTCCTCATCGTCCTTGAGAAGACCTCAGACGGAGGACCTCCTAAGTCCAGCCGGCCCCAGTACCCAAGGGCTCAACCTGCGGGGAATGCGCCATCTTGTGCTCCTACCATGTGACAGGGGCTGACCAATGGTACCGGTAGCCCCTGTGACATAGTAAGGGCAAAGGCTATCGGCACCATTTTGATTACTGGCAGCCGATGGCCCGAGTGCAGGAGATCGCTCCCAGACCCCCGCTGGACCACCAGGGGCTTTTGGCAAGTCTTGGGGGACCCTCCTGATCCCCACAAGACTTGCCAAAAGTCCAGCGGGGGTCCGGAAGCGACCTCCTGCACTCTGACCGTCAGCTGCCAGTATTCAAAATGGCGCCAATAGCCTTTGCCCTTACTATGTCACAGGGGCTACCGGTGCCATTGGTCAGCCCCTGTCACATGGTAGGAGCACAAAATGGTGTCGGCCATCCAGTGCTTCTACCATGTGACAGGGTCCGGCCAATGGCATGGATACCTGTCACATGGTAAGGGCAAAGGGCCATCGGCGCCATTTTGATTAGTGGCAGCCGATGGCCCGGGAGTGGGAGATCGCTCCAGGGACCCCATACTGGACCACCAGGTACCTATAAAATGTTTTTTGGGGGGTCGGGAGGGTGGGGGAAGCTAAGAGATTCGTTTTAAAGGGTCGGGGTGGGTTTAGGGGTTAATTTTGTGTGCCGTTTTTCCCGCCCTCCCCCAAAACAATAAGAGAACCCCCACGATCAATATCGTGGGGTTTTCCTATCGTTTTGGGGGAGCCCCCGATTTCTGACGATTTTGAAAATATCGTCCGATATTTTCAATCGTCCGAAGCCCGATTCACATCCCTAATAACTATTTCTGCTAGCATAATATTCCATAGTTTTACCACTCTTCGAATGAAACATCCCTTCCTTTGAATGTAGTGAAATCTGCTACCCCTTAATCTTAGAGGATTTAGTTCTGACTTCCCCCCCCCCCCACAAAAAAAGGGCAGGCTTATTTATTTATTTAAAAAATGTATATCCCACCTATCACCAGTTCTAGGCGGATTTATAATACAATGCGCACAGTGGAATGAAACCAGGACTGCCTCAGCCTATCCCTCATGGCATTGTGCTAAATGGTCATCCTAACTACTAGTATTTTAAAGGTTTTTTTTTATCACTTTAGGCATTGTAGGACACCAAGAAATAGCAGTGGTACTGAAGTCTCAGCTAAAGGGCAGGCATGAAATATCTACTTCTCTCATGTACAGCTAACAAGAACAGCTATAATTTATTCTGTAACATCATTGAGATATTGTGTAATAATTTTCCTTTCATATGATCCGTTCTCCTGGCAACCCACCTCAATCTAGACGAAATGGAAGAAAAGCCTCTATCTGTATCTTCCAATGCCTAGAGTTTCAGTGCAGTCTGGAAATAAATGTTGCATATCTGCACTTTTAACCTGGAAAGCCTTGAAAGTAAAAATGGTTTAATAATATTGACTTCTACAACTTCTGTTAAATATCTCCTTCCTGCCTGCTCCTGCTTATTCTTTATCTTCATAACAGGGACCTGACCTTGTCTTCTGTTGCGTATTCTTCTGTCAGCCTCTAGAGGTCACTGTGGAGCCACCATTTTTTTTTCTTTCCTGGTGGTTTCTATGAAATTTCCCCCAACATTGAGGCTTTCTAGAGCCTTGATTTCTAGAGTTAACATTTGTTTTCAACCAGACCACAAAACATTATTCAAACCACTTACAGGCTGCTCTGACATGAGCATTTTTCTTTCCCACAAGGAACTTACGTGCAACATAGGCCAGCCTTGAGCATTGCAGAATTCCCCGGCGAATCTGATGATGGAGTTGTCTAGTCAAAGGTGCCTTTCTGTTTTTACAGAAGTCTAGTATTGTGGATAACTCTTTCATACTTTGTATTTATTGTTGTGTAATTATTACTGTTGCAGAGAGAAAGAGAGTACAGCAAAACCTACTATAATACTAACCTGACCACCTTTCAGACTATATTAAGGGATGGACTGTAAGTCAGATTTCACCAGACAGATAAATGCATTATGAAGGCTCTCTCAACAGGAGTAATTCATCTACCACCAGCAGCACCATACAGCACCAGTATAACCCTCACCTACCTTTCTCACCCAATCAGTTTGGAAACTGATTTCAACACTGTTTTAAATTGAAACATACATAGTAACATAACAATATTGCTGGAAGAAAAAGACCACTTTACCCATCCTTTGCCCAGCTTTCCTGTCTACATTATTATGGCTTTACCTTGTTAACCCTGACAGTAATGGAAGGATAAACCCTCTTTACCTGATTTTATATAAGGGAAGTATTTTAATATACATTCACATGTAAGGAAACTTTGGATTCCTTACCAAGGGGAGTGAATCAATTTCCTGGGGGTGTTACAGAGAAATTAGTTAGCTAGAGGTTTGGGTTTCGCCCTCCCATGTGGGAGAAGCAGATGGTGTGTTTGTAGCCTTTATAAACCCCTGCCAGTGCCGGTCCTGTCATGAGGCAGGGTGAGGCAGCCACTTCAGGCGGCAAAATCATGGACTTGCAAGAAGTGCCCACAAAACCCCTCCTGCCACGTCCGCCTCACCTTGCATTCAGGACCAACGTCAATTGGCGCAATTACACAGATGTGCCTGCAGGACCCCCAGCCCCGTGAGCAGGAAAATGAGAACCACGGCGGCGGGGTTTGGATGACATGCCATGGGAGATGGGAACCCCGCAGGGAAGAGAAAGGAAAGCCCGATGGCGAGGTTTTGATGGCGTGCCCATGGAGTTCCCAACCCCCGGTCAGCAGAAGTAAAGGGCCATAGCAGTGCGGATCTGATGACCTGCCCTCATGAGGTGGGAACCCTGCAGACAGGAAAAAAAAAAGGAACTGCAGCTCATGGTTTGGATGACATGGCCATGGAGTTCCCTTCAGTGAGAAGAGAGGGGAGGAAAGGGAGCTGAGCTGCTTGAATGAAAGGGAAGGGGGAGAGAGAGTAAGTGAACTCGTTGCCAAGTTGCCGGCTGCCTGGGCTGGCGAGTTTAAATATCGGAGTTGAGTGATGTCATCAGATGGGGACGCCCCCGAGGTTCCGCCATGATGTGGTTAAAGCAGGTCGAGGAGCACGCGCGCCTAGGGAACCCCAAGGGTAAGATGGCGGTCGGCAGCGTCCATGCTGTTCAGGTAGGCCCGGGAACGGAGCCGAAAGGCCGGTGGTAGCTGGCAGAGACCGCGAGTTCGCCCAACAGAGCCAAGGTAGTGAAAAGAGAGGTGAGCAGCAGCAGTCGCAGCCATCTGCGGCCGCGGAGTGTAACATCTTTGATGGAACTTTCTCTCACAGATCTGTCCTGTCCCTTCCTAAGTCCCTGGAGTGGAACTCTCTCTCTCTCACACATCCGTCCTGCCCCTTCCTAAGTGCATTGGGTGGAAATGTCTTCCTCATATCTGTCCTGCCCCTTCCTAAGTGTCTTGGGGAGAATACTTTCTTTAGACTGCCCTGAGAGCTAAAGGTCACAAACTCTTGGCCCAAATAGCCTCAGAACTGAGACTCTCTACCCTGAAAGCTAATGGTCACAGATTCTCAGCCTTGAGTAGCTTCGGGACTGAGATTCTCTGGTCTGAAATCCAGTGGTCACAGATACTCAGCTCTGCATAGCCTCAGGACTGAGACTCTCTGCCTTGAGATCCAGGTGTCACGCTTGGCCCAAAGAATGAATGAATGAAATTTGAACCTTTATGAAAGATGTGTGAATGGCCAGTAGCCAGGGTTGAAGCTGTGACGATTGGTGCTACTGCTCACAAGTTTGCAACTTGTGCTGGTTCAACCACTTTTTATGTTTGCCCTAAGGAAGATGATTGTATGTTTGTGTGTTTGATTAAGGGCTCCCTTACTTTAGACAGATATCCAACTTATTTTGATTTTATTTTACAGTGCAATTGAAAAGAGAACATTTTTGGGATACACTTACCCCTAAGGTCAGCTGCCTCTGGATATTGATTCCCTATCTCCTGTGTCTGCACACAGGGTCTAAGATACAGATTATCTCCTCTGCGAACCATAGACTCATATTATTCTAATGTTAGTTGGTTCAGTGCTGAACTCTTCAAAAAACATTGCACAAAAAAGGGATAGCCTGGCAGAACTGGCAACTCGGCCATCTTCACCCCGCCCATATGCACGCGAACGCACGGACTGCCCAGACTCATGTAGGGGCAATGGTGGGTCCTAGCTCCGCGGCACACCCTGATTGATCCCCTGATATAAGGAAGTTCCTGTCTTCACTTCCTTGCCTTGGCAATCGGGTCGGTTTGTTCTGAGATTGCCTCTGCGCTAGTACTTGTGCTTGCTTGTCCTAGTCTCGTTCCAGGATCCTTCTGTTCCAGTTCTGTTCCTGACTCGTACCTGCGTCCTAGTTCCTGTTCCTGCTTGTTCCTGTGTTCGTCTGTCTGTCTACCCAGGTAGTACCCTCAGACTGTCTTGCTGGTACTGACCTCAGCCTGTTCCTGAACTGCCTGCCTGCCTGCTGCCTGCTTCAAAGACCACAGCCTGTTCCTGACCTGCCTGCCTGCCTGCAGCCTGCCTCAAAAACCACAGCCTGTTCCTGACCTACCTGCCACCTGCCTCAAGACCACAGCCTGTTCCTGACCTGCATGCCTGCCTGCCGCCTGCCTCAAAGACCACAGCCTGTTCCTGAACTGCCTGCCTGCCTGCCGCCTGCCTCAAAACCTCAGCCTGCCTTTGACTTCGTCTGACCTCCAGTGCCTGACCCTTGCTTTGCCTGACCACTCTCGGACTGACCTCTGGACATTGACCTTTTGCCTGCCTGACCTTGTCTCCAGATTCTGGCTCTGTTCCTTGCCTTGTCATCACCAACTCTGTTCTGGCACCAATTCTTGAACCCGATCGTGCTTCCCCTGTCTCCATGGGCACGCCGGACTTTCACTTTCCTAGGAGACCCTGCGAGGACCTAAGTCCAAGCGGTCAGGGTCCCTATGGGCTCCTCCCGGGGGGACCTTGGACTTCCAGTGGTGAAACTTTTCCTAGCCTCTGTCTCCTCCAGTGCTCCGCCCCCTGGGGGCACTTACCTCCTGTTCCCTTTCAGGAGGAGTTCCACCTCTGCCCCAGGACCAGGGTCCACCCCCGAGTGCAACAGTGTGATCATTAGTGTTGTTTACAATTGACTTTAATTCATAACCCCACTATTGCAATACAATGGAGCTAGGGGGAAAAAATCATGAAACTTTATCCCTCAAAAATGTTTCCAACTGAGGGGCCGATGCACGCCCCCAGCCACCTCTCCTGGAGGTGCCATGCAATATTTAAATTAGGGGTCACTTGCACGCCCCTAGCGCCTCCTTCCACTGGCTAGGAATACAGACACTGAATTTATCGGCTTTCTGAACCAATGTTTTATATGGTTCTCCCTGTAGTCTCGGCAGTTCCCCTCGGATGCGGTGAAAGTGGCGTATATCCTGTCCCTGCTTGATGGGAAAGCCTTAATATGGGCTTCTCCCCTTTGGGAAAACAATGATCCCTCGCTAATGAACTTACAACAGTTCATCTCGAACTTCCGACAGGCCTTTGATGAGCCCACCCGAGTAGCTACGGCTACATCGGATCTGCTGCAACTCCGTCAGGGGGCTCGCTCCTTGACAGATTATGCTATGGAATTCCGGACGTTATCCCAAGAAGTAGGTTGGCAGGAGGGTAGTCTTAAGGCCATCTTCTTGGAGGGCCTCTCCGGACGCATAAAGGATGAGATTGCTGCCCGAGATCTGCTGGAGGACCTCAACGCCTTGATAGAGATGGCTGCCTGCATTAACTGCCGCCTACAATAACGGGCCAAGGAGCAGCACTCCTCTCACCACAGTTCTGCCTCTGTGTCAGCGAGATCTGCATCTTCTCCTAAGACTTCTCGGCCAGACGCTCCCACCTGTGAACCCATGCAGCTGGGACGGGCCCCGCTCTCTGCTGAGGAGAGGCAACGTCGCTGTTCATTGAAAAGAACGGCAACTATTGAAAAGACTGGAAGAAATTGGATTACAAAACAAAACAATTGAATGGTTTACATCCTATCTGAACAATAGATATTATCAGGTACAGATAAAAAACACAATATCAGACAAAATCAAACCAAAGACAGGCGTCCCCCAGGGTTCAGCACTCTCAGCGACGCTTTTTGACATTTACATGCTCTCCCTCTGCCACCTACTGGTTGGGCTAGGGATCATACACTACATATATGCTGACGACATTCAATTAATTCTACCAGTTGAAGAAACAATTGAAAAAACACTGAATTTTGCAATGTTATACCTAGACATAATAAAACAACTATTAAACCAAATGCAACTAGTAATCAACATCGAAAAAACAGAATTTATACATCTTGAACGAAAAAATATTGAAAGAATTCAAAATCCCATCCAACTTAAAAATAGCAAATCAGTTGAGCTAACTGATAAAGCTAGAAACCTAGGAGTAATTATAGACACAGAACTGAGCCTTAAACAACACATATCAATAAAAGCAAGAGAAGGCTACGCCAAACTTATGGTCCTTAGAAGACTAAAACCCTTATTAAATCAGGAACACTTTCGTACAATACTACAAACATTAATATTTGCCAGCATGGACTACTGTAACACACTTTTCCTAGGATTGCCATATACTACTATCAGACCACTGCAAATACTACAGAACTCGGCTGCCAGAATACTTACTGGTAAAGGCAGAAGAGATCATATCACCCAGACACTTGCAGATTAACACTGGCTCCCAATAGAACAAAGAGTGCAATTTAAAACACTATGCACAGTGCATAAACTAATAAATGATGAACATGCTGACTGGCTAAACACCGCACTATGATTACATGTCCCTCAAAGAAGTCTCAGATCGGCCAATAGAGCTCTACTAATCATACCCTCAGTCAAAACAGCAAAGTTGACCCAAGTCAGAGAGAGAGAGCACTATCATTGGCAGGACCTTTATTATGGAACTCATTACCCCTGGAATTAAGAATAATGAAAGAATTACAGCTCTTCAAAAAAGGCTTAAAAACATGGCTCTTCAAAAAAGCATTTCACAGTGAGGTAGCTGAATAACAACACAAAAACAGCTGAAAGTCACCAGTAAAAATGCAGAGTTGCTTATTTTTTATTATTTTTCTCATATTTAAGTATTATATTAGAAAGACAGTATAAACATATGATTACGCTAACAATCATAAATGGTAACCACACCCATTCCCCATTTAGAGTATATTATTGAACTATGTAACCGTATAATACTCGCACCTTTTGGATAATTTAGAAACCAAACCAAACATATTTGTGCCTAACTGTAAACCGTTGTGATGGTGCACTACTAAACGATGGCATAGAAAAGTTTTAAATAAATAAATAAATAAATAAAGTGTGCTTGTATTGTGGCCAGAAGGGCCACTTCTTGGCACACTGCCAGGAGCGTGCGGAAAACGCCAAAGCCTAGGAGGTCGGGAGGAGCTCCTCCTAGGCTGTGCTACAGCTCCTCAATGTACTGTGCCTGTTACCCTGGAATACCCTGGAGGGTCCATTGAGACGATTGTGTTCCTGGATTCTGGAGCCGGAGGTCATTTCATCCTGCAGGACTTAGTCTCCCAGTTGCGAATTCCTACGCATAGACGGGAGGTCCCGTTGCGAATTACCTCCATCCAGGGGACGCTCCTTCCAGGACCTGTCCTGATGTCCACGGCACCCATTACTGTCCGCACCGGAGCGATCCATTCAGAGGAGATAGCCTTCCTAGTGTTGGATAAGGCTGTCCACCCCGTGGTGCTAGGGTTGCCGTGGTTACAGAAGCACTCGCCCACGATTCAGTGGGATACTCTACAGATTGTCAAGTGGAGCCCTTTCTGCCTAGCTAACTGTATGAAAGTGTCCAGGGCTCCCGCACTCCCGTTGATGCACTCTGCCCTAGGTCCTCCTGCACCTTATGAGGACTTCACGGATGTTTTTTCCAAGACCAAGGCAGAGATCCTTCCGCAGCATTGCCCGTATGACTGCACTATAGACCTGTTACCTGGAACTATGCCCCCCCCCCCCCGAGGAAGGGTATATCCCTTATCGTTACCTGAAACCTGGGCCATGTCCGAGTATATTTCAGAGAATCTGGCCAAGGGGTTTATTCACCTGTCCAAGTCGCCTGCAGAGGCAGGCTTCTTCTTTGTCAGCAAGAAGGACGGCTCACTGAGACTGTGTATAGACTATCAAGGCCTAAATTCCATTACCAAGTGGGATCGTTACCCACTCCCGCCAATCCCAGAGCTCCTCGATAGGCTCCAGGGAGCGAAGATTTTCACAAAGTTGGACTTACGAGGTGCTTACAACTTAGTCAGAATTCGTCCCGGATATGAGTGGAAAACCGCTTTTAATACTAGAGATGGGCATTACGAATATCTTGTGATGCCTTTCGGCTTATGTAATGCTCCGGCAGTGTTCCAGCACCTTATGAATGAGGTGTTACGGGACCTTCTGAACACCTGCGTAATCGTCTACCTCGACGATGTGCTAGTCTACTCCCAGGGCCTGCCTTCACACCATCAGCATGTCTGTCAAGTGCTCCAAATACTTAGGGAGCATGGTCTGTACGTGAAACTTGAAAAATGTAGTTTCGAGAAGACGTCCCTGCCGTTCCTGAGCTACATAATCTCTGCAACAGGCTTTCAAATGGATCCTGAGAAAGTGGCGGCCATTAGGAATTGGCCCCAGCCGAGGGGCCTCAAAGCGTTGCAACGCTTCCTCGACTTTTCCAATTTCTACCGTCACTTTATCCCAACTATTCCCGTATTGTGGCCCCGTTGACTGCCCTCACCCAAAAGGGGGCCAACGCGGTGGATTGGTCTGTACCCTCCTGTCAAGCCTTCGAGGCCCTCAAGGAAGCGTTCTTGTTAGACACCTGCCTTCGACATCCGGATCGCAGCCGGCCCTTTGTGGTGGAAGTCGATGCCTCCAATGTGGCCGTGGGGGCTGTGCTGAGCCAGTACTCTGATTCTGGACAATTGTTACCTTGTTCATATTTCTCGAAGAAATTCTCGCCGGCAGAGAGCAACTACTGTGTTGGTGTGGTGATAAAGAGCTGCTAGCCGTGAAACTTGCCCTGGAGGAATGGAGACAGTGGTTGGAGGGAGCCAACCATCCGGTTACAATTTACACCAACCACAAAAACTTAGCATTCTTGAAGCAAGCCCAACCCCTGAATCCAAGGCAAGCTCGGTGGTCGCTGTTTTTTGATCGGTTTAACTCTACTCCCGGGAAGCCTCCCATGGACGCCCTGCTTCTAGGCATGCACGCGCGCCACTTGGGCGCTTTTCTAGGCCGTTTCCCGCCAGTGGTGACTCCGCCCAGTTCCTGACGTCCTGACGTCAGACGCCGCGGCCTTGATAAGCCAGCTGCGGACACTCAGTCTTTGCCTTGCAATGGGTTTACCTCCTGGTTCCCTGTTTCTTCGTGCCCCGGAGTGAGTTGCCTTGGTACTCGCTCCGTTCCTGCTTGCCTGCTACAGTACCTGCTTGGTTCCTGCTTGCCTGCTACAGTTACTGCCTGGTTCCAGTACCCAAGTCCTGCTACAGTTCCTGCCTGGTTCCAGTACCCGAGTCTTGCTACAGTTCCTACCTGCCTGGTTCCAGTACCCGAGCCCTGCTACAGTTCCTGCCTGGTTCCAGTACCCGAGTCTTGCTACAGTTCTTGCCTGGTTCCAGTACCTGAGCCCTGCTACAGTTCTTGCCTGGTTCCAGTACCCGAGTCTTGCTACAGTTCCTGTCTACTGTTCTAGTCTGGTTCCAGTTCTCAGTCCTGATCATCAACCCGCCTAAGTCCCAGCAGCCGGGCCCCTACGGGCTCCTCCCGGGGGGGCTTCAGCTTCCAAGGGTGAAGCCACCTAAGTCCCAGTGGCTGGGCTCCTATGGGCTCCTCCCGGGGGAGCACCAGCTTCCAGGATGAAGAGCACCTCTACATCCTGCCTGAACATCTGCTTCCCAGCCTGCCATATACTAGAGACATTGAACATCTATCCCAGTCTCCTGCAGGTCGGCCCAAGGGTCCACTAAACTGAGACTCCATAACAGGAGGTACCAAAAAATGTAATTTCGGAACTTCCTAGAAGGCATACCCAGGCCATTGCAGGTCTGGGTTCAGCCACACCAAAGGAAGGAGGCCGCTGTTGCTTCTGCCATCGGCCTCCTCCCTTCTTCCTGTGCCTATAGGCCAATCAGAGGCCTCCTCCCTTCTTCCTGCTAGCACAGTCAGGAAAAAGGGAGGAGGCATACCACTGGTCTGCAGGTACAAGAAGACGAAAGGAGGCTTCCGATTGGTCACAGGGCAGGGAAAAGGAAGGAGGTACTCAATTGGCCTGTGTAGGCCAATCAAACACCTTCTAGTCTGGCTGCTTCATTAGCTCAGCAGCAGCTGAGCACCTGGAGATTACAGGTGTTGTCCCGGAGACCCGACAATTCCACTAGAATGCCGGAGTCTCTGGGTCAAATCTGGTGAGTTCCCAGGTATGTTTATTGGGTGTTTCTCTTCCTATGAACCATGTGATTGAAAATGTTGGCACCATCTCCAATTTGTCTACTCACAAAGAAGGTCTGGTGGACACTCGGATTTTGATTCCTGAACCAGTCCTTTCTCCACAGGTTTTGAATGGGACTGAAATAGGCGATGGGTTGCCTGAGCCCTCAGATAAAAATTGTTTATGTTCTAATTATTGCTATATGCCTGAATCAAAGAAGGTTCGTAATTTTGAAGAAGGTCCCTCTGATGTACTAGCCCCTTTGCTAGTTCTGATCTGACTCATTTTTTACAGAATTCACAGGACTGTATTTCAACTAGAGGAATACTCGTAACTTTTGTTTCAGATTCTGACAAACATATGATTTTTCAACAGTACTTCAAGTACAAGGGAAGTTTATTTTGTGGTCAGAAGATTAAAATCTATCCAGATGTTGCTAGGGAAACTCAGTTAAGGAGGAAGCTTTTCCTTCAGCTTAAGCAGTGTGTGCTTAATCTTGGTGCTTCCTTCTTCCTGAAGTTTCCCTGCAAGTGTGAGGTGTGGTTTTTCAGAGGAATACATTTATTTTTGTTGATCCTCTTCACTTAGAAACCTTCCTTGTTGATAAGAATTTGTGATTAGAGGTGCCACGGGCTTGGTGCATGTGATTGGATATTAGTGCTGCCATAGATTTATAGTTTTTCTTTCTCTTTTATTGCTTGTGATTTTTCCCCTTTTTAATAGGGACTTCTGATGAATTTGTATAATACGTGTCTTTGGTTAATTGTATTATTACCTCTTCACATTTCTTTGCTTTGGGTTTAATTTCATGTAAGCTATTTAAAATCTAATAAAAATAAAGTTAAAACCCTCTAATTTGGGAGGAGTTAGGTAACAAGGAACAGTTGGATTATGATAACTCCATAGTTCTCCTGTTTCCATGGAGACTGCCAATATTATCCTATTATCCCAGTCAAATTTGTAATTCTATACAGAATAGTACACCTAGTGGTAGGGGTATTCCCCTGGTTCTTCTACCTAGTTGTCTTCAGGAGGGATGTTTCCCAGTTTGAAGAGATAATAGGGCCAGACACTTGGGGCACTGCACAGGAGTATAGAAGCCAAAAAGAAATAAGAAATAAGTAAGTACGACAAGTAGATTTTAAGGGCTTAACCTGTCAATCACCAGCCAAGGGAGTATGGAAAGTGAAAGTATAAATAATTAAAAACAATGATTCCAAAATCTGCAACAGGGTAGACAGCCAGGAAAGTGTGAAAAACATATGAAGGTATCCAATGAAGCTTAAGGAATCATCTAGGGTCTGCTAGCTAAGATTTAATGCTAAAAAATGTAGAGTTATGCATTTTGGTTGCAAAAACTTAAGGGAGATATTGTGTTTAGTGGTCCACGAGCTAACCCCATGAACCGGCACCCTCACCTCTCTGGCCAAGCCCCCAGATGCAGCGACATGTCTCTGGAACTCTTCGTGACAGGACACCACTCCTCTTCATGGCAACATGCCGCCGGCTTGCCTCATGGCCGAATGCCACTGACTCCCTGCTGCCGTGCTCCTCCTTAGGTGCGTGTGCGCCCAACGCTGCTGCATTTAAAGGGCCTGTGGTGGGAAAAGCCCTGCAGCATGTCCTATGACCTCACACAGCCAGGTCTATAAAAGTCCCTCTGGAACTCCATGCCAGTGCCTCTGCAACAGTTCCCACTACTCTAAGTAGCATGTGTTGCTCCCTGCGTTCCAGCCCCAAATGAAGCAAGACATCAAGGGCTATGTCGACTCATGCCCTACTTGTGCACAGCAAAAATGCTACATGGCCGACCCAGGGGGCTGTTACAACCAATGCCAGCCCCCAGGGAACCCTGGACCCACCTGTCCATGGATTTAATTTCAAATGGTGCCACCATAATTTGGGTGGTAGTAGATCGATTCTCTAAGAGTGCACATTTCATCGAACTACTAGGCCTTCCTTCAGCACCAGAATAGGTGTGCCTTTTTACCCTCCATGTCTTTCATCTGCATGGCCTGCCAAAGCACATATTGTCAGATGGAGGAGTACATTCGCTGCACAGTATTGGTATTCTCTCTAAAAGAAGTTTGCATCACACTAGACTACACTACTGTGGGAATTATAAGCTTTGCCAGCAAGCCATTTCATCAGGGTTAAACACTAACTTCCCTTCTCCCTGACCTTTGCCTGAATAAAAGCATCACTTGTGCTTAAGCCTCTCTGCCTAGGAGAGGATACCTGACTTCATGTATTTCTCTGGCTTATAATTAACCCTGATAGCCTGAAAGAAGGGCTGGGTTTTCCCTAGTCAGAGGCAGGACAAAGACAGGAGGTATAGAATTCAGCAGCCAATGAAATGATCCGTGCACACCCCCTGAGCCAAGCCAATAGTGTAGAGACTCGTCTGTTGCTATGGGGAAAGTAGCCAATCATGTAATGACACATCATCTGCCTTTGTATGAATGTACAATAAAAGAGGGCGCTGAGGTGTGCTCAAGTCCCTTTTTTCCTGCCTGCCATGAAAGCTGTCTGATGTGTGTCTTCATCGCTGCTACATCTGGTGATCCCGCACGTGATGATAAACTCTCTGCTCATTCGGCTGGACATAGCTTAAGTGCGCACTGTTCAACAGATTTGCAAATCGTAAGTATATTTAAAGTACTTTTTAGTATTTTTAAAGTATTTTTCAGCAAGTTTGTTCCCCACATTCGTGAGCATGGGAAGTGATTTATCTGTACAGCAAAAGCTACATGCCAAGGAGCTGCAGAAAATAATCAATAATCATTATTTCATCACCAGAAGAAAAGAAATAGCGCAAATCAGCCTGGGGGACTTAGAAAAATTAATACGTGAAATAGCTTGCCGTTGCCCTTGGTATTCGGAGGCAGGAACTCTGAATATCCAGGACTGGATTTTAATAGGCAATGGTCTTCATATGGCTCCCAGAGCTCCCATAAAGCAAATATTAATCTGGCAAAAATGTACAGAGGCCATAGAACACATAGGAAAAAAAAGTTTCAAGGCAGCATTTCCAAACCATGTGCTTTTAGAAGCAGGTAGGCTCAATCAGAATACCCTTCCCCCATCTTATGCTCAGTCTCCCTCAGAGACAGCAAATTCTTTGTATCAGCTCTCCATACCCACACCCAAACCCATTCACACCTCTTTAGAAAAGCAGTCCTTGAGCACAATTGAACCACAACCTGGCCTGGGTGGGGTGGTTAGCATTGAATTTCAGCAGAAACAGCAGAAAGAAAACCTTACAGAAAAAGAATTATTAGGACTTCAAGCTGTGGCTTCCTCTGCGTCCACCTCAGAGAAAAGGCCCCAGGAAACTGAAAACACTGAGGTCAGAAAAACTAGCCTCCCTCCATCTTGCCTGCAAGCCCTTCCCCCACCAACTCCCTGTACCCCCATTTGCCATTGCCTGAGACAGTCATTAATTCTGCATCACCAATTTGTCCAGGTAAATTACCATCTCAAACCACTGCTCCCGGTAACAATTTATGTGCCACGGTCAGCATGGGATTTCACCTAGAACATGGAAATCTCACAAGAGAAGAATTATTGAAAGGGATTCAAGCCTCTCCTATTACAAAAGGGATTAAAGAGCTGGGTGTGGCAGCAATAGAGTTGAGTGCCGCCCGGAGTGCCATGAGCAGTGGCTATGCCCCCAGGTCTTCAAAGAAATCAGCGTATAAGACCTTGGGCCAGGCAGCTGCACTCCTGCGTTACAAGCAAAGAAAATATCAATATGAAAAAAATGATTTAATTAGACTCCTGCGTTACAAGCAAAGAAAAAATCACTATGAAAAAAAATGATTTAATGAGACAGTACAATGACCTGTTACAAACCAGACTACACCTAGTGCTGGAGCAGACACAGCAAACTTGGAAAAAATGGTTTCTGTTAGTCTTTGAATTCAGTTACAAAAAATCTGCATACTTTGAGAGTATTTCCCCCACAGAGGGTGTATGCAGAGCCTTATGTTAAAACTGTACTGAAATTTGAACAAGTACTGTGTGGATTTCATGTGAAATGTTCACTTTTTGCAAAATTAATTTGGCTCACATTTAAAATGACTCCATTTCTCTGAGATTTAAGTTTATAGCAATTGCTTGAATTGCCAGTGCACAGAACTTCTATTCTTATTGTAATTTTCCCTATAGGAGAAAAATAGTATCTGTCTGCAAGGAATCAGCAAGTCCACGCCAGCCATTGTTTCTGGTTGATGTTATCTAGATTGTTAAACAATGCTATCTTTCAGTTCCTATTGACTGAAGGATTAACTCCTTGGGTGCAGTTCTTTTCTTTTGAGAAACACTGCTCCTCCCCCCCTTTACTGTCTTTCTGTTAACTCTTGCTTGCCACTCATGGGGGAGGGAGGGAGAACTTTTGAAAAGAAAAAAAAACTGGACTTAGTCCTGCAGTTTCTCTCTCTAGTTTCTATATGTTATAACTCAAACAGATCAGATATCCTGCTGATCCAAATCTTTTCCCTCAACTTTCAATGCATTACTGCACTAGCCCTTCCTTGTCTCACTCTCTTTCTGTTAATCTTTTTAATACTTTCAAACATACTTTCAAACTTCTTTAATACTGAACTGAGGTTACTGACAAGGACATTTAATAGTAGTTACAGTCACTTTAGCGCGAACAGCGTGTTTAATTTCCTATTCTAATAATTATAAGAAGAAATTCTATTCTGATATTCCACATTGAAAGTAAGCTCAGAGTATTATTGATTGCAACCTGGAACAATAGTTGCAATCTATAAAGTAATGATGGGGTCTCCACTAGGAGGCGCTATGTTATTCTACCAGTTATATTATATTATTGTTTTAATAATTCTGTTGTATAATAGTTTTTATTTTTCAGGCCTACAGACCTTCTGTCTTAAGGAAACTTCAGTTTTATTTTCTTTTTCACAAAATTTATACAGAATTCTGAACCTTAAAATTTTTACTGATAGAGGTTGCTACATATAAAGCAATCCCTCCCAAGCCTTTTCTTGCAAATCCAAATTGATTTTATTAAATTGAATGATAGAATTGATTCTCCAAGGTTAAGAAAGTAAGAATTTCACTTTAATCCTTACCTTAATAAATTTTTGCTGTATGCCAGTTTTTAATATTTTCCAGATTTACAGCCTTCCTGCCATGAGAGATGTGAAGATGAACACTTTGCAGTTTATTTTAACATTTTTCTAACACCTTTTGACTTTTGATTTTTGATCCTTGATCTAATTTTGTTTTTGATAACTTTTTGATAAGATTTTTAGCTCAAATTATGTGTTATCTGTTGTCTGTCTTGATGCCAAGAAGACTATGAATGAATATTTGCAGGATGGATGAATATGTGTCAGTTTTGTGTAAATGAATATTTGCAGGATGAATGAAAATGAATATGTCAGTCTTGTGTAACATATGTTTAATATAATGTCTGATATACTAGTCATTTGTGCTTCAGCCTACTACAATTGACTTTTCCTTTAAACGATTAATTTACATTTATGCTATTTTACTGAATGAAAATTGATCACTGCATAAAACCTTTCTTGATAATGGGGTTACCCTCTGTTCTGAATAATGGCTCTGCTTACTGCAGCCATTTCTTTGCATGAATTTTGTCAATAATTGAACATTAAATACTTATTTGGCATCCCCTACAACACCACAGGGCAAGCCATTGTGGAGAGAGCAAATCATACCCTTAAGAGCTCTGGACCAAACAAAAAGAAAAAGGAGGGATTGCCCCTGGATTTTCCCCTAAGAAGGACTGGCTGAACAAGAACAAAGTATTGTTTACTTTAATCATCTAAACATATCAGGTTCACATAAGAACACAGCCATGAGTAATCATTATGGGACTAGGGTTAGTCACCCACAGCCATCAGTTTTGTATAGAATATTTAATGTCTGGTACGGTCCCGTTCCCTTAAAATGGGGAATGAGGATATGTTTCTCTGCTTGCTTCCACAGGTATCAAGCCGTGGAAAGATGGAAAGGTGTCCAGGTCTACAGGACCCGATCCCAAACTTCTCCCTGAGCCTCCACAGCCCTCAGAAGGACAGAGACTGGACTCCTTGCAAAAAGCAGCACCACATGACCTGGGGACAGATCAAGGCCCTATCCAACCAATCTGCACAACTCTTAGAACAGCAAGGCCTTGAGAAAACTCCAGAGAACTTATTAGCCGCCTTTTCTTGCCTGAATGCCAACTCATTAACAATTGTGTTCTGTACCCTCATCCTTTGCCTTATTTCTCCATCTATGGTGAATTCAGAACAAGGACTCTGACAGAACAACATGTACATCCTCGATGCACAGAACTTTTCACACCTGTTGAATCGAACAGACTGTTAGATCTGCACACACATGCCAACCCAAGCCTGCGGAGAACTACTGATGCATGCTGTACCATTTAACCTTACAGTATGGACTAATTATCCTTTATAGAGAGGTGTTTTCATTAACTCTCCAGTTAATAATACCATACTACACATTGGTAGCTGTATTCAAGAGACTGCCGCTCTTTGTTGGGACTATTGATACAGGGGATGGAAAGGGACTTCAGGTGGGAAATATCCATATTGTAACCGAACTTTTGTATTAATCACTGAACACTTACATAATTATACCACATATATGTGCAATTGGCAGATTTCAGGATGTGCAGTGGGAGACCCAAGCAGGTGCAGAAAGTATAGAGGGGACGAGGGATTTACCCTTTGTAGTTATATAGCCCAAATGATAACCAATGACATGTCCACTAATCTGTTAGGAAACATATGGATGTTATGTGGGCGTAGAGCATATATGCACATTCCCCCCAGATGGAGAGGCAGATGCACGCTAGGCTACATCCTCCCCTCATACTATGCAGTCAAAAATTTACCCAAAGCAAGGCTCCGTAACAAAGGGGAGGCGATAAATAATCCCATAGAAAAGTATACAGAAACTCAGATAGCTAGAAGCCTGTTTCCCCCAATGGGGACAGATATGAATTACAGAGACTTACACATCCTAGCTAACTGGACTACTGCCCTATTTAATCAGACAGTCCATGCATTAAAACTACTCACAACAGAAGTCTCTCAGATTAGAGAAGTAGCATTACAGAACAGCTATACCTTGGACACTATTTTAGCCTTAAAGGGTGGTGTTTGTGCATTAATTGGATCTCATTGCTGTGTGTACATATCAGACTATAAAGCAAACCTCACACATACCATAGAGCAGATAGAAACCATGGTTGCTGATGCACCACTTTCAGGCAGAATACCAACTTCTCCATGGGATTGGCTATGGTCCTGACTCCCTGATATTTCTGGTCTCAAAAGGGTGATTTCTATTATAATGACCATAATTGTCTTAATTGTTTGCCTGTGATGCTGTATTCAGTGCATACCCAACCTCATATCCATATTGAAACCTTGCTCTCAGCCCGGATACAAAGATGTCTTGTAAGATGCCTAATAGGGAATCCTGAGCCCTGCAGCGTTGGCACACCACGCTGCACCAGCTCTGGGTGATATGGAGATTCAGGAGCTCATCGGCAGCTGGCACACCACGCTGAATCAGCTTTCTTCTCTCCATATCCCCCTTCCCCTATCTCCAGCCCATACCAAGACATAACAGATTTCAGTAAGGGTCTAAAGCTTTATTGAGCTGCCTAAACAAAAACAGAAAGGGTGAGATGTGGGAATTATAAGCTTTGCCAGCAAGCCATTTCATCAGGGTTAAACACTAACTTCCCTTCTCCCTGACCTTTGCCTGAATAAAAGCATCACTTGTGCTTAAGCCTCTCTGCCTAGGAGAGGATACCTGACTTCATGTATTTCTCTGGCTTATAATTAACCCTGATAGCCTGAAAGAAGGGCTGGGTTTTCCCTAGTCAGAGGCAGGACAAAGACAGGAGGTATAGAATTCAGCAGCCAATGAAATGATCCGTGCACACCCCCTGAGCCAAGCCAATAGTGTAGAGACTCGTCTGTTGCTATGGGGAAAGTAGCCAATCATGTAATTTTATTTATTTATTTATTTATTTATTTAGCGTTTTTCTATACCGGCATTCATGATTAGAAACCACATCATGCCAGTTTACATAAAACAAGGGGTGAGAACAAGAAACGAAAAACAAGTGCAAGGAGAACAAAAGTTACATTACAACAGGGTCTTAAAACTGGGAAGAGAAATTAGAATAAGAGAGCCGAACGGTAGGGATTAAAATATTTACATTATTTACATTATGATATGAAATCTATTGTATAGTTTGCTGTCTCTTGTAAAATTACTATCATTTAGATCGGGTCTGGGAAGGCTTGTTTAAATAGCCAAGTCTTAAGCCTTTTTCTAATGACACATCATCTGCCTTTGTATGAATGTACAATAAAAGAGGGCGCTGAGGTGTGCTCAAGTCCCTTTTTTCCTGCCTGCCATGAAAGCTGTCTGATGTGTGTCTTCATCGCTGCTACACACTACCATTTATCACCCACAAGGAAACGGACAAGCAGAGGGCATCAATCATACTCTCAAGACCTTGCTCCGCTCATACGTCAATGAACGCCAAGAGAACTGGGCCATTCTTTTACTCTGGGCTGAGTTCTCTCATAACACCCATGCCAATGCAGCACCAGATCTTACCCTTTCCAACTGGTCTATGGGAAACAACCTCTGTTTCCACTGCCACTATCCATGACAGTGCCTTCACCAGCGGCTCAACTGTCCACCAAGGAATTGCATGAACTATGGGAACGGAAAAATTACCTGGTTCAGAAAGCTGCTGACAAAACCAAAAAAAATGCGGATGCCCATAGGAGACCAGCTCCTTAGTTTAAGGTTGGAGATAAAATGTGCCTGAGCACACAGTACTTATGCCTGCGGGTCCCTTTCATGCATCTGGCTCCACATTGCGTTGGACCTTTCCCCATGCTCTGGCAACTGGGGCCCATCATGTATCAATTAAAAGTACCACCTACACTGAAGATACAGAATGTATTTCACATATCACTACTCAAACCACTGGTGCTCTCATGGCCTTCTAGGGTGTCACCCAAACCAAGGATGTAGCCATCGATGGAGTTACAGTATATTAGGGATGTGAATCGTGTCCTCGATCGTCTTAACGATCGATTTCGGCTGGGAGGGGGAGGGAATCGTATTGTTGCCGTTTGGGGGGGTAAAATATCGTGAAAAATCGTGAAAAATCGTGAAAAATCGTGAAAAATCGAAAAATCGCAAAACCGGCACATTAAAACCCCCTAAAACCCACCCCCGACCCTTTAAATTAAATCCCCCACCCTCCCGAACCCCCCCCAAATGACTTAAATAACCTGCGGGTCCAGCGGCGGTCCGGAACGGCAGCGGTCTGGAACGGGCTCCTGCTCCTGAATCTTGTTGTCTTCAGCCGGCGCCATTTTCCAAAATGGCGCCGAAAAATGGCGGCGGCCATAGACGAACACGATTGGACGGCAGGAGGTCCTTCCGGACCCCCGCTGGACTTTTGGCAAGTCTCGTGGGGGTCAGGAGGCCCCCCACAAGCTGGCCAAAAGTTCCTGGAGGTCCAGCGGGGGTCAGGGAGCGATTTCCCGCCGCGAATCGTTTTCGTACGGAAAATGGCGCCGGCAGGAGATCGACTGCAGGAGGTCGTTCAGCGAGGGTTCCGGCGATAAATCGTTAGAATCTCTATTGTATTGTGTTCCATAACGGTTTAAGACGATATTAAAATTATCGGACGATAATTTTAATCGTCCTAAAACGATTCACATCCCTACAGTATATGAAGTTGAAGAAGTTTTAGATTCCCGTCATAGGGTCAAGAGAATTGAATACCTTATTTCATGGAAGAGCTACGGTCTGGAAGAAAACTCTTGGGAGCTAGCTTGCAACATCTTGGACCGCAACCTTTTGAAAGACTTCCATCAATGACATCCAAGGAAGCCCAGAGCCTCAGGGAGGGGGCTTAAGAGGAGGGTACTGTTGCATTCGGCGGTCCACGGGCTAACCCCGCAAACCACTGCCCTCACCACTCCGGCCGGGCCCTCAGATGCGGTGACATGTCTCCGGCACTCTTCTCTCCATTAGAAATAAAAACTGACAAAGGCAGATGTTTGGCCATTCAGCGATACCCGCAGGCGGTGAGGCAAGAAAGAGGCCACAGGCTGCCAGTGGCTGAAGGCCACCGGTGGGTTGAACTCTGCCGGTGGCCCTGCAGCCTCTCATGCTGCCACCAGCCCGCCCCCCCCCCCCCAGGTGTGATACAAATGTACAGTATGCACACCTGGTTATGCCAGGCCTGTCCATGGAGGTGATGGAGACCATAACAGTTTCTGAATTCAAGGAAGCATAGGTTAAATACAGGGGATATCTCTGAGGTATTGGGAGGGATTGTAAGGCTGAATTAGTTGTGTGGATGGGCAGACTAGATATCATCTTTTTAGGCCATCACATTGCCATGTTTCTATGTTTCAATTCCGCTCCAGAACTCTTGGTATCACAGCTAGGCAGAGGTGCCTAGAAGCTGAACTGGGAAGATTTAGATAGATTCCAAAGTGATTTTTAAATGGCCCTAGTATGAAGATATAACCGTGAAATGTTATTTTGAACATGTTCATTCTGAGGTAAATGTCAAAACAAATTCAATCCCTCCTATTTAAAATGTTTACATATTGTAGCCTTAGGCTATTAAATAAAGGTCCTTCATAGGCATGAACCTTTCTGCATGTTAGTACATGCTTTGCTGCTCATGGTTTTTAGCTCTAATTATAGGTCCCAATCATTTTCACTACATCTTTTGTTTTATATTTTTGCACAATAAAAAAACAGCTTATACTGATATATATTGTCCTTAATAACTTGGTCCAACACAGAACCATGTTTTGTTTATCAATGCATCAAGGAAATAACTTCACAAAACAGCTGGGGCATCTTTTTGCACCATACTCCTCCATCAGTTCTTTCTACAAAAGAAACACACTGCACTTTTCAAAAATGTATGCAGCCGATCAAACACATGTAGCACTTACTCATCACTAGGGATGTACATGGCCAAATATTTAATTTCTGTTTTTATTTTTCATGTAATTTTTTTTTGTTCTTTGAAAGTTTTTTACTTTTTTTTGTTTGTTTGTTTTTTTTGTTCACATTAGTTTTTTGCAAAGTATTGCAAATTATGTGCCAAAAACAAATAAAAACTAAAATTTCTGGGGCTTGGGGGCCAAATTTGTTTTGTTTGATATGAAATGAAAAAGGAGTTCATTCACTCCATTTTCCATTTTTGTTTCAAACACATGTGTATCCCTACTCATTCGGTTTTCTGTGCTAGAGTGCACATACTATAGTGTAATACAACTACCGATCACAAATTGCTATTTCTTTACTCTATTCCCTCATTTAATACTACTGGTTGTACATTTAAAAGATGAAAAATCCAACACTGTTCTCACAAATTCTAGTGAGCTAAATAACAGGAAGACTTGTTCCAAAATAGTCCATTTTAAAGCCTGGAAAGGATGATTGAACTCAGCACAATGCGATACCATTGGAGCCTACAGTTTCCAAGTGTGAAAACAACATTGATGCTTTGTAACACTAAATTTCACTGGTCGTTTTATTCTATCTATATATATTTTATTGCAAGGACACATTATAATATGTATATTACACTTGAAGAGGAGCAATCAGATGACTTTGCATCACTAAGCGGATGTTGTTAAACAGTACCTATAATGGTTTGTTAACAAAATGAACATTTTCCACTTGCATGTTGACCATGAGTCACCATTGTAGAGTCCTATGAAGGTCCTTTATTTAATAGTCTAAGGTTGCAATATATAAACACTTAAATAGGATGGATATAATTTGTTTTAACATTCATGAACTTCTTTCTTACAGCGCTGCATATGTCATGTAGCGCTCTAAAATGTTAAGTAGTAGTAGTAGTTTTTCTTCCCTGAATTGGACTCATTTTGTTTGTTGTATACATTCTGAGGTAAACCCAGGGATGGGGGTCAATACTTAACAATTTATTTAAAATACTTCCATCCCAACTATCTATAATCCTAGTTGGGTTACAATCATTAACTACATATATCAAAACAATAAACAAATTAAAAATGCTAACATTTCAATACAGCTAACTATGTGCCAAAAGGTAAAATAAATTCAACTGTAGTCAACTAGCTTATTAAAAGTACAAGATGACCAAGTCAAATGTAAGACCATCAATCTCTTTATGCCTGCTCATACAAAAAACTTGTAACTCTTCATAAAAGTTTTTTATGCAAGCTTCAGCCATTAATCCTTCAATCAAGAAGTTCCAAAGTGTTAGGCCAATAACTCACTCTTTGGTTTCATATAATCTAAGATGTTGAAACAAAAAAACCTACAATAAATTCCATCTCTGTGAGTGAAGCTGGGGCGTGAGGACATAGATCTTTATGGCCAAGGTAAGAGGTATCTCATCATGCACATGCAGAGCCTTAATAACCATTAGCAAAACCTTAAACTTGTCACACTGGATGATCGAGAGCCAGTCTAGTGACTTCAACACAGGGGTTATACGTTCCCAACACAGAACACCTGCTATCAGATAAGCAGCTATATTCTAAGTCACCTGCAAGGATCTTAGTATGGTGATAGGAAGACCCAAATACACTGCGTTGTAGTAATCCAGGTCTGTGACCAGCACTAATTCCTAGACTACCAATCAAAAGTGGCTCGGCTGCAGCAAAGGCTGCAGGTTAAACAAGATTCTTAACTTATAAAATGCTTTGAGCCACTTTTTAAAATGTGGATGCTGTGACAAGATCATGTGGACAAGGACAACATCACTTAGAAATGGAGCCAAATACATAATCTCTGGGGGTTTTTTCACATTCAATGCCAGCTTGTTTCTGGCAAGTACCTTTCAGCAGCTATTGCTTAAGTGACACGCTGCAAGGTCTTATCAATAGTGCAGGGAGAACTGTAGGTCATCAGTGTCTAGCTTGTAATCAAGATTATGATCAGTCAGATCCCTGCAAATAGGACGCATATACATATTGAAAAGAGAGGCTGATAGGGTAGAGTCCTGTGGAATACCTGTTTTTAATGGATACCAGACATGTTGAATGTGACACTCTAAATAAGACTGAAATCAGAATAGTAATTTATGACGGATTCCCAATTCCTCAAATTTAAACAATATCATGATTTAAAGTGTAAAAGGCCAAAGAAATGTCCAAAAAGACAAAGAGAAACTTCTGAACATCATCAAAACCCATCTGAAGACTGGAAACCAATGAGGTCTCTATGATGTAACCAGCACAAACATCAAACTGAAATTGGTCAAGTACCACCTGATCATTCAAAAATTAATTTAGATGTTATAGTATAGCAACTTCCGTGTAGTTAAAAGATAATATGTATCAAGATTTCTTCAGAACAGGTCTGACACTAGCTCATTTCAGTTGAATCTGGAAATTACCTTCAGAGAAAGACAGGCTCACTATCCTGGATAAAATTTTCCATAGAACCTCCAGCATAATCACTGAACAAAGATCTAATATGCATGTTTGAGGCAATTTTATGTCTTTGATGCAAGCAACTGCCATAACATATGGAAAATCCTCCATAAGCTTGGCTGCCCAGAGAAGTTTGTTCCCATCATCAGATCTTTCCATGAAGGGATGCAGGCCAACTTTATTTTGTATTGTGATGTTTTTAATAATTATGGAGGTACTATTGTGATCCATATTGATCATGAAACTGGATTTTGCAGAATATAAGTGATAAAGAAAGCAAATAAATAATTACATGTTGAACTGTTCATAATTGAAATAAGCTCCACTATCTTGGTGCTAGACACCTCTGTGAAACGGTTCCATTTATGACCCAACAGGACACCTGGGAATTACTCACATCAGCTGGAAAGAAGGAACAAATTGCCTAAAGCTTGTTAGAAAAATGCTCAGTAAACATAACACATCAAGTAGGTGAAAAATCACCATCATAGTGTATAGGAGACCAAGTTAGCTGTCACATGATGTTAAACAACTTTTTGGGTGAGTCTTGAATTCTGATTGAAAATTATCTCTTTTTAGCACTTTTTAGTAGGTGTTGATATTCACTGAGATAAGTGGAATAACTGATAACATCAGCTTCAGATTTGTTTTATGCCAACATCATCCAGCACTAACTTGTGCTTCTTATCCCTCAGTTGAACATTAAACCAGAGCACATTTGGACTCTGCCTAACTGGCTTAGTGACAATAGGGGTGATATTATCGAGTGACACCACAAATGAGGCATGTCAGATGTCTATTGCAGCATTAGTGGGCAAGACTTTCAATATCTTAAAGGTCAAAACTTGAAGCCAAAGGCTACTGAGTGAGGCTGCATCATTATGACCCCATTTCTTTTGAACTATATGCCTGCTTGACTCTAGGTATACATAGTAAGATTTTTATAGATATGCATTATATATCTTCTGTTGTAACATGCTGTAATATGCTTTGATCTCTCTTATTGTAAAAGAATGAAATAAATAAGAAATGATGAAGATAATGATGATGATACGACCAAAAGAGCAGTAAGAGGTGGAAGCCCTCATAAGAAAAAACCTAAATGTTTTTTGTTTTTTTTCTATATTCCAGGATACATCCAAGTTGCTCAGCATAGAATTATAAGTGACCATGGGGTAGTGGTGAGACAGAAACTTTATAAGATTCCTGAAGCTAAATGAGAAGCCATGAAAGAAATGCATAAAATACTACAGCTAGAATAATTGAAGACTTAAATAGCAAATGGTCTTCCCTTATTGTGCTGGTGCCAAAATCATATGATTCTATATAGATTTAAAAAAAATTAAATAAAGCCTCAACGTATTTCCAATTTCATGGATAGATGAGCTAATTAAATGGTTAGATGCTTAAAAATATATGTACAAATTAGTCCTAACAAAATGATACTGGCAGGTACCCTTAGTATCCATATCAAAGGATAAAATGGCCTCTTATATTCCTGGGGGGTAGTATCAGTTCATGTTCCTCCCCTTTTGGTTGCATGGGACACCTACAACTTTTCAGAGATTAATGGATTACCTCCTGCAGACCCATGGCAACTTGGTCTCCTCAAATAATGTTATCATATCATTTTCAGCATAGATTGGTATACTTGTTTTAAGCATCTTCAGGCATTTTAAAATACATAAAGGTCTCATGACTAATCCCTGGTTCTTCTTAGGTTAATGCATATACACCTTATCCATAAATACATCTCCCATCCTTTAATTCATATTTATCTCTTACATACTCTCTTCCATTAGTGGTGGACCCTTTCCTCTTACTATATCTATTCTAACTTTCAGTGGCCCCACACATACCTGCTTTCTTTACTTGCCCTCTCTAGTCCTCCCATAGTGTCTCACCTAAGCTTCCTCCTTTCCCATACTAACCATCCTATCACATACTTTTCTCTTTATGCTGAACAAACCTCTGCTGATTCCCTTTTCTCTCTCTCCATAGGCTATTCCATTCTTCCACTATATTTCCCTACATTTCTGTCTCTTCCCTTCAACTTACCTACCTAAAATAGCACCTTCACACTTCCATTGGCACATTATCCCTATCATAGAATCCTTTTCTGAATTATATTCATCAATTTCATACTTCAGCATCATCCATAAACTTTCCACTCAAATGGCATACATATCGGCAGTTGTATGATGCATCGGCAAACTAATGCTGATAACAAGTAATGCAATTCAAAAATAACTGTATTCATGCAAATGAACCATTTTAGGGGTGGAAGGGGTATATTTTAGGACATCCTACAGTTCTTCCCTGCTTATTTATCTTTCCCATTGCAGGAAAGCGATGACACGCTTACCACAGACAGAACAATATTAGTCAACTACACTTACGCTCTCAGCTGACCTTTGTGCAGAGCTGTAAATTCTTTTCTTAGAGGTGACATCAATGTATACATAGTCACAATTTCAAATGACACTGCATGTGCTCACAGCTGGGGAATGGGCACAGGCTCCAGTGTGTCTCCTGGCAATAGGAGGAGGAGGGTGGTTGGTTTCTTTTCAACTGTAGCAGAATCAGTAAAGCTTGTCATTCCTTCAGCTGCAAAAGAAAATACAAGAGAAAAGGGGGAAAAATGAATAAAGGTTTTGCACAGTGAAAGACTCTAACCTCCACCACCTTCCTATTCCCATCCCAGTCCTCCTCAGTCCTAATCTGTATGAATTACTCCCCATGTCCTAGGCTCAGATAACACATATGACTACCTCTAAGTACAATAAATTAAATAATAATACTTACAGAGTTGAGAAAATCATTTTCCATGGAGAATTGTGGAGTGTCCCAATAATGGGACTCATTTCAGTTTCCACTCCCTTCACTCTTTTCAGATGTGTGCCCCCACTAATGACCTCATGTACATCTGAAGAGTGGAGGGAATCCATTCAGCATGCCCCACCCGCTGTCACCTTTGAGAAAGAAGAACACGATGCCATAAGCTGCTAAATTTAAATGAAAAGAGGAATTCATGTATTTTCTACCAACACTTAGAGCACCTCTCAGATCTCAGGAGCAGTGTGGGGTTATCAAACAGGTTGAGGGATGTAGGCTACTAGGGCCTCTCAAAAGAAAGCCCTCTCAAAAGAAAGCCATACATGAGGAGATAGAGGACTGACTGAAATTCATTATTTCAAGTTCCATTCATTCTTTATGTCCCCCGAAATACATCTGGTGGAGCAGAAGCAATTTATACCATTTTCTAGGTAACAATTAAATGAGTGGAAATGGCCATTGGTAGGAGGAAGATGACATGCTAAATATGAACCAGTAATTGATTAAAACAAAATAATTATAGTGTGTTGTTTTTTTTTAATGATAAAAGATTGCAAACATTGACATCTAATACACAGTGATGAACAGTAACACAGTCTATGGGTGAAAAAGTAGGCTCCTTTGACTTATGTTCCTTTCTGTACATTTACATTCATTTCCTTTATTTCTGTTGGTTACTAATAGCACTTTAATAAACATTAGTACTAGCGGTTTCAAAAATATATAGCTGTTATTTTTATGAATGTTTTTTATTTGTAAACCACTTAGAACATGGGATCAGCAGCCTACAAAGAAATTAAATACTATAAATAAATAAGGCACATTTAACTCTAAGGGTACGAACAGCCATAATAATCTTTTGTTTAGTTTGTTTAGGGGTTAAATGGATTTCCAAAAAAAATTGTTAGCCTACAATTTTAGGGCTAAAAGACAAATTTTGCCTTTGAACCTTCAGATAGAAATGAGCTACCCTATCATACGGTAACATTGCTAATAACAGATGGAAGGATACAATAAGAATGTGTTCAGACCTCATAAATAATAAATGTGCAATATATGGTCACACAATGTTATTTATGGCTCAGATAAACAAACTGCATTTCTAGTAATTTCATTTCCAAGTGCTAAAAATGAAAAGGCATTCATGTACAAGGACTAAGGTCACAAAGACAATTTAAACATATTCGGAAAAAAAAAAATATATGAAGCTCTTCATATATACCCAGAGAGCGGTGCAT
Organism: Rhinatrema bivittatum; assembly: GCF_901001135.1. NCBI lineage: Eukaryota > Metazoa > Chordata > Amphibia > Gymnophiona > Rhinatrematidae > Rhinatrema > Rhinatrema bivittatum. Next base: position 271,127,069 of record NC_042621.1, read on the forward strand.
GTGCCCCCAGATCTAGACAGTACAGACACTTACACCCATTCACCTGATGTATTAAATTTAAATTATTGTTTCTGGGAGTCGCCTCTCCTGACCTGGCGCTTATTAGACTCCCCCCCTGAGGAGAGAAATGCTTCCCGGGACATCCAGGCCGCCCGACGCCGACATCATCACTGCGTCAGGGGCCTATAAAAGAAGGCATCCTGTGGCAAGCCACCATTGGCATGCAAAAGGGGAGCACCCCTAATCCCAGTTTTTTGATTTAAGGCTGGCAAAGGATGGGGAAAAAGAGGAAGAGGAAGGCTCCTTTTTCTTCTCAGGTTTCGACTTCTACTCCTACAAGTGGGCCAATGGATCGCCAAGCAACTTCTCCAGTTCAACACTGCACCAGAATGTGAGTACCAAACTGGAGGGGTCTCGCGTTGAGTCCTGAAGTCAGATCTCTCCCCCCCCCCTCCCCCCCAATCCAGTTACCCAAACTAGATTAAGCCATGGGGATATCCTCATTCAGGCTTATAGTAAAGTTCCCTCTTCACAACTGGAAGGCTCTGACTGTCTGGCTGCTGGAGTTATGTTCAGGACAGTTCAGTGATGGGAAAAATATCACCCCAGTTCCACTTCCTACCCAAGTTTCAGTAATGGCTGGAGGAGAAATTAATGGGACTAATAATACGTCTGTATCTGGGGAAGTTTTCCTTAAAGATATTTGGAAAGTAGTTGTTGGTATTGACTATGCGGCCTAATTTGGTTTCTTATTTATGTCCGTTTTCTCAGGACACTACCTACAAACTGCAAGAAGTTGGATGTCAGGCTCTCACTAATAGAATCTAAAGTAGTTAATCACTCCACCTCTATTGTCAACTTGCATTCAGTTTCTAATGCAAGGATTAAAGATAAGATATTTACATATGCAAATTGTGAATCTTTAGAAAACAAGCTTAGAAAGAATAATTTTGGTTTGTTAAATTTTCCATGGTCGTGTCTGATTTCAGGTGAAGAATACTTTAAGAAATATGTGGTTGATGTATTACAATTCAAGTCAGATAAAAAATGTTTTATATCTAATTGTTATTATATACCTGATGAAAAGAAAATTCCTGCATCAGAGGAGGGGGAAATAGAGGTTCTATATTCTGCTCGTTGCCTGATCTCTCCTTGTTTTTGCAGACCTCTGACGATAATATCTCCATTAGATCCACTTTTGTGGTATCTTTCACATTGACTGCTGATAAGGAGATTTTCTTCAGGCAGAATTTCAAATCTAAAGATGCTTTTATTTTGTGGTCAGAGAGTATGGGTATTCCCAGAGGTTTCTAGGGAAACCCAGTTAAAGACGATGCAGTTTCTTCCGTTAAAACCTCAGGTTTTGTCATTGGGAGCTTTGTTTTATCTCAAATTTCCTTGCAAGTGCATTGTCACATATCAGAAAAATAAGTTTGTGTCTATTCACCCTCTTCATGTGGAGACTTTAGTTTTAGACAAGGTACCTGAAGATTTTGGGATAAGACCTGTACTGTCTGAATAATTTTCTTTGATGTGAACTTTTCCAGATGTGGTTATTTAATATTTTACAATTTGCAATTTTTTCCTTTTTCTTGTTTTATTTCACATTTTTTTGTAAATATGACTTAAATGTAATAAAGAAAAAAAAACTATGGTTTCTGTTATGTGTTCAGTCACAATTTAGAGGGTTATTTTTTTCAAAGCCATTTCTGTGGAGAAAGCAGTGCTTTATCTTCAGATAAGGCCTTCTTTTTTTTTAAACTGCCCTCCCTGTGTGTGGGTAAACTTATGCACATAGCAGGACTCTACACATAACTTTACCCACTCCCAGAAGAGACGTTCTGGGGCCAGTGCTGGGGAAGAGCTCACACTTATGGCACTTAACTTTTGCATTTTCAAAAGTATGCACCTATTTTTTTTCTCCTGCACAAATTTGCAGTTGTAAATGTGTGCTGATAGTTTTCCTGGGATAATTTTCAAAGTTAACATAGTTGCATACTTTCACATTCAAAATTGGCCAAAATACCCATGGACTTTACATCAAATCAGGCAGTTAGAAATGAACACCTTAATTATTGAACTAAGTCAACAATATAACAATTTGTTGCTGATTATTGCTTAAAATGCAAAGATTTTTAGAAGAATGCATGTTTCATCATGCAATCGTGCACAAGTTTTTCATACTTCCCTATGAGGCCAATGTACTAAGATGTGCTGGATTTCACATACTCAGTTAGCACAGATTAACTAGTTAAAATGCAAAAGCACTTTTAATGAGTGTAGTTTTTCATTCTTGCAGAAAGAGTGCTTTCTATCATGCATAATTTGTCATTTGCAAGTTTAAACGTACAAATTCAAGCAAATGAGCAACTGTGTGATGTAAAATTATGAAACGTAGCTCATTAAACTATGAACAGATACTTAAACTGCACACAATAAATACTTTGCAGATGCAATTTCACAAAGTTTTAATCACACCTTGGGGCAGTATAGTTAAACTTTCAGAAACAAGTCCATAGAAAAATTACATATGGCGTTTTTATTACAGGCTTATTTGCATAGCCCAAAGCTACACGTGTTAAATGTGAAAATTTGCATATGTAGTTACACAAAATCTAGCACACCTTAGCACACTGGCTTCTATGTAACCTCATTTTATGCTCTTTGTCAAACACATTCTACTCGATCTTAACACAACCACTCAGCACACTAGCACAGGACCATTTACCCAGCCTCTGTGACTGTTTCCAGTATTCAGGGAGCTGATTTCTTAATAGTTTCCACCAATTAAATGGTGCACAACTTGCGCCAGATTTATCAATGAAAAAAATTCCCATTAATTTGTACAGGCCAAGCATAATTTGTGCACCAGCCCACCTTCTATAAATCAACCCCTCAGGAGCTCATTTACAAAATGAGGGCTGGGTGCCGTGCTTCCCAATCTTGTCAAACCCAAGGCATACCTATGTTAATGTGTGACTCACCAACCCCCATGGTTAGAGTCCCACTGTCGCTCCTTGTGACCTTGGGCAAGTCACTTTACCCTCCATTGCCTCAGGTACAAAACTTAGATTGTAAGCCCTCTGGGGATAGAGAAATACCTACAATACCTGAATGTAAACCGGTGTGATATCTCAGATCAAATGTCGGTATATAAAAACAATAAATAAATAACTAAATAAATAAACAGTGTGGGCATGGAGAGGACTCATATGGTGGAAAGAAAAGCTCTGAAAGCACTATGAAGTCTCCCCCGATTTATCGTCAGGGGCATTTGTATTGTATCGTTAAATAGGGCGCGGGAAAACCGGCACACCAAAAAAAACCCTAAAACCCACCCCGAACCTTTAAAACAAATCCCCCACCCTCCCGAACCCCCCCAAAATGTTTTAAATTACCTGGGGTCCAGTGGGGGGGGGGGGGGGGGTGTCCCGGCGCGATCTCCAGCTCTCTGGCCACGGCTGCATTAAGAGAAATGGCGCCGGTGGCCCTTTGCCCTTATCATGTGACAGGGCAAAGGTAGCGCCGGCGCCATTTTGGTTCCTGGCTCCCGACGTCACGCGTGCAGGAGATCACTTCCAGACCCCTGCTGGACCCCCCCCCCAAGCTGGCCAAAAGTCCCTGGGGGTCCAGCGGGGGTCCGGAAGTGATCTCCTGCACGCGTGACGTCGGGAGCCAGGAACCAAAATGGCGCCGGTGCTACCTTCGCCCTGTCACATGATAAGGGCAAAGGGCCACCGGCGCCATTTCTCTTAACGCAGCCGTGGCCAGAGAGAGGGGTATCGCGCCGGGACCTCCCCACTGGATCCCAGGTAATTTAAAACATTTTGGGGGGGTTCGGGAGGGTGGGGGATTTGTTTTAAAGGTTTGGGGTGGGTTTTAGGGGTTTTTTGGTGTGCCGGTTTTCCCGCCCTCCCCCGATTTATGATTTTTAACGATTTTTTAAAAAAACAACAACACGACGATCTGATTTCCCTCCCCCCCCCAGCCAAAATCGATCGTTAAGACGATCGATCACACGATTCACACCCCTAATTACCACACTCCAGGGCTCGTGCGTAGCTGGAACAAAGACGCTGCATGTTTCGCTGGTATCTCTTGTTGCCACAGGATGCTGAGAGAAGAGGGCAGGCGTAGGTCTGAATCTGAGCACCTTGTCCATGCAACACCTGATCAGAACCTAAGGCACACACATGTGCCATGGGAAACCGCTGTATTACACTGTGCCTCAATGCTAAAATATATCAACATGGTTATTTAGAGACCAGATGCAAATTAATTACATGTGGCACTACTAAGGCACTAATTAAAAGGAGCAGGGTCCAATAGCGCCAGCATCAGCCTCAACTGAGCAGATTAGTGATCAATGGGAATATTTTTCCTATCAATTTCTAAGAAAGCTGACAGAGCTATCCTAAGTGGGTGGTTTTGTAGGGCAAAATGTGCCCCTGCTATTCATTCAGCAGTGTAAATTTGTAATGCAAAGAAGGATTAAACAGGCACAATTTATTTTCTAAATATACTTAAGATGCCTGCCTGCATGGCGTACCTTGATATTAAGGCTAAAATCAAAATGTGCCGGTAAGGAACTCACGTCACTGTCAGTGACCTCTTCAACAAAAGTCCTTCTTTCAGAGCTTCCCAAACTTTTAGCCAATGTGACCCCACTTTAGCACTTGAAAATTCAGTAGTCCCCAGAGGAGGGGCAAGGCTGTGGTCCCCCTCCATTACCAACGTTCCCGCATGCCAGCTGATCCCCTCTCTCAACCTCCACCCTCTGCAGTCAGTTCTTGCTCTCAACCTCCATCCCTTCCAGAGGACCTCTCCTCCCCTCCAGCTGATCCCCTCTCACATCCCCCAGCTCCTCTCACCTTCTCAGCCCATCGCTTCTCTCTCACCCCCCTCCAGCCCTTTCTGCATCCTCCCAGTTGATCCTCTCACTTCCAAACCATTTTTATAACCCACAATTGACCCTGTCAGCCCTTCCCTATCACCCCATCAACTCTCTCATCTCCTTTCCTCCAAGCCTTCTCTCACTCCCTCTAGTTGATCCACCTCACCACCCAGCGCCTCTCGTACATCCTCTCCAGTATATCTTCTGTCATTGCCCCCCCCCCCCCACCCTCTACAGCCAATCCCTCTTCAGATGATCCAGCTCTCATACCCATCCTGCATCTGATCCCTACCTTCAAACAGCCCCTCTGCCAAACATCCCCCTCGGCAAGGTCAGCAGCAACATTTTCCTTTGGCCAATGTTGGATAACAACTGGTGGAAAGAGAGGGCAGCCATTTTCTCCTGGAAGGTTCAGTGTGTGGGGTGAAGAGAGAACAGTGGCCACCTCACTATCCTGTGCACACTCAGCCTACCCTTCCCCTCTAGTCCAAAGCCCAGCAGTGATCTGCAAGTGGCAGCAGCATTAGTGATGGAAGTCAGAGCAGAGCCTCTGCACCAGTGCAAGCTCGCAGGCCCTGACGCAGCCCCAATCCCTCCTCCTCATGCAGGACTTCTTGTTGTCACAGAAACTCATGCAAGGGCAAAGCCACTGCAGGGGCCTGTGAACATGTGCTGGCTAACAGGTCCCATACTGACTTCCACGCTGTTGCCTGAAGAGCGCTGCCCTTTGAAGCATTTGTGATCACAGATGAAAACCCTGTGACCCGCATTTAGAGACTCAACCCACAATTTGGGAAGGCTTGCTTTATTTCCTAGGCTGCTTGTCTGAATCCAGGCTTCTAAATAGCATCAATCCATTAGTACAAGCACTGTGGCTGTAATGCTGGCACTAACTCTTTGATAAAAGTCTGGGATAGAAGAATGCCTGAGCCCACCTTCTGATTCGGGGTCCAATGTCATAAGATGCTGCATAGTACAGAAGAGCAAACAGTTTAACCGGCAGTTATGCACAGCCTTTACTCCAGATTCAGCAAGAATTTATGTGCACAAAAATTGTGCAGAAAAAAATTGCACAGATTGGTTGATGCCTTTCCATGGAAATCCAAGGCTAATGAAGGCATTAGGTCAGGGGTAGACAACAACTGCAGTCCTGGAATGCCTCAAACAGGTCTGATTTTCAGCATGTTCACAACGAATACTCCTGAGCTATACTTACATACAATGGAAGCAGTGCGTGGAAATATATCCCAGGCGCATATATTTTGGATATCCTGAACACCAGACCTGGTGCCAGTTTGTGGCACTGGAGGACCAGAGTTGTCTGCACCTGCATTAGCTTATTACCCCCAAATTCAGAGAGAGGGGTGGACTTAACCCTCAAGGTGTTTTCTTTATGCTCAAAATTTAACTCCTTGTCAAGTTCCTGGGACCAATTTTAGTTTATGGGGGCTGAAAATGGAGTTAATGGAGTGGGGGGTCCTGAACTCAGGATTGAAGCACAGAAAACATGGTTTGTGCACATTAATCATTTTTCCATGCATAAAATGTGATTTTTACACATGCGAAATGTTTTCTGCACAGAAAATATTGTTTGTGTACTTAAATTATATTTTATGTATAGAAAACAAGGTTAATATGCACAAATCATATTTTCTGCACATACAATTTAACTTATGCATGAAACTGTTTTCTATGCAGAAAGCATGTTTTATGTGCTAAATCATGTCTATGCACACAAATTACTTTCTAAATTTCTTATGCATTAGCACCATTAGCTTATAGCATCAAGAGATAATTTTAGATAGCGAATGAGCACAGAAAATATTTGCTGAAGTTCAGCATGCATTTTTTATTCATGTCTTTTTAGATAGGTCCTCTGTAAATTGTGGTAGGTTTTTAATGCAGAAAATGCACCCTTTTTGCCACACATGCTATTTTATTAAGTGAGGCCGATAACGTTCAAAACTTAGTGCCTCAGCAATTTACATAGACAGAGAAATAAACACATTGGAAAGTTTAGGGCTACCTCATTTTAAATAGTAGCTATTTACACCTTTAGAATGATTTTAGTGAAGATATGCAAACATGTTTTCTTTACAGGGTTGTCAGTGGTTTGTAAAGCACATCCCATTCTCTCCACACAATTCGATTATAGACAAATTCTTACAAAAAAAAAAAAGTGAGAAAATATTTAATAAAAAAACTGTAAAGAAACAGTTTTGAAAGCTGTTTGAAGGTGTTTGTATGACATTCCAATGCTAAGGAAAAATCAAACTCTTCAGAAGTTACTTTTGATGGATGAGTCAGTGACTTACTGAGTGAATTTGTAACTTGTATGTGTGGGTAGCGTTATTTTGTAATTATTCACAGTACAAGGTAAAGCTATAATGAGCTCAACGCTGATGCATTCTTTGCTGAGAAAAGAACAGGTTTGTTCAAGTCTTTAACTGGGTTACTTTTCAGTCAACTTAAAACAGTAGAAACCTTTCTTGTGGCCATCAGAGGATACACTGCACACACCAGGGGCCTGATTCTTTAAAGATTTTTCTCCCATTCTGTGCTCACGGGAAAAGACCTTGATGAATAGACCAGACCCATAGGCACGAGGGAGAAATCAGGACTGGGGTTTGAGGCTTCTTGTCAGAAATAAAACTATATTTCACTAAATTCTGACAATTGCTAAATGGCATGTTTTTTTTTCATTACTATGTGTAAGAGATATTAGGCATCGTATAATCCTGAATGGCTAACATTTCTCATGTTAAAAGATAAATGCGTGGCATAGCAATTAATAAGAACAAAGCTTGTCTTTTTCTGCATAAATATGTAATCCAGTGTTAAAACCTAGAGAACAATGAACGTAGAATAACCTAATGTTAGCGACTCCAACCCAATTTATAGTTCCTTTAGAATTTTATCACATCTGCTTGTCAAATGCAGAAAAAAAAATACAACTTGAAATTCCGTTGACATTGTATTTGGCTTTTGACTTTGCTGTTCTTGCTTTTTCTATAACTGGAGGCATAGCATGCATGTTATATTGCAATTTTTGGTTTAAAAATGTAGAAGGAACATCTGGAATCGGAAGGCAACAATTGCACCTTGATATGTTTGGGATAAATAGTTTATGAAACACAGAGAAAATAATATCTCACATTTCATCTGATTTAATTCTCTCCCATTTTTTGCGTCAGGCGAGTGAATATATATACAATGTTTGGATACAGTTAATAAAGTTAATAACTTCAAATCTTTGTGAAGTCAAGAAACACTTTCTCCATTTTAAACTGATTTTATATCAGGTGAAGAACCCTGTAAATGAAGACAGACTCCCTTTATATTAACTCATTACATACATTTTTCTGCAGTTAAAACAAATGTTATTCATATCCCTGTCATACAGAAATATTACTGTTTGCCAGAAAAGCAAACACACAAACCAGTAAATCCGGAGTTATTAAAAAGGTTGGTTTAGTTAGTCTACATTTGAGTTCTTAATAAATTGTATTTTCTGAAAACCTTTTCTTTTTCTCAGATAGACCAATAAAACTAAGTACAGAATTGTAATAAAATCACCTGCCGGCATCCCATAACCTAAATGAAGTTATTGCATTTCTTCTTCTTAAATGAATTAGCTTTTACATCTGAAATCTGGACGACTGGTACTCGTAGATCTTCACGCTGTCCTCCGCAGGCAGAATAAAGAAACAGGAGTTAAAATAAAAGCCAGGATGCTGCCTGTAGGATGCCAAACCTGCTTTTCTTTCAGTCATTTAAGAATAACAGTCATTATGGAAACTGTAGTTATACAAAAATTCAAATTTTATTTACATTTTTTTTCACATTCAAAAAGAGGGAAAAAAAAACAAAAAACCAACCCCATCAGCAATGTGGATGTCGGTGGCTAAAGTTACACACCCTGCAGGGTAGATCTTCAGAGCCAAAGATGCAGGTAGTGATGGACTCGGAAGGGTTAGAGATGATGAGCCTTCTCGTGTTTCCATTGAAATACATTTGCAAGAGTTATTAGATATCCTAGCGATAGCATTTAATTACAACAGTTAATGGAGAAACAGATGAAGGTATTAACCAACATTACAAATATAAGTGCAGGCCTATTTCTTCCCCCCCCCCCCCCCCCTAATGATTCCCTTCAAAACCCACAGGATTTCATGTATATAAAAGTCACCCTTGCATAGTCTGTAGCTCGATATTTCGATAGGGATTCGATTGGCCTTACAGGACCAATTAATCATATAAACTCCTTAATACTTTTTTAATTTTATCATGGAATATCTACTGCAATACTGTCTCGGGAAATCAGTTCATAACTACAGAGCAGAGCGTTGGATGGTGCGTCCGATACCGGACAGCTTTATTTTTTTTTTCACATAAATTACACGAGCACGTTATAAAATGAATATACATAAAACACCTTTGTAAGTGCATAAGTTAAAAAAAATGGTGTCCTTTAAAATCTCGCTGAAAAAAAAATATATTGATACTGACACAACTTCATAAGAGTTGGCAAAGCTTTGGAGGATATAATTAAATGAAAAAGTAATAGTTCTAGAGTACTTGTAGTAAAACGGCTCTTCCCAACATATTAATAGCTGAGTTAAAAGGGTGAAAGGACCTGGCAAGAATGTGACACATTTTCCGATCGTAATTTGATTTCAAGATCATACAAGGAGCCCTCCAGCGACAATGAGAAATCAAATTTAACAAATCAGCTGAATGACATGGCAATGCCCCGGTAAAAGGGAAATGTCTCAGAATCAATCAATGTCTCAGAATCAGTCAATAATATGTTTGTTCGTCTGTGCTTCCCAACCGGGTTGTTCGGATCTTTTCACCCAGCATCTTTCGTCTTCCTTCCCAACTCCCCTCCCCCCCCCCCCCCCCCCCCCCCCACCAAAAAAAAAACCAAAACAAAAAACAACAATGCTCCAATACTGATGTAATTTCATTTTCTTTCCTCCTCCCTCCGCCCCCTTTTTCATTGTTATACTAAAAAGAAAATCCAAAGCAGTTCGTAATGCGTGTAAAATTCCTGGCGAAGCTTTTAGCTACTCGGTTTTTATTTGTTAAACAAGAAAACCAGGAAGCAAGGCAGGATGGAGTGTGCCTTTTCGGAGTTCCAATGATTATCGGGGTTTGTTTGTTTTTTTGTTTTGTTTTTTCTTGTAATTGTTAGTATGCACAAATGGAGCAGTCAGGATATCTCTAAAATATATATATCAGTTCCTTTTAATCCCCAGGTTCCAGGTGTCTCTCAATCTACCGAGGGGAATCCTGAAAGAGTCACTTAGCGCCTGACCTGAACAAAAAAAAAACAAAAACAAAAAAAAAACGCAGTTAAATACAGTTAAAGTGAAGCTGCAGTCCAATCGAGGATCATGGAGTCTCCTCTCCTTCCACTCAACTTCCCACGGGGAAGGGGGGAGGCCAGCCAGGGCATGGAAAATGCAACCTGTATTTCTAGCTTGTTTCCAGCTTGCATATCCCGGCAGAGAGGATCTTGTATTTCTCGGATTTCTTTGGAAAGCTCCTCGAACATGTCACTGGACCTCCTTTTTCCACCCCCGGGGTTCCGCTCCCTCCGGCTAGCTTTGCATGGTTTATGTTTTGTTGCGTGTTTTCTTGTCTTTCTTGGGGGGGGGGGGGGGGTGTATTTCAGAGTTCTCGCGCTCTCTCGTGGCCTCTGGTGACGTTCGCTGCAGCTCCGCCTCTATTCGCACGCGGAAGCTACCGAGGTGACGCTGGTGATTTTGCTGGTGTCGTCGGACCAGGGCTGGAGGTTCTGCAGGGCGAAGAGGGAAGAATTGTGAATGCATATGGGGTCTGCCTGCAGGGGCTGGTTTATAGATTTCTGGAAAGCTTCCTGTTGGAGCTGCATAAGGATCCTGTTGGCTTGTTGCCTCTCTGCTTCCCTCTCTTCTGCAGTTTGTCGCCTTAATAAAATAAAATGAAATAGAAACAGAAAGAAGGCTTATGGCTGTGAGGTTTCATACACCTGGTTTTGCTTGCGGGGTGAGATACTTGAATCTCGAAATGATGCAAATGACATGTCCTCTACCTCTCTTCTACAGTACCTTGGTTTTACCGCTTATTTGTACTTCCAGGGTGCGTTAGTGTACCGAGGAAGTTACAGACCGGAAGAGTACAAGTCTGTTTCGGATATTAAGGTACCACTTCCAAAGTACAAAACTGACCTTTGATACAAGACAACACTTTTTTTTTCTTTTCTTCGCTATATCCGTGAAATAATTGATCTAAATCTTTCCCTGTATTTATGGGGAACGTACAAACTGCATAAAAATAAAAAAGTGACTTTACCCATACAATTAGCATTTCGGATATGTTGAAAATGTGTTTGTGCCTGTCATATAATCAGACTTAAATCATGAAAAGAACCCATCAAAGATAACACTCCATTTTTATCTTAAACTAATATATCTAATTTATGGTCATGTTTCTTTTGACTCGAGCTGTTTTGTTTTCTATTCTATTTGAAAAGCAAAACTCACCACTGAAAAGGGCAAATTTGTTGGTGAAGCACAGTACTCAAAAGCTGTTTAGAAATGTTCTAGCAAATTCTGTCTGCTGTGCGAGGTTTGTTGGATTCTCTGTAAACAAATAAGCAACTGGGGATATGGGTGGGGAACAGGAAGGGGAGCCATGGGTGGGGGATCATTTATAAAATCAGCAGGAAATTTGCTCAGTATAGTGGTCATGTATTCCGAGCTTCTCACTTTACAGGAAGGGTAAAAAATAATGCTATGTAGCGCAATTATTCCTCAAAATACAGAGTTAGGTGGAATGCAAATGCTAGAAATAATGCCAGGATTGGCCTCAGCCCTGCAGATCGGAAATTGGTGGGGAAACCCATGTTTTCCCTCCATTCTATCTGCAGGCTGAGACCAATCCTGGCACTATTCATAGTTCTGGCATCCCACCTAGCGCTGTAGTTTAAGCAGCAATTATGCTACTCCAAATACAAATAGAGAGGTTCCAATAAAAGCAAAAGTAGCCCAATTGCCTATGAGTAAAGAACAGATTGAGTTAAAAGATTCAGAATTATCCCTGTTAACTGCTCAGAAAGTTGAATATACAAATAAAAACATACCTTGAAATGTCTGTATGCTAATGCCAGAAGTATAAATGGTAAGATGAAAGACTTAGAATGTATAGCACTGAATGAAGCGGTAGACATTATTGGCATCCCAGAGATCTAGTGGAAGGAGGATAACCAATGGGACACTGCTGTACCAGGATACAAATTATATCACAATGATAGGGTACATCAACTTGGTGGGGGTGTGGTACTTTATGTTAGGGATGGGATAGAATCCAACAAAATAAAGATCTTGCAGGAGATGAAACTAAATGCAGAGTCAAACCTTTATGGGTGGAAATTTCAAGTGTGATAGAGAAGAGTATAGCAGTGGGGGTATGCCACCATCCATCTGGCCAAAATGATGGATGATGAAAGGCTAACAGAAATTAGGGAAGCTAACAAATTTGGTTGCACAGGGAGGTAAAGTTTCTAGTTGAAATAAATGACCACTTCATTGAACAGCTGGTATGGGAACCAATCAGTAGAAGAATCATTTTAGACTTAATTCTTAGTAGAATGTAGGATTTGGTGTATGTGGTAATGGTAGTGGGGCCACTTGGCAACAATGATCATAACGTGATCAAATTTGATGTAATGGGAGGAAGGACATTATATAGTAACATAGTAATAATGGCAGAAAAAGACCTAATAGCCCATCCACTCTGCCCAGCAAGTTTCTTATGGTAGTAACTGCCGCTCTGTGCAGGTTACCCTCATGTTTTTGTTCAGGTTAGTAACTGCTGTTCTGTACCAGTTACACCACAAGCCTTATATTAAGGATAGTACTGACATTAAGCAGATCTATTGCTCTAGCATTTACTGTTCAAAAGGGAGCCTGATAAAACAAGTTAAATAGTTTAAAAAAAAAACCCTTAAAAAGGTGCAGATGCAAAGGTTGAGTTAATATTAAGAATTAACATTGTTTAAAATACCATATTGGAAGCCCAGACCAAACATATTCCACACACGCATTAAATAAAGGTGGAAAACGACTGCCGGCATGGTTAAAAGATGAGGTGAAAAAGGCTATGTTAGCCAAAAGAACTTCTTTCAAAAACTGAAAAAAGGATCCATCTGAAGAAAACAGAAAATAGCATAAACATTGGCAAGTTAAATGTAAAACATTGATAAGACAGGCAAAAAGAGAACTTGAAAAGAAGCTGGCTATAGAGGCAAAAGCTCATAATAAAAACATTTTGAAATATATCCGAAGCAGGAATCTGTAAGGGAGTCAGTTGGACTGTTAGATGATCAAGGGTTTTAAAGGGGCACTTAAGGAAGATAAGGCCATAGCGAAAAGACTAACAGGCCGATGCAGAATTGGCACATGTTCAACAGCTGCTCATGAACGGCCCTTAACATGCATGAATCCACCTCTCCTGGGTGCCCGATTTAATATTTAAATCGGATGCTGCTGTAAAAAGGAGGCACTATGGGAAACTGCACACCCCTAGCACCTCCTCAGCAGCGGGCACCCTGGAGAGGTGGCTGTCAGCCAGTTAGGGAAATGGACACTCAATTTTATGAACGTCCATTTTCCTAACCTATGCACAACCATGGGTTAGAAAAATGGATGCTCATTAATTGAGCGTCCCTTTTCCTAAATGGACTGCCGGCACACTTTTTTTTTTTTAAGTCAGAGGAACCGAAAAAAGGAACAGAAAAGCAGTATTTTCTGCTTTCCTGTTATTTTTTTTGGGCTCCTCAAGAATTAACACCTACTCCCGGGCAGGCATTTATTTTTGCATGTTAAAATGTGCACGTCCGGTGCACTTTTTTTTTTAATTGGGGGAGAATAGCTAATAGACTCATCACTATGCATTTGCATGTAATGAGTGCTATTACCTTTGCGGGGTTTGGATGCACGTTTTGGATGCACTAATCCCCTTATAGCATATGGGGTTGTGGATGCACGTCTAACCACGGGTTAAACAGTGTGTTCGGCTGAGTGCAAAAATCACTGAAAATATAGAACGACATGGTTAATGGGACACAGCCAACATGGATTTATACAAGAGAAGTCTTGTCTCACTGATATTATGCAGTATTCTTTCAAAAGGGTTAATATACATGTGGATATTGGTGAGCTGGTGAATATAGTGTATTTTGATTTTCAGAAGGCATTCAACAAAGTCCCCCATGAGAGACTGCTAAGAAAGTTTAAAAGTCATGGGATTGGATGCAATGTCGTATTGTGAATTGCAAACTCATTCAAAGATAGGAAACAGACAGTAGGATTAATGGTCAGTTTTCTCAGTGGAGAAAGACTAACAGTGGAGGGCTTAAAGGATCTGTAGTGGGACTGGTGCTTTTTTAATATATTTATAAATGAGCTGGAAAATGGAACAATGAGTGAGGTGATCACATTGAAGTTGATACAAAATTATTTGGAGTTGTTAACTTTCAAGCAGATTGTGAGAATTGCAGGATGACTTTGCAAGATTGGGAGGCTGGGCATCCAAATGGCAGATGAAATTTAATGTGGACAAGTGCAAAGTGATGCACATAGGAAAAAGTAACCCACACTGTAGATATATGATTTTAGATTCAATATTAGGAGTTATCATCCAGAAAGAAGGTCTGGGTGTCATTCTGGTCAATACTTTGAAATCCTCAGCTCAGTGTGCAGTGGTGGTCAATAAAGCAAACAGAATGTTAGTTATTATTAAGAAAGGAATGGAGAATAAAACGAAAAATGTCATAATACCTCTGTATTTCTTCATGGTGAGGCTGCACCTACAGTATTGTGTACAATTCTGGTTGCTACATCTCAAAAAAGATATAGTTGAACTGGAAAAGATACAGAGAACAGTGACCAGAATGATAAAGGGGGATGGAATGGCTTTCCTTTGAAGAAAGGCTAAAGAAGTTAGGGTTGTTCAGCTTGAAGAAGAGACAACTGAGGGGGGACATGATTAGAGCTTTAGAAAAACATGAGTGAAATAGAATGGGTAAATGTAAATTAGTTATTTACTCTTTCAAAAAATACAAAAACTAGGGGACACTACATGAAGTTAGTAAATAGCACATTTAAAACAAATTGGAGAACATAATTTTTTACTCAAAGCACAATTAAGCTCTGTAATTCATTACTGGAGGATGTGGTAAAAGTAGTTAGCATAAGTAGGTTTAAAAAATTTTTGGACAAACTCCTGGAGGAGAAGTTCATAGAATGTTATTATCCAGGTAGACTAAGGGAAAGCCATCTCTGGGCATTAGCAGTATGGGATAATTCTTCTGTTTGGAATTTTCCAGGTACTTGTGACCTGGATTGGTCACTGTTGGAATCAGGATACTGGGCTTGATGGACTCTTGGTCTGACCTAGTATGACAATTCTTATGTTCTTATGTTTACTTGTGGCTTCCATTAAATACTATTTTATTCCCAGTGTTGGGCTGTAAATCTTGTTTGTGTAGATGCTCTGTTAATGCACTTTACAATACCCTTGCACATAAGATAAGAAAGATAGGAAATGCTGTGTTCTAATTTTAGGACTGGGCTAGAGCCATTTATGACAGAGGCAGGGTGAGGCAGCCACTTCAGGTGGCAGAATTTTGAGGGGCAAAAAAATGTCTCTCTCAGAAAACCACTGTAACATCTGCCTCATACTGCCTGCCCCTGCTGCAGTTGCCTCATCTCAGACTGGCAGTGGCAGAAGAACGGAGAGAGGCTGGGGGCTGCTGCTGGAGCTCAGGCCAGTGGCTGAAGGATGGAGAGAGGCTGGGGGCTGCTGCCAGAACCAGTTCAGCGGTGGCTGAACACTGGAGAGAGGCTGGAGGCTGCCACTGGAGCCCAGGCCAGCAGCCACTGAAGAAAGAGAAGAGGTCCCACTTGAGAGAGAGGCAGCTTGTGTGTGTGCACTTGTGTGAGAGGCAGCTTGTGTTTATGTGAGTTTGAAAGGCAGCTTGTGTGTATGTGCATGTGTGTGAGGCAGTTTGCTTGTGTGTGTGTGTGTGTTTGGGTGAGAGGCAGCTTGTGTGTATGTGAGTTTGAGATGCAACTTGTGTGAGTGTGATTTTGAGAGGCAGCTTGTATGTATGTGCGTGTGTCTAAGGCAGCTTGCTTGTGTGTGTGTGTGCTTGGGTGAAAGGCAGCTTGTGTGTGTATATGAGTCTGAGAGGCAGCTTGTGTGTATTTGCATGTGTGTGAGGCAGCTTGCTTGTGTGTGTGTGTGTGTGTGTGTGTGCGAGAGAGAGAGAGGCAGCTTGCTTGTGTGAGAGAGGCAGCTTCTGTATGTGTTTTTACACCATGTTAATCCATGACAATCTCACGATGACTGTAGATGTAGTGTTCTTGGATTTTCAGAAGGCGTTTGACAAAGTTCCTCACGAGAGGCTTCTAGGAAAAGTAAAAAGTCATGGGATAGGTGGCGATGTCCTTTCGTGGATTACAAACTGGCTAAAAGATAAGAAACAGAGAGTAGGATTAAATGGACAATTTTCTCAGTGGAAGGGAGTGGGCAGTGGAGTGCCTCAGGGATCTGTATTGGGACCCTTTTCAATATATTTATAAATGATCTGGAAAGAAATACGACGAGTGAGGTAATCAAATTTGCAGATGATACAAAATTGTTCAGAGTAGTTAAATCACAAGCAGATTGTGATAAATTGCAGGAAGACCTTGTGAGACAGGAAAATTGGGCATTGAAATGGCAGATGAAATTTAATGTGGATAAGTGCAAGGTGATGCATATAGGGAAAAATAACCCATGCTATAGTTACACAATGTTAGGTTCCATATTAGGTGCTACCACCCAAGAAAGAGATCTAGGTGTCATAGTGGATAACACATTGAAATTGTCAGTTCAGTGTGCTGCAGCAGTCAAAAAAGCAAACAGAATGTTGGGAATTATTAGAAAGGGAATGGTGAATAAAACGGAAAATATCATAATGCCTCTGTATCGCTCCATGGTGAGACCGCACCTTGAATACTGTGTACAATTCTGGTCGCCGCATCTCAAAAAAGATATAATTGCGATGGAGAAGGTACAGAGAAGGGCTACCAAAATGATAAGGGGAATGGAACAGCTCCCCTATGAGGAAAGACTAAAGAGGTTAGGACTTTTCAGCTTGGAGAAGAGACAGCTTAGGGGGGATATGATGGAGGTGTTTAAAATCATGAGAGGTCTAGAACAGGTAGATGTGAATCGGTTATTTACTCTTTCGGATAATAGAAAGACTAGGGGGCACTCCATGAAGTTAGCATGGGGCACATTTAAAACTAATCGGAGAAAGTTCTTTTTTACTCAACGCACAATAAAGCTCTGGAATTTGTTGCCAGAGGATGTGGTTAGTGAAGTTAGTGTAGCTGTGTTTAAAAAAGGATTGGATAAGTTCTTGGAGGAGAAGTCCATTACCTGCTATTAAGTTCACTTTGGGGTAGATTTTCAAAAAACGCGAATAGGCGTACTTTTGCTGGCGCATCAGGCGCAAGCAAAAGTACGCTGGATTTTAGTAGATACGCGCGGAGCCGCGCGTATCCACTAAAATCCTGGATCGGCGCGCGCAAGGCTATGAATTCTGTATAGCCGGCACACGCCGAGCCGCGCTGCCTACCCCCGTTCCCTCCAAGGCCGCTCCGAAATCGGAGCGGCCTTGGAGGGAATCCTCTAACGCCCTCCCCTCATCTTCCCCTCCCTTCCTCTATCTAACCCACCCGCCCGGCCCTGTCTACACCCCCCCCCCTTACCTTTCTCCGGGGATTTACGCCTCCCGGAGGGAGAAGTAAATCCCCGCGCGCCAGCAGGCCTCTTGCGCGCCGGGCCGCGACCTGGGGGCGGGTACGGAGGGCGCGGCCACGCCCCCGGACCGCCCCGGGCCGTAGCCACGCCCCGTACCCCGCCCCCAAAACGCTGCCGACACGCCCCCGAAACGCCGCGACGACCGGGGCCCGCCCCCGACACGCCCCCCTCAGAGAACCCCGGGACTTACGCGAGTCCCGGGGCTCTGCGCGCGCCGGTAGGCCTATGTAAAATAGGCTCACCGGCGCGCAGGGCCCTGCTCGCCTAAATCCGCCCGGTTTTGGGCGGATTTAGGCGAGCAGGGCTCTGAAAATCCGCCCCTTAGAGAATAGCCACTGCCATTAGCAATGGTAACATGGGATAGACTTAGTTTTTGGGTTCTTGCCAGGTTCTTATGGCCTGGATTGGCCACTGTTGGAAACAGGATGCTGGGCTTGATGGACCCTTGGTCTGATCCAGTATGGCATGTTCTTATGTTCTTATGTTTTTATACAGAGTCTGGCACGTTGCATTTTCTAGTTTAGTTTTTGTCTGCACACTTCTTTTTATTCTTTATGGTCTCTTTATTCTGTATTTGATTAGGGTCTGCCTGTGTTCTGCATGTGTGACTGAGGTGAGGTTTTTTGTTAGTGTGTAGTTTCTTTGTAGGGATCTATAGCAGCCTGGTTTGTTCTATTTTCCTAATAGGAGGGGTATTGGTATTTTTGGTTTTGCAGTGTTGCCTTTTCATAAATACGCTTGTTACTATTTAAGCACTGGTAGTTAGTGATGCTTTCATATGGGAGGTTCACTATTTTGTAATTTAGTTAACTCATGTCTTTCTGAGGGCCAAACCTACACCCAACACATATTATAATAAGCCTAATAAAATATGAGTTCCAATTGTCGTGTACTTTATTTTGCAGAGTTTTCTGATTGATACCACAGTAGTGCATGCAAATATAATATACATGTTGTGATATTTTTGTCCATTTTCATGTAAATCCTTAATATAAATGCATAATTTAACTGTGTGTGGAGAGGTTGGGGCTGGGGGTATATGTGTGTGCAAGGCTGTAAGGTTTGCTTAAGTTGCCTTGCTTCAGTCTAGCTTTGACTGCACTGGCTCCATGTAGGAATGCAGGATTCCATCTGGAGCTGTGTTGCTTTGGGCCAGGCTCTCCCTAGCCTCACTCTTGGCCAGGATTTAATTTTCTTTTCTTTTTCTTAAGCCCTGGAGGGAACTGGCAGCATGGATCACTTCTGCTTCCCCCTTCCCTGGAGTAGGTTGGTAGAGCAGAGCCCAGGGAACCATAAAAGCAGCATTCAGTGTAGCACACAGTTAATATAAATATTCTGGGGTGGATCCCTGACAAGTGGAGGCAAACTACTATCACAGAAAGGGAGGAGCCAGCCAGAAAAAAGTCTGGTGCAGTGTTAGTAAGGCTTCTCTCAGAGGTGACTGAGCTTTGAGAGGGGAAGATGGCTATGGAATCAGTGAGTCTCCAGGAGAGAGAGGGGTGCTGAGAAGGAGTGAGACTGGGAAAGAGAGTAGGCTGAGGAAAGGCTGGCAACAAGCACGAAATTTTATATAATGATGTGGAAGTGCTGGGGTTGGGGGCACTTTTTGAGTGAGCACGTGAGCAGCAGCACAACAGCAAATCTCTTTGTGTGTGTGAGTGAGCTGGCAATGTGGTTGTCTCATTAATTGGCAATTGGTTCAATATTTGAAAGGTTGGCAAGCAAAATGAACTCCAGACCAGGATATATATGAGAGATGTAACCAAACTTGTAGAGGGCCCAACAAATTGCGTGGATAGAAGGGGGACTGCAGTGCAGTTTGCCCACCGCTGGTCTAAGGGGTGCTATAGTCATTTAGAAAAATATGAAATTTGTTGGAGATTTTTTGTCTCAGTTCTGCCAGGCCCCTGGTCACCTCTCAAGGTTCAATAATATGGTTTTTGCACATGTTGAAATATGTGCTGCACAGAAAGCACACAAGTGAGCCACAGATATCCTGTGGGCTGGTTCTGAAAAATATCCCCCAGGCTGATATTTTCCTGCAATCTGCCCCTGCTCACACTCATATCTGGGAACTCTCCGGATTTGGCCCAGAGACTCCAGAATTCTGAACGAATTGCTGGGTCTCTAGGCCAACACCTGAAAACTGCGGGTGCCCTGCTACAGAAGGCCAGAAGAGAAAGGGCCTGGAGCAGCACATGCTCGAAGAAAGAGGAGCATCAGCACCTGTGCCCCCGGAAGAAACCATGAAACCCAGTGCTGCGCGACAAGAAAGATGAGCAGGAGCATCGCCCTCCGCGGGAAACAAGAAACTGAAGGTGCAAGAGGAAGAGCAACTGTGTTGGGCCGCACGCCAAAAATAAAACAAGGGCAGAGCGGGCCAACACTACTGGAGGAGGAGGAGGAAATGGAACGCATGTCCTGCAGGCCTGGGGAAAGAGGAGGCTCCTGTGGCTAATGAGAATCGAGGTGAGAAGAGACAATGAGAGTGAGTGTGTGTATGGAAGAGAGAGAGAAGTGAATGAATGTATATGTGTGTATGGAAGAGAGAGAGAAATGAATGAGTATATGTGTGTATGGAAGAGGGAAAGAAGTGAATGAGTGTATATGTGTGCATGGAAGAGGGAGAGAAGTGAATGAGTGTGTATGTGTGTATGGAAGAGGGAAAGAAGTGAATGAGTGTATATGTGTTTATGGAAGAGGGAAAGAAGTGAATGAGTGTATATGTGTGTATGGAAGAGGGAGAGAAGTGAATGAGTGTCTATGTGTGTATGGAAGAGGGAGAGAAGTGAATGAGTGTCTATGTGTGTATGGAAGAGAGAGAAGTGAATGAGTGTCTATGTGTGTATGGAAGAGAGAAGTGAATGAGTGCATATGTGTGTATGGAAGAGAGAGAAGTGAATGAGTGCATATGTGTGTATGGAAGAGAGAGAAGTGAATGAGTGTCTATGTGTGTATGGAAGAGAGAAGTGAATGAGTGCATATGTGTGTATGCATGTATGGGGGTGTGTGTGTGGAAAAGGGAGGGGGGGGTGGAGTGCCATATCATCCCTAGCCTCAGGCAGCAGATTGCCTTAAGCTGCCCCTGATTTATCATAATTACCTCCAGGACACAGATAAATGCTGCCCCCCGTGTATAGGGAGCAGCAGAGCAGTGTTATCATTTTTTCCTGAACGTTTGTTTGCAGCAGGCAGGTTGCAGCAATGTAAGGTTTGGTCTGAGGCACTGTTCTGCCAAAAAAGAGAAAAAACTGACTTTAATCCTAGAGTATAATGTCTGCTGAAGAAGGAGCAGACTATGGGGCGCGTGGGAGAAAGAAAAAAAAAAAAGGAAAATATAGGGCCATAGCTAAAGGATATTTCCCGTGTTGTATCTATGGGAACAATGCTGAGGATCTGATTCACTCTGAAGGCTTTTCTCCCATTGTTTATCAATGGTAAAAGATCTTGATAACAACCCTTTAGTGATATTGAGATCACCATTCCCTCCACCCCACCAAAAAAAACAAAAACCCTACAGATCTTCTCACCAGACTTTGCAAGAGCACAGACGTTTGAACCCCAGCCTGATGGGAAGGCCAGGCGATAGGGATATGCAGCACCAGCTTTAAAACTCGGTGAGAAGGTTTGCTCTCCCTTCTTCTGGGTTTGCTCTCTCATCCTACTAATGGTACAGTTGGTAGTTTATTTATTGACTTAAAGAGTCATACACTGCCTGACCACAGGTCTAGGCAGCCAACAAATAAAAGCTACGTAAAAAAAAAAAATAATGCATACAAACATGGAGACTCAGTGGATCAACTTAAACTACAACACCAGAATACAATAAAAATAAAAAACAAAAATATCTTTAGCTCAGTAAAAGCCTGCTCAAAGAAAATGTCCTTTTAACATTTTTCTGAAGGTCTTAGTACATTGCAGGGCCTCAGGGAGTGAGTTCCAGAGAACGGGAGCTTTTCCATCGAAAAGGCCCATTCCCAGGTTTCGGCCAGTCGGGCACGATGAACCAGAGGACCATCCAATAAATTCTTATGGGATGAACTTAAGGACCATTCAGGGTTACAGATGTGCTTAGGGATCGGCTGGAGCAGTGGCGTACCCAGAATTGATTTTTTGGGTGGGCACAAGGTTAACATAGGTGGGCACAAGGCATGCAGGTCTACTAGTTGTTTTCTTACTGATAAATAATGCCATATACTGCACCCTAGAATGGCTTTCTAAGTAGTTTGCAACAGCCATTATGTGTCATGTATGAAACTTTAAAATAATTTACTTCAATTATTTCAAGTATAGAAAACAATCAAATCCAATCATATAATAAAACAAAAATTAATGTATTCTTTCATGAACCATCTTTGCAGAAACCCAGAAATCTTCATAAATACAATAAAATATAATTAATCATCAGAACAGGTGCAGCGCAAAGCTAGGGCAATTCACATTACAAGTAGCATGAAAAAAAAAATTCAAATTCTGGTGTAATCTCAGCAAAAAATAACCCTCCACTGCTATTTTGTGAAGTAACAAACTCTTGCAAAGAAAGAGGCATCTGGAACCTTGCCAAACAATCACAGCACTGACTCTCAGGATTCAAACAGCAACCTTATGAAAAAGCAGCAATGCAAACACTACACCAGGCCCTAGAACATTAATACATCACCTACAGGAATAACAGAACAGGCTGGACTACTACTACAGAGAAACTATATGCTAGAAATACTCATTTCTGTCACAAACAGGCAAAACTGAGACCGACCCTTACCTAATATAGAAATAAGAGACTATAAATTAGAAACAGAAACATGCAGATAAAGCCAAAATAGAAAGCCTGAGAAACTAAAATGTCTGAACAGTGGAATACTTAAGAAAGAGCAAAATACAAAAATATAAGAATGCACATTCCCAAAGATGACATATTTAAATTGCTAACATCTCTCTCTCTCTCTATATATATATATATATTTATTTTTTTTTTACCTTTGTTGTCTGATCTTTGTATTTTTCTAATCAGTTGGTCCTGGTCTCTCTTTCCCATTTTTTCCCTTGTCGCTCATTTCCTAATTCCTCTTCAGTGTCTTTTCTACTACTGTCTTCTTCCCTTCCACACACACACACACACACATATATACATAAATGCTTTCTCTCACAGACTCCCTCACACACTCAGGCTCTCACTCTCATATGCTCTCCTCCCCCCCCCCCCCCCAGCTCACATTCTCTGCAGACACACATACAAGCTCTCACTTTCTCACCCCTCCCCAGGCTTATATTCTTATGCACACACAGACGCACATCCAGGCACCCATTCTCATCCACACACACAAACCCATTCTCCCCCACACATACACACATTTAAGGTCCCATTCTCACCCACACATACACACTTTCAAGCACCCATTCTTACCCACATATTCAAGCTTCCATTCTCACCCACACACACAAACCCTGGCTCCCATTCTCACCCATATATATACACATTCAAGCTTCCATCCTCACCCACATATTCAAGCTTCCATTCTCACCCACACACACAAACCCAGGCTCCCATTCTCACCCATATATACACACATTCAAGCTTCCAACCTCACCCACATATTCAAGCTTCCAACCTCACCCACATATTCAAGCTTCCATCCTCACCCACATATTCAAGCTTCCATTATCACCCACACACATTCAAGACTCCATTCTCACTCCCATACACACCCAGGGTCCGATTTTCACCCACACACACACAAGGCTCCCATTCTCATCCTCACATACACATTCAAGCCTGTGCACAGTTTCCGCTTCCTCCCCCCAGAGCAGGAAGATCAGCTGGCCTCTCCTGCTGCCACTGGCCTCCTGCTATCTTCGGGCCGTATGGCCGACCGATCTTCCTGTTGGGGGGGGGGGGGAGGAGAGCGGAAGCGCCGCGCACAGTTTCCGCTTCCTCCCCCCAGAGCAGGAAGATCAGCTGGCCTCTCCTGCTGCCACTGGCCTCCTGCTATCTTCGGGCCGTATGGCCGACCGATCTTCCTGTTGGGGGGGGGGGGGGGAGGAGAGCGGAAGCGCCGCGCACAGTTTCCGCTTCCTCCCCCCAGAGCAGGAAGATCAGCTGGCCTCTCCTGCTATCTTCGGGCCGTATGGCCGACCGATCTTCCTGCTGGGGGGGGGGGAGCGGAAGCTGTGCGCGGCGCTTCCGCTCTCCTCCCCCCCCCCCCAACAGGAAGATCTGTCGGCCATACGGCCCGAAGATAGCAGGAGGCCAGTGGCAGCAGGAGAGGCCAGCTGATCTTCCTGCTCTGGGGGGAGGAAGCGGAAACTGTGCACGGCGCTTCCGCTCTCCTCCCCCCCCCCCCCCAACAGGAAGATCGGTCGGCCATATGGTTGTAGGACCGCTTCGCCACGTGTGCCGTGATGGCGCGCCAGGCATGGGTTCTCCTCTTCACTGTCGCGGGGATGGGATCCCGCGACAGCCTTGCAGTTCTGGTGTCAGTTGGGTGGGCCTGGGTCTAAATTGGGTGGGCAGCTGCCCACCCAGGCCCACCCGTGGCTACGCCACTGGGCTGGAGGCAGGACGATACTGGGGTTTAAATATCAGACCTAGTGGCAGTAGTGAGGAATTTCCTTGCTGTATCCTCAGGCATGGGAGAGGCTGGCTAGGCCTCTTCAGACCCAAAGAGGTGGCCCTCCCCGGAATAGGGGGTTATGTTGGTTGCAGATGGTGGAGAATGACAGCCACTGGCCAGCCAGCCAGTGGGGTTGGGGATCTCCAGAAGACAGACATTTGTCATTTACATGGAACTGGGATGACAGGAATCTCCCCTAATGGCTGACCGGGCTGGCTGGCTAGAAGGTGCAATCGCAGGCATTTTCCCACTGAGCTGATTGCATGGGCTGGGAGGAAAATGGCTGCCCAATGTGTTAATAAAACCAGGATTGTTTCTGCTTAGACATAGACAAAGCTGGTTTAGGTGGGTTTCTCTATTTGTTGTAAACATGTTAAAGTTTAATTCTGTTCTATTATGTTCTTACATGCCACCTTTTTATCCCCTAACAGGGAACCCAAAGTGGTTTAAAGCTTAGTAGCAATAACAATAATACAGCTAAACCTCTGCATATGCCACTATCCAGCTTTACACTAAAACTTGTCTATTTTTGTTTGACCTGATGAAGGGAGTTGGGAGGGATTGTGCTACAGTGAAGACTGGACCATGCTGCCACTGTTCAGCAATGAATTTTCACTCTTTCAGACCTCCTCCAGCCACCAGCCCCCCGCCCATTTGGTATGTGCCTGCCCTCGTGCATACAAGTTTGCCTCTGGTTTTGAATGGAGGAATCCGAGTTGCTCCTGAGAGCCATTCCTTCAGGAAATACCAAACAGAAGAGCCAAGTCACACAGTTCCAGAAGCAGTGCAAGTGTCTGCAGCCACCCTAGGCAGTGATGATGAAATGGCATCACATGATCTCAAGCTCTCTCCTCCCTGCACCAATCCGAACCCCCCCCCCCCCACCCCACCCCCCCAATATGCACACCAGGAACCTCCCAAGCTCTGTTCACGCACCACCACCACCACCTTTCCCAGCTCCATGCCCCTCCACTCTCCTTTCAAAAATGCCGCCCTCAGATCTGACTACGGGGCCCCGCCCACTTCCGGTGCCTTAGGCCACCGCCTGGCCTGCCTAATGCTCCTGCCCACCCTGTCTAGGAGGGAGATTTTAGGCTAGTCCTACTTTTCTGTTCACACCCCCACACACCCCACACCCCCCCCCCCCCCCACATACACACACACACTAATGCATATGGACACCTACAGCACCCACTTTCTATTCACTTACGGGCCGATTCAGTAAAGTCCGCGGGAGAGCGGGCAAACGCCTGCTCACCTGTGCGTGCAATTCAGCATTTAAATGAGGCCCAGCGGTAGAAACAGGCAAAAGGAGCGACGGCTGTCAGCAGGTTTGACAGCCAACGCTCAATTTTGCCGGCGTCGGTTCTCGAGCCCGCTGACAGCCACGGACTCGGAAACCGGACCCCAGTAAAATTGAGCGTCCGGTTTTCGATCACAGCCGCAGGCCGATTTCAAAATTTTTTTTTATTTTTTTTTTACCCTTCAGGACCTCTGACTTAATATCGCTTTACTTTCCTGGTGCAGGCAGAAATTAGCGCCTACCTTTTGGTAGGCGCTAATTTCTGAAAGCAAAATGTGCGGCTTGGCTGCACATTTTGTTTTCTGAATCCCACGGGAATACCTAATAGTGCCCTCAACATGCATTTGCATGTTGAGGGCACTATTAGGTTCGGCGTAGAATCAGGGTAGAATCAGACCAGAAATACCACCATGCAATGCATTGGGATGCAAGTTCTAAACTAAGACTGGCCAAATATTCTTCCTTCTGGAGCAGCTTGGCCTGAACCTCTTTTGCATGCTATTATTCTGCTGTTTTTAATGTCTGCATCTCTATTTGCATATGAAAATCCTGGTGCGGTTGAAAAGGAGATAGTGAAGTGACTATTTAGGGATCCTATTTAAATGAGTCCATCTTTGAAGTGCTAATTGCCCAATTAGTGCTTTGTAAATTGCCTCGCATTAGTAGCGCTAGCGCTATGGTTATAGGACTCGTGCTAATAAGTTATAAATGAACACAGAGCTGGATTAAGACATAGGGAACACAGGCAACTGCCCAGGACAGCAGGATTTGAAGGCACCAAATATCCAGACCAAAAAAGCAGCCTGCTTCCTCTTGCTTCAATACCAAGTGCTGGCACAAAAGGTCAGGCATTACGGCACTCTGCCAATAGACACCAAAATCTTAAAACCGGCTCTGAATGAGCAACATAAAAAAGAGTCACCTTAAACAGTAAGACTGAAGAAATTAGGGGAATTTGAAAAATGTGACACGCAGGGTTAAAAAAAAGGGGAAAGAAATGTGAGCAGCTATTATAGGAGAGATAGAGAAAAGGGATTGCAGTGAGGAGTAGACAGGTTAATGTGTCATGTAGTTGGGGGTGGGGATGAAGACAGAGAGAGCGAGAAGGAGAGAGAGAGAGAGAACTGTGCTGGGGTTCCCCTCCCAGGATGAGAGAAGAGAAAGAATGATCCGGGGATCCCCTTTTTGGATCATCGGAGGAGAGAGTGAGTGCTGGGATGGGTAACACTGACGCCGGGTCATTGAGGAAACAAATTAGCCAGGGCTGAAATGAAAAATGAAAAAAAGAAAAATCACTCCTGCAATATTTTCTGGGTTTTTCATTTGCACACTGCAATTTCTGGATGAAAAATTCTTCAGATTTTTTCATTTATTCGGGTACTGATTGAAATGGAATTTCTACATCACAAGAATTAATAAAAAAAAAATGTATATTTTGAGATAAGATCATTGTAAACTTACTAAACTATGATGTAGATATCTATTATTATTATATATCTCAAAATCTTAAGTTTGAATAATCGTTTATGCCTTGTCCCTCAATACTTGAAATAAGCCTTTATTTATAATTATATATATCACATACCATATCTGCATAACCATTAACCATAACTATTAGCGGGTCTGAATTTTCTGCAGGAAAAAAAGTTTTAGGTATCTAAATCTAATTCTTTTCCTGTTGCGTCTGCACACAAGAATAAATTGTAACTATAATACCGGCAATAGGATTTATAATCTACTGTGCAGGACTATGCATTCCACCTGGGACTGTAATGACACCAGCAATCAAGAACAATGATTTATTAATTATATAAGAAATCTGGGGTGAAAACAAAAACCTTGGTTAAACATTTTTCCTGATTCTTGTACAATTAAAAAAAACCCAACCTAATTCATAATGAGATTATAACATACCACTATTGGAAAACACAAGGTTGATTAATTAAAGGTAAGTTACAGTAATATTTATGTTATTACTTATTTTTATAAGAAAAAAATGCCAGGAGATTTGTGTCTCTATCAACTTTCTTTTTATTTGTCTTTATGAAAATGCATAAGTAAGACGTTATCGACAAAGCGTGTTATATCTAACACAAAACTTTGTTTTAACTTAAATATTGATCAAGCGCATTCTCACTTAGTGAAAATTAATAACTTATTAGGCCGCTTCCTTACATATCCCCATTAATGTTTACAATGTTTACCAGTCACACAAATGCATTCAATTTCTTAATTATTTCTTGCCATTTGGAAACAAAACTAGAAATGTTTGTGGGAAAACTAATTAATTTATTTATTTATAAAATTTTATATACCGTCATATAGTTTATTTTCCAAAAATGAACATACCAACACGACTAAACCTATTTTTGTACTATACAAATGCGTTGCAGGTTGAGATCAACTAGGCTTACAATATATAACGTTCCTCCACCACAAATTCACTGTTTATGCATATTTAATATTGTTTGACATTCAAAGGGACACTTAATCTGGTCACCGGTGTAATTAATGTTAATATGTTAATTTTAGTCTGGCATATTATTCCTAATTAGCACCATATCAGTGCACCAATTATTTGCAGAACAATCTAAATTTATATATATAATTTATAAGGTATATATATATATATATATATATATATATATATATATATAAAGTTCTGTTACATTTAAGTCGTTGATTACTAACAATTGCAAAAAATATGTTAATTGCAACTATACAACACCTGAAAAAGGATTTTCAAGTTTCTTATGCTGTAATTATTTCTATTTTTGAAAGGTATAAACAAGCTACTGTAAGATTAGCTTATTTATTACATAGAAACATGACGGCACAAAAAGACCATATGACCCATCCAGCCTGCCCATCCGTCCAATTAATTGAGCATCACTTAATTGAAATCCCCTATATTTATCCCATGCTTCCTGAATTTTTAGTGTGAATTCTATGTAATTGTATTCTATTTTACACAGACATTTCTATGCTTGTTTTGATCTATTTGAACATAGAACATGCTCATCCTTATATCAACAAAATCTAACAAGCCATCTCTTATTCAGTCGGAGCTCTTTTTGAAATGCATTAAGGGGCCTGTTAAAGACTGGGCTTTCAGTAGCACGAATGTACAGTAAAAAAAAAAAATGCAAGTAAGCATCTCATAGCAGGTCAAAGGGGGTCTCTCATATCGTTGGAAAATGAGGCTGTAAAATATTTTAAGATATTCATTGCAGAATAAGAGGTTTTAAAAAATTATAATATAATGTATTTCTTACATTTAATCATATTTCCAACCCTTCTCGAAAGTGTCCTAATGCACAGAATCCTTGTGACAGATTATTTTAATATGTCATTAAATATCCCTAAATAAGAATGTATTGATTTCATTCCTTGGTGTAATTTCTGTTTTGAATTCAATTGAGCTGTGATTGACTTTACACAAATATATTTCTTTATTACTGTCTTGAAAAGTATCCTTTTAATAGAAATTCACTTTTTTAAAATCAAACAATGCACAGTAATAAACTGCAAATATACATCCTGTGATGGCCCCTCATCTGTCTCTCTCTGGATATATTTAGTAAGCCCTATGTGCATTGATTTTTTTTTTTTATTAACAAGTAATAAATGCACTAAATGTCATAAATATATGTATGTATGTATGCACACACACACACACACATACACATACCACTTAGGAACCTACTGATTTGCTTCTTTATCTATTCCCCCTTATTGCTGAAATGTTTAATATTGTTTACTGGTCACACAAAATGCCTTCAGTATAGATACTGAGAAAAAGACAGACCCCCATACTTCCCACTATATGTAGTAGACTTCAGCTATTATATTGTAACCTTATTTCAATATTCATACAGATATATAATTATATATATATATATATATATATATATATATATATATATATATATATATATATATATATATATATATATATATATATATATATATTGGGAAATGGCTATAATGGCTATAATATATATTGGCGTGAGAATTATAGCATATGTTAGCATATGTTAGCAGGGGTATATGCAATAACCCCCATTCCGATATGTATATAGTCATTCCCCAATATTTTCAGTTACCATTGGTCCAGTATATACAATGACCCCTACCCACTGTTTGTATTAACTTTTAGCACGAAAAATCATGTATTCCAGTACAACAGGCAGAGTGCTTTTTATTAATATTGCAAATTTCTGCCAGGCACTTTTATGTATTAGATATTAAAATTAATTCTATATATATTAGCCTTTAAAAATAAATTATAAAAGCCGACTTTGAAAACTATCAAAATGTTTTAAGTAACTAAACCAGGTCTTAGTGCAATGTATTGCTGTCAGCCCCCGTGTAGCCTTTAGATCAGAGCAGTCCTTACACATTTGCCTCTAGATTTTTTTTATTTCGTTCTAAATAAGTTAATTACGTTTATATCCTGATTCTGTTCTGCGGTTCGGTTTTGTGAATAACGGAGCATATTCTTCAAATGCTAAACCCTAAGGTGCTTCTTGAGGGACGGGGGGGGGGGGGGGGGGGGGGACGGGGACGGACCCAAATATAACACATATTTTCTAGGCTCGGTACCTGGAAATTTATTGTGACAATAATGTTCGGAAGAACGATTTTACTTAACAAGCTCGTCTTCCATAGTGCTCAGAGTGACACTATGTTATAATGCTGGATATGGCACCGCTGGCTGGCATGTGACACCCTCACGTCTGATCCCTGCTGTTAGTCATTCCAGCTGTACCTGAAACCAAATATTTCCTATTGCCCTTAGCATGCAGTTACTTCATAGTGTTTTTGTCAGAGGGTGGTTTATTTTCAGGTAAATGGGCTCAAATGGCATTCATTGTATGGTAGTGACCCATTGCAACAGATAAAAAGAAGGACCGTAAGTGTGTTTATTAACATGTGCAAACGTTTGTGTATGTTTATCTGTGCACAGGGGGGCGTAGATAAGGTCGGGGGACCCTATTTCCTTGAAACCCTGGATGAAAAGAGAGTTGTGCACGGTTCTAGCAAATTGAATTGAAGTTACTGTTTTCAGATTTTAAATGTGCTGAAGTGAAACGAAACCGTAATGAAAATGTATCTCCTTAGCAACCTATTATTATTAGTAGTATCATCATTATTACTATTATTATCATTATCTCTATGGCTATCTTTTAGATTTGTATTTCTTTTTTTTTTGTCTGTAATATATTAATTAACCGGATTATTTTTCTCTCGACTCCTTTATATGCAATCAGATGCACGTGTAAATCGCTGTGATTTCTCTCGTGGGAAACTGGTTCTTTTCTCTTTTTAAACCCAATAAGTAAGAAAATTGTCAGACGGTGAATGAAAAATCACACGTGTCTCTTAGGCATGGGCTTAAAACCCCGATCTTCGCTTGTAGTCATTCGCAAGGATATTCTGAAATCCTAGGGCCTAATCACTGATACAGTAAATATTTGGGGAATGACATGCGCCGAGTAGTCATCACTCTTCTTGAACAGTATTGACCCGCGGATACAGTAGGGTCTCATCGTACAGTAGGACTGAAATGCTAACAGCTGCGTTTGATATGTTAGGAAATAGTATTTCAAACCCCTTTTCAATAAACTGAAGGAGTCTTGGTCTTTCTGAGATAAATGTCAATGCCTCAATCAAGAGATAAACTACAGGGAGCCCGCATATCAAATAGATGTAAAAGCAACCAATGTCTTTTAATTATAAAGAGGATTTGTTGTAGGCCTACTCGGCTCAGCTCAGGTATGAGAATTATTAGAGCTCCCCCTTCCCTGTACAGCTCAGAGATGGTGGAAAGAGATTTGCTATAAAGCTGGGCCTGCTGCATGTTCCCTTTCCAGCCTCTGCACCTGAGCCCCCACCCGAAAAAAAAAAATAACATTTATAACTGTGAGCTTCAGTGACCAACTTTAGGGATTTGTACTTTAACTGTACCCCATGTAGGTATAGATTAACCCACATGAAAATTGTATTTTGAATTCGAAAGCACGCGCTGATGATGATGATGATTATACACATCTGACTCCTTTCCACTAAGCTCAATTAGAAAGATTAATGCGACTACCTGGCTTTTACATAGAAACATAGAAATGACGGCAGAAGAAGACCAAACGGCCCATCCAGTCTGCCCAGCAAGCTTCACACACTTTTTCTCTCATACTTATCTGTTTCTCTTAGCTCTTGGTTCTATTTCCTTTCCACCCCCACCATTAATGAGGAAAGCAGTGATGGAGCTGCATCCAAGTGAATATCTAGCTGATAAGTTAGGGGTAGTAGGGGTAGTAACCGCCGCAATAAGCAAGCTACACCCATGCTTATTTGTTTTACTCAGACTATGTTATACAGCCCTTATTGGTTGTTTATTTTCCAGATGAGCATTTATTTGAGGGGGGGTATTTGAACTCCTCAGGTGTTTTTAGGCAGTGCGCACGGATCACTCCGCAAGAATTTGAGCTGCATTCACGTGCTCTAAACCCGCAAGGAATCGTACAAACGAGACCTCCCTCCAAGGAGCTCTCCAGTCCAAGGAAGGGGCTTTCCAATGCTTGGACAACGGCAAGAGCACGTTTTTTATTTTAACGGTTTATGTTTGAAAAGGCGTTACTACAGGGTGCCGCTGAGGCCCTTTGATTACAGTGTTTTAAGACAGTGAATCTTCCCAAGGATCCCAAATTCAGTTCCATTAAGATCAAGCAGCGATCCTTGCTGCTCGGGTTATTTTAGAGGTCCTTACAGGCCACACTATCTCAATATCTCTTTTGTGAAAGTAGACAATTTTATTATATGGGGGAGGGAGGGAGATTAACTTTACAGATCTGCTGTTGCAAATGATCCGTTTTGTACTCTTTTTTTGCAATATGCTTTGTTTGTCCTTTTAAAAGCTTAAATGCTATTTGCGCGTCCACACACACACACACACACACAAACAAACACACACACACACACACACAAACAAACACACACACACACACTCACACACACACACACACACACACACACACACATATATATATATACACACACGGTTTGATTATATTTCTGTTTTGGCGGCTGGGTTGATCACTCTTCGGACTCCAAACCAGTTCAATGAACGTACACGGGAACTTTTGTATATTGGTTGTGTTGGTTACGTCCTCTTTTAATTGCTAGGTTTAAGCATGCTATTTTCATCTACTGACTCCTTTTTTTTTTTGTAACCGAAAAGCGACCTTATCCCATGGTAAATTTCGGCTGCTTCGTGGTCACATTGAATTTTGAAATAATAAATACGCCATTGCAGATGGATTTTTCAAACACGAGACTGTTTGAAAAACAAGTGTATGAGTAAATTAATCTTAAAATTGGCATTAAAAAAATAAAATTATGTTAATTGAAAGCAAGTACCTTATTATTTCGTATAGAATGGATAGCATAGGTAATGGTATGTCACAATATTTCCCCTTTTTTCACAGAGAAATTACATATTGGGCACAGGACAGGGTATCTACAGGGATAGATACAAAATATTTGATTTGAAAAGCCTCAACTGTTCAAATGCTGGGCCTGCCCCCCCCCCTATTGTATGATACAGACATCCTCATGCACAGACAAATCCTCTCACCTCCACTTCGTTCTCCTGTTCTGAAACCAGGTTTTGACCTGGGCATCTGTCATTTTGAGCGCCTTGGCTAGGGCCGCCCTCTCTGCCGATGCCAGGTACTTCTGCCGGTGGAACCTCTTCTCTAGCTCGCAGATCTGCAGCCTAGTGAAGGAAGTCCTCGGTTTCTTCTTCTTGGGAGGCGTCCGGTTCTGGTAGGGGTGACCTATACGGCGTGTTACAGTGAAGGGTGAGAGGGCCACTGGATTGGGGAGACAGACGGCAAAAGCAAGCGGCAAAATCAGCAGAATTCACAAAAGCAGAGCAGAGACAGAGCTGCAGAGGTTGCTAAGCGGGCCTCGCGCACGCCTACACACACGCTCTCTCTCTCTCTCTCTCCCTCTCACACACACACACACTCTCACTCACACGCGTGCACACACACACACACATACTCATATACTCACACTTCCAGTAATATGTGCCTCGGCCTGTGCCACAACTAATATGGACATGCACCAAGCACCCGCTGGTGCTCCCAGGGATTGTAAAATTGTCCCACAGAATAAAATGGAGTATTGTCTCCGAAGGAAAGTCCTGATTGTCGCCAGTTGGAGCTAAGGGCTGCTTTCCAAAACTGCTAGCTAATATTTTGCCAGTTTTATCCTAAATTAATTCCCATTTAACAAAAACAATCAGGAATTAAGGATACAGGTTAAAGCGAATTTATCAGTGCACAAACCACAACACGTGAATCCTCCAACAAAGACTGAACTGCATTTTAGTAATATAAATTATAGGGATTATTATTATTATCATTATTATTAATGATGATCAGCACCATAATTCAGTTTTGACTTGCTAAAGAGAGAACTGAAAGCGCATCAGGCCGGGGCACATATTAGTTATGCAAGGGTCTCATTTTTATTTGAATTATCCTTAATATGACAAATCTGATTAGCGCCACAAGTCTCCAAACAACTTTCTGATAAATAAAAAAAAAAAAAAGAGAGGACTAATTGCTTCACTTATTGGAACATATTTGTAGGTCATTTTCATTCCAATTCAAGGCTTCCATTCTTCAGGAATAAACTCAGACTGTATGATAAACAACCCACGCTGAAAGATTTTTTTCTATAAAGCCGTGCTGTAAAATCTAACTAAAATGTCCTTTTTTCTTAAAAAGTTGTTTATAAAATAACAATGGAAGAGGTCTGTGGAAAGATAGAGTTGTAACAGGGTATTTAAAAAGCAATCAAAATGGATAAAATCAATAATTTTGTTCTCTAATATCTATATGTGTGTATGTAACTAAATAAATAAATAAATATACATTGTATATAAAGGTGAGAAAAACTATACATATATTTATAGTGAATAATTCTATATGTCTATCTCTATCTTTATTATATATATGCATAATGATATATATATATCTTGCACAAGCCAGGTACTTAAAATGAATGTGACTGCATAAGAGTTGCAATGGTAAGGTTATTGGATATACACCTTTACCTTTGTATGAGTTTCATCGCATTGCGTTCATTACAAGAAAGGTGATCAGTCAGGTTTAATAAACTAAATAAACTATCATTATCTATCTATTTCGTCAATATCCTGGGTTGATAATAAAATACTATTTTCGGATTTACATTTTGTTCTGACTGCGAGAGCCTGTGCTTGCTCATAGACAGCAGGGCCTCAAACACAGGCCCCGGAAGACTGAGGATTGCGAGTTGATTTATTTACGCTTCCGAAAGAACTGTAGCTCAGTCGAGAGATAAGGCGAGCACTAAACGTAAACAGGCCATTATTAAATATGTCCTACTTTTTTATGATGTTCTAAAAGGGCACAGCCTGGTTTGGTCGATTTCAATGTGTGCTAAAAATATATCATAACTCAAGTCACCCTGGCAAAGTTTCAACTGTAATTCAAAACTTTGCATTACCTAAGTGGATATAATACAGTTAATTTTAGAAGAGCATGCATGTAGATTAACTGTTCTCAACTTAAAAGTTGAACTTACATTTCAAAATGAAAGTTTCCACCTATTGTTCTTTCCCGCCTGTCAGTTCTTTTTCATTAAATATTACGCTTATTATTACCTCGGCTTTCTGAGAGTACAAAGAGCAAATATTTAAATAATGTACTAGAAGGGAGGGAGCAATATAAATAGTAGAGATGAATTGCATCATTGTTTTATTTTTTTTTAATTTTTATAGGAGTGAATATTGATATATTTATCACCTGCTCATCGCAAGTTGTAATTGATTAATGTTATATTTGAATATTAGTAAAAAATAATTGAACACAAAGTATTAAACAACCCAGCTGCAGATCTTTCCCATTAATGTGTACAGCATTTCAGTTTTGTGAAACAATACAATATAAAGTTAAACTGCCTGTGACACATTTTCAAACCTACTTGTAAATTTGGTTTTCTACCGAATTCTTTGTTGTTGCTGTTGGTGTCCTTAGCGAGAAAAGATTAAAAAACAAAACAAAACAACAACACTAAATTCTTTTTAACATGGCCTACAGTTAAATATAAGTATCAATTACAATCCATATATGGAATAAATCATTTGATATCAATATATCAAATAGTGCAAGCACATATATAATCGCACTCTCATACTGGACGAGTTTATTGTATTTAAAATGCAACATCCCCTAGCTGGAAGGGATAAACAAAACAATTCTCAGGGAGCACTTAAACCTTTGAAAATATTGATCGCGCTTTTTTTTTTTTTTGTTGAAGCCACACATGTATCGTCTGTTCATTATTTATAATATGGATTCGTTTCTCTATCACCCGGGAACTGCTGAAATAGATCACTTTGCCTGTGCACTGCAACTACGTGTTTACCCAAGCAAGATAATCTTTAAAGGAAGAAAACGTATTAATGAGAAACGAGACGCGCTGAATGGGCACGATGAATGCAGAGTCTTCCTCTACCTGAATTTTGTACTAAATGAAAGTTATTTGTTTAAATATAAACTGCGTGTTTGCTATGCCGGTGCAAAGTGTATAATATGCATTTTCAGAACTCTGATACTTCTCTCGATAATAACCAGGGAAGCTTGACTCCTTTTAGGGTTAGGAACGGAGAGCAACTACACGAAATGCATCCAAATAAAATAATAGCGCCTTAGTTATTTTCTACGCACTTTCTTGATAAATCCAAAAGTTTAAAAAAAATGAAGGCGAAAAATATTAAGCGTTTCCTAAGACGTTTCCAATGGAATGGATTATTTTTATTTTTATTTTTTTAAAGAATTCAAGGCTTAATTTTAGCAAGTAAAAGCAAAGAGGAAAGGAGCGGGTTTCATTACAGGGACTTTGTCGCGGCTTAATGCAGCAGCGGTGCCGGACTAGTAAAGCCACTCACCTGTGAACCTGTCCTTTGTGTACCTCCTGTTACTTTCCATCCAGGGGAAAGTCAGCCCTGTCAGATTGTTCATATTGCTCATGCCCCCCATACTGGGCACCCCGGCGGACATAGGCTGGTGGACGCTAGTGGCTAAGGGTCTGTGCGCCGGCACCCTGATCACCCCCGCCGAATTCAGGCTATTCCCATTCATGTTCATGCCCACGTTGACGTTGTAGGAGCCCGTCAGGGATGCCATGCTGCAGGCGCTGTTGTTGTATCCGCCCGCGCCGCCGTTGCCGTAGTTGCCGGTCATGGTGTTGTAGGCGCTGCTCACGATGCATCCCAAGCCGTAGTCCGAGTCCTGCAGCCTGGAGCCGGAGATCATGCAACTCCCCTGGTCCGGGATGTTCAAAATCTGATCAATTCCAAAGCTGATGGGTTCCGCGTGACTCTGGTGGATGTGATGAGCCCCTGTATGATCCATTCTTTTCCAAACCCCCCCCTTCCTTCCAAGAAATGGTGGTCCCCTAGGTGAACGTATTTTTCAGTTAAGAGATAAAAAATGTTGCGCGGTCTCGCTTCACTTGTTTCCAAAGACTTAAGAAGGCTGGAAGTGGATAAGGTAGGAGCTAAAGTAGAGTGATTTTTTTTTTTTTTTTTTTTTGCTTTTGGATCCTGCTTGTTGTTAAAACTGGGACATCAATCATGATGCCAAAGGCCTGGGTGAGATGCTAGCCTGTAGTTTTAGGCCCTGGATCTTCATTGGCTGGAGGCTGAAAGAAGCTCGGTGAATGACAGCCAGAAGAAAGGAGTTTCTCTTGCCAGCCAAGCCCAAAAACAGGAATCTGCCAGGACTCAGCCTTATAAAGTCAAGACAGCAGCAATAAAAAGCGACAGAGTTCGAGGATCGTTTATTTATATTAATGACGAGTTCAAATTTCCCCTCAACCGAAAGTGTAAGATTTCCCCTGCACACTGTGCACGCTCCAGTTGCTTCTAGCATATGAAAAACTTCTTATCTGCACTGATTTACTACAAAATCTATTCGGGTGTACAGGAAGATGTCATTCAAAATGCATTTTGAAAACGATAACAATTAACGTTTCTTTTCAAATTCGACAAAAAGGCATTATGAGCCTGATTAATAAATAATATGCTTGCATCCTATGTCTAGTCCAGAAATCATTATGAGAATTCATTATGAGACGAGCCACACAAAAATTAGAGACGGCAGTGTTAATTGGAAGATTGTAGTTAAGGGTAATTAAATAATGCTTATGTGCACTATTTCAGCAGACAGATACGCACAGGATTAAAATATGCACACGTTTGCACAAACGTTGAAATTATTCAATATAGAGACTCGAGAACAGTCTGATATTTGTCTGGACTACATGCAAAGTGATATTTCAAAATAAAACGTGAGCTTTCTAAACAAGACTTTTTTTTAATGTTTGATGTACTGTAATATTTTTTAATTGGAAATATTTAGATAGCCACAGCTGTAACATTTACTAGCCTTACTTGGGTATTCATGGCTTTTCTAGTTCGCGCCAGCCTGCTAAGAAAAATAATTTTGGGCGTATTGTTTGCCATATTAGACTTGCTAGGAAGACGCACTTTTACTTATAGATTCTGTCCATTTTCTTTCTTAAGAAAAAAATAATTTCCATATCATTTGCCATATAATTTCCATTCGGACTTTAAATATTACCTTTTGCTTATTTAAGTTGTGTAGTTGCCTTTTTCGTATACGTAATGTCAATGTGTGCCCGCCAAGCTCTACACATTTGTTCTCCTTTGAAGAGAAAACCCTGTATGTTTTTGTCCAGGCAACAGCAGTCACCCTGTTACTCGCCATGGGCTGCAGTACCAATACAATCACACCGGGCACTTATTTGTCCTTCTCCAGCAGGCCTTATTTTTTTTTCAAAGTCTGAGATATTTGGGGAGTTTGGGTTATATTGCCGCCAGAATGTTAGCATCAGCCACCACCCTCACTCCCCTCAATTTCTGGAAATCCCTAGAAAATCTCTGCAGACAATACAAGTACAGCTGATTACTTCTTGTCCGTTTATGACACACGTAACTTAAAATATGCGCTTTGAACCCCTCAGACGAGGTGGACTAAGTGCCTATAATGTCTGCAGTGGGCCTGCTCCTCGATCAAGCCCCCTTAGTATGACCTTCCAGAGTCTGCAGGCTGCTAACGCTTGCACCCCTGCAGCGTGAGTTTATTTTCCCAACTAGCAGAATTAAGCCGTTTGTTTACAATCTGACTCCTTTACGTTGTTCTACCTAGTTTGATGATATCGTGGCTGTGTAAACAGAGACTTATTCTGATTAGAGGCAGATACAGTTACACTCAGGCAGAAGCCCTCACACAAGCCCAGAGGCTACAATTAGAGCCTGTTTCGCCCTCACTCGCCTGCAGTGCCCACATGTACATGCGGTAAACATCTCCTCCAAGTCAGTATGAATGAAATAGAGACCTGCCATATACTATTTACTAAAGAAGCTTCTCATTCTTTTTTTTTTCTATCACTAGGTGACCGAGCAAATCAAGTTCGGAGAGTGAAAGTAACCTGTAGCTTCTCAATCGGGCGATTGATTTTGCTGCGCGGTAGCTGGGAACCTTGATAATATTAGTTAAATTGGATTAAGGGCTTAGGTTGCGCCAGCAATTATTTAGGTACAGTGCGTCATGCGAAATGATTTATGTCAAAAGAGCAAGGGCAGTAGTTTACAATGACATTTCCAGCAGCATCCCTAGCCTTTGGGGAACTGAACTATTTTATTCGACTCCATGGCATCATACTAAAAAAAAAAAAAAAAATGCATTAAATCAAATACGCTTCGCGGGAGACAGTTTCAAACGCGGTGCTAAAAAGAACAGTTTTACTTATTTGCGATTCTTAAGTGTGAGACATAATAAGCTTAGCGCCTACTATGAGCAAGGGGA
Source organism: Rhinatrema bivittatum (assembly GCF_901001135.1). NCBI lineage: Eukaryota > Metazoa > Chordata > Amphibia > Gymnophiona > Rhinatrematidae > Rhinatrema > Rhinatrema bivittatum. The sequence goes on from NC_042621.1 coordinate 271,166,687, forward strand.
AGTGTAGCGCTCACTTCATTAACTTACGATCCTATAGATATTTTCCAGAAATTTTGCCAATAGACACACAAGGGGAGAACGCCTTTGGAAAATAGGACCGCTTCAGCAAATATCAATCCACGTCACATGTTTATTTTTTACTTTACGAAAACCCATACTCGGTTTGGAAAAGATTAAGAAGTCTCCTGTCTGTGCGACCTTCCTCCGAGATGATGTCGTAATGCATCAAATATGGTTCCAAAACCGTATTGGTGCCAATGTGTGCACCTGTCTCCCTCTCCTTCCTTACCCGTCAGAGACACTAAGAGGATCAAGCAGTTGCTTAGTGGTTAGAGCAGTAGGCTGCGTCGAAGTAGCAAAACCAGGGTTAAAATCCCACGAACTTGTGATTGTAAGACAAGTCGCTTCACCCTTCATTGTCCTCCAGTCCACATTTAAATAAGCTCCCTGGAATCAGTTCTTCAGCTACCAATGAAAAAGGTACGAGCTATTAATTGTAATGGACAGCATATTACGTAGCCCAGTTACCATTTAAATCAACCGTGAATATCTTTTTGCCATTTAATAATCTCATATTCTACTGACTGTGGCAACCTACCTGCGTTCTTTTCATCCCTTAATGGTTATTCGTTAGGGACCTATTTGAATATCTAAGCGTCACAAGATTGTACCTGGTAGACGCTAATTAATTTGGAGAATGTGCGTCTACTCCATCCGCCAGGTGCTCTTCCTTTCACAAACCTCAGAAACTCGCCACCTCATTCACGGACAGAAAGGAAATACATTAATGGAAGCCCAGAAACGAGCAAAGGAAATTTAATGGAGTTTAACACAGAAAGGTATTCACGGGATTGGTTAATTATCTTTTGTGGGTTTCCAGGGCCCTCTAATATTAAGCTCCTAGTTCTGGACTGATTTAAAGAGCGACACATAAACAAAATTAAACTTTCTCATAAAGGAAATTAATTGTTTTTAACAAAACTATTTTTCTGCTTACTTTACATTTTTTATTTGCATACCGGGTTTTTTTCCCCTGGATGTTTATTATGATGTCCTCTTCAGTGTCCATCCCATATTTTCCTATTTCCAAAGTCATGAAATAGACTGCTACAAAGCATAGCAGGTCCTTGAGAAATGTTTCACATTAGGCCGTAGACAGTAATGATTTTCCCCAAAGGCAAAGACTGGGCAATATTACCATTTAGTCTTTTCCCATAATATTAAATGGGAACAAACCCATAGTGTGGGTGTGTGTGGGAGGGCAACTCCGGTCCTCTAGAGCTACAAACAGGCCAGGTTTTCAGGATATCCACTACGATTATGCACGAGACAGATTTGCATGCGCAGCCACCACTGTATGCAAATCTATGTCGTGCATATTCATTGTAGATATCCTGAAAACCTGGCCTGTTTGTGGCCCTGGAGACCAGAGATGGCTACCCCTGCCATACTTCACCTTCCCTTTTGTGTTTATGGGAGAATTGTTACTATTTATATGGTAACACCAGTTTACACAAGAAGAAAAAAAATGCAGATATATTATACAAAATACCCAAGGTTGTGCAGAAGGCGCCAAGTCAGGAAGAGCTTACAACTGTGCATAATATATGACCCGGCCTGCGGGTCACTAAAGCCCCCTTGGCTGTAAGGGTTTCTGCTTGAAGGACAGAATGCGATAGCGCACTTTTACTGAAGAGGACTCCAGGGATCCTTGATAAAGCCCTAATGTTGCTTTTCAGTTCATTCATTCAGTAATGAGTCGCTCCCATTTTGTACCCCCTGATAAAAAAAAATATATATATCCTTATGGAACCGGTCTATGAACAGCCTTGATAGCCTATATCAGTGGATCCTTAAAAGCAAAAAAAAAAAAAAAAAAAAGAACTTTTTCATTAAAGTTATCCTTTTGCCGTAATTCTTTAGTGAATAATGAGTAGCAAGCTGATAAATTTGCTGAAAGACGCATTAATAATTAAGGTCCTTGCTCGGACTATATATAATAGTACTATAACTTGCATGTGTCCTGTAATCTCTGGTAAAACAAGCAAGCAAACAAACAAACAAACAAACAAGCCAGGGCTAGCTGAAAGCGTGTAACTGACCCATAATCCTTCGGGCTGCCTCTGTGTCGGGGGCGGCTTTTCCCCCATTCGTTGCGCACGTGAGAAATAATGCACGGCCCTCTTTTTAAAGGTCCCTGGCACTATTCACTATTGGAAACAAAGAAATAGTTTTATCGTCTTTAAAGGACAAAATCAAGAAACTAGTTTTCCTGAACAAAAAAAAAAAATCTTTTGTTCTAAAGCTGCCCTGAGCCTATGTAGTATTTCAGAATCTGAAAAATGGATTAAACGGCTAATTTAATTTCAAGGGTTCCCATTGCAATACAGTGTTTTATGGACGATGAAAATCTTTGAAAGTGACGAGATTTTGTTTTTTTTTTTAAAGAGGAGGACTGCTAGAGTTTAGTAACATTCTTTAACTTCACTTTAACTTCACTCTCTCATATTCACTTGACAGGAGGGACAGAGGTTAGGGGGGATACCTATTGATTGGAGCGTCTATTGAATCCCTTCTGTGTATAGGTTTTGTTTTTTTTTTAATTTAAAAGTTTGGAAGGCTCTTTGTATTGTTGTGTTATCCACTGTGCACCATTACCGACATAAAATAAACCCTTCTTAAAATAACATCACCCGTGGGGCACCAGAAGATCTGTAACTAAGAACTAAATTATACTGCAACAAACTCTCTTTTATGTTCGTGGTAAAATGGATTGCTTTTCAAAATTGAGTCTCACGAGTATTCATCATTTGTGCGACCATTTTGTTCCCCGAGCTTCTTTCAAACTTAATTTTAGGCATAGGTGTCTCCACTGTTCAATCTTTTAGCCATATAAAACACAAAATGAGCTTTTACAGCATTCTTAAAAGGTTTGGTATATACAGTAAGATGTAACTACATTTATTTAGAGCTAAAAAACTTAGGCGGAACAAAAAAAAAAAAAAAAAAGCAGCACTGGAAGAATATCCCATGTCTAGAACAGATTTAAATAGACTTTTATGTGCTCAAGTTAGCAGATTAAGAAAAGTTATGCCATCTACTGTGTAAATGACGTTGACTTGCACGTTGGGGTTTAAAGAGAATCGAGTTTTTAAAGCCTTTTCGTGTGATCTCTAATCGGGTGCACAATTGACACACGTTAATAATAATCAAGTAAACTATATCCAGATTCGTTCTGGTGGCAAAATTAGGAGTCCATTATGAAGAATTGATTCTGGGCCGCTTTGGGGCTTACTTATTTAACATCAAGCATTAACGTATTAATATTTGATATGAGATCCCAGGGCTTTTTTTTTTTCTTGTTTTTGCTGGGCAATTGACCGACATTAAAATTTAATGAAATGATCTGTTTCCCAGATTTAGAAGCTTGTCAGCCCACTATAAGCGGGGCCATTAGGAAAACTTGGAGCACTTTCACTAACAGGTAAATAATTAAAAAGAAATGCTACCCTGATGTGCTGCGGGTTATTCCGAGATGGGCATGGGGAGCCATCATTATGCAAAAAGCTAATTCCAGACCCGCCTGGCTTCATAAAGAAACTGCTGTCATAAAAGTATTAGAGGAGGACTTTTTTTTTTTTTTTTTTACCCATTGGAAGCTGAAAAATGATAACAAAAAGTGACTTGATTAATTTCAAGTGAAATATCATTAAGTACATGTTTCACAGTGTACCTAATTTCTTTCTCTTAGCTCCTCTATATTATTTTTACAGTTTAATTAGTAATCATTCTTCGGTCTGCAAATGAAATACATGTCGTAACATATTTCAGTGCTGTACAATATTGCCTTGCCAAAGTTGGGAAAAGTACAGTTTGACGAAATAATTTATTTAAAAATCAATTCACAGCACTTTGCAAACAGAGAAGCTTGTAAGCTCAATTGCATTTTGTGTATGTGTGTGTGTGTGTGTCGAACATTTTCACATAGCAGGATAAAACCAATAAATCAAGCAGCGCAGCCCTCAAAATACATGCAGTCAGCTATAATATCATACAATACCTGGGCTCCCTAAGCTACAGTAAACTATATGGTATAACGTGACCTTTCCAGATGGCAATCTGCCTTACAGATACTACTGAGGGTGCCCTCCCCCCTGTTATTGGGGGAATCTTTAACCCATCTGTTCAGAGATGCACTCCCTCCCCCTCCCCTTCCTCAGCGATTGCACAAAAATCCAAAAAATCAAACCTCATTATTGAACGTCCTCATCCCAAAGCCAGCTCGGGTGTCTCTGCAAATCAGCAGGGCTGCCAAAGTGTTCGACTTAAGTGCTGAATAAATATTTCCATTCAGGGTTTGTTCCGTGTCAATACCAATTTATAATAACGTTTTATAGATGGTTCCCTGTCTAATTGCAACGTTATGTAAATAAATCACAAAATGACTGTACGTGACAGTTGCTGAGACGTTCAAATACTGTTAAAAAGTCAATAAAAAAAAAAAAAAGGAACAATGCCTTTAGAGATTCACTTCCGTGAGTGAAAACTCAACTGTTTTCTTTCCTAGAGCAATTACGCTCTGAAACCAAATGTAATCCTCACATTTTTGGAAGTCCTGCGCACCTTGTTGGGAGTTTTGCGCTAGAGTAGAGCGATAAATCGCACTTAACTGCAAACATTAATGCAGGAGAAAAATCTTTGAAGGCTGTGGGCTGCTCTTCATACGGGTCATCCTCTCAAAAGCTCTTCTATAACAACCAAACATAATGCAGTCATTGTAACACACAATGTTGGCATCTGGATCATTATATCTGATCCAACTGCAATAATAATAAATAATAATAATAATCATGCAAGTGCAGTACACATAAGGTAAAGCAGTTTTGTACATACAGAACAGAGAGAAGGTATCAGTTCTGCAAAGTCCCTACATGAGTTTGGGCTGTTTCACGTCTGAAGCCCCAGTCATTAGGAAAACGAGTACATTTACTTCTGATAACAGAGACAGCCCCCCTCCTCCCCCCCCCCCCAAGTAAATGTATCACATTTTCCCCTGTGCAGCTAATGTGTGAGTGTAAGAAGGACTTGATCTCCTCTTGTCTGCCAGAATCTCCCTTCCTGAATCCCCTGTCTGTGAGGATCAGGTTTCCACCCCCTACCTGCCTAGCTCTTGACTTCTAAACTCTTCTGGGAATCTTCTGGCGCCAGCTCCATCAAGCAAACTCCTTGTGGTTAAGGAAGAGAAGAAACACTCAGAAGGAGCAGAAGAGCTGATGAAGGTTTCAAGAAGTCGCCCTTACAAGCTTTATAATTGCACTCCCAAATCGGCTGGGGGATTTTTTTGGAGCACTGCTCTGAGACAAAAGATAGCCAGCCAGGTACAGCCAGGCAGGCATGCACTGGGGCAAGTGAATTCATCTCCGAGGGGAACCGGGGGACCATGATAATAGCACCTCTGGTAAAAAATAATAACAGCAATATAGTCCCACTAACCGTTCTTCCTTTGGAAGTACACACGCAGAGCAGGGACCAAAATTAGCAGCCAGAAAGTTCACCCTAGGGGTTCTGATGCATTGCAACTTAGGGGATGAGTGTTTTGATGACATTTCTCTAGATATGTAAACTGTGATGATGGCGAGAATAGAAACCTATCGCAGAGGACACAATCGGCTGAAAAACGTCACTTTATACTGCGCCAGGATGTACACAATTATAGTTGATGTCAGTAAGTGCTTTTTTTCAAAGCTTTTCTCACACTCCTCACTCAAGGCAGGAGAAACATCGTGACGTGTGGTGCATACAACTGTTGAAGGGGAGCCTTGGACAGGGGCGATTATATTTGTTTTTAATGCAAATTCAATGGTACGAATGACACGACATATTTACATCCCAGAGGTAAAAAAAAATAAAAAATGATTGTTCAGGAATTATACCAAATGTGGCTGAAGTGATCCGTGGGAGACAACCGCATAAACGCTTCCGTCCGTGTCTTCTCAAATCCGCCTTTCTGTATAAATCACTCAAAGCATTTATCTAGTGAGGGAGTGCTACTATATATATATATATATATATATATATATATATATATATATATATATATATATATATATATATATATATATATATATATATATATATATATATATATATATATTAGAGAATATGCTCCATCTGTTTCTCATGTAGACTTCCCCAAAATGCATATATATAAAAAAAAAACCCGCTTCAGGGACTTAAAGAGGGTAATAATAACCGCAGTCCCCATCCAATTTTTCATCTGGTACTTCAACACCCAAAATCAGATTGGGGACCTTCGGTTCCTGTCACCTATACGTACACACAAGGGAAAGCATCAGTGCAAGCCCACCATGGGGGTTCAGTTATTAGTATTAGGGGGAAACAATAGAGCCAGCGCCTCATGAAGGGTAGGGAAGATGAGTCTGGCAGTGCTTGATACCTTCGCGCCGTGTATCTCCGCTGAAGGTTCCTGTCGGGCCCTTTTTTTTTTTTAGAACACATTTTGAAAGCTCTTTTCCTGTGGGCAGCTCACACGCTGCTGAGATTATTATCCTTCAGAAAAAGTGAAGTTTATACATATTCTGGTGCTCATTCGAGACCCTTAGCCGACGGCCACTGATTGCCTCTGTCCCTGACTTACCACCTTCTTGGACTGCTTGCTTGTCCATGCTGCTGTGAAAGTGGGTGAAAGGATTTGGCGATTTAAGGATCTGCAGTGTTTATGCACAAAACTAAAAAGACCTCCAAGGGTGATATGAATCTTTCGCCTTTAGCGGCTATAAATGATATTTCTTATGAAAATGTATGCACAAGAGAGAGAAATCCTATCATTAAAATGTATTCCTTTAAAAGGTCTAAGGGAAATATTGAATCTAGAGTGGTTTAAGTTGAAAACCTGCTTTCTAATAAGAACATAACCAAGAGAGGTAAGTATCAAGACGACATAGTTAATGTTTACATTCTCCTATTAAATTCCACTGTTATTTTTTTGAAACTGTGCACTAACAAATACATCTTGCACTAAGTGACTGATTGATCGGAGGCGACCTGTCTTACTTATGAAATCCACTAAATTGATTAAAGATGGTTTCAGCCTTTGGGCACTTCTTTGACTATCGGTTGCTTCATTCGACCATTGCAAGTGACCCTGCTGAACAGAAGTGACGTTCGCAGCTTGCAAAACCAGTTGTCTGAGGAGAGGAGACGCGAATTGCGGCTGTGGGGGTGGAGGGGTCTCTCCCAAATATCTTAGGGATGCGTTTTTCTGCGCTAACGTCTGCATAACAGAATATTAAAGAAACCCCATCAATAATATGAAAGGTCGGTAACGAGTTTGCAAGCAGGTACAGCAGTTTGTTTAAGGTGTCGCCAGGGCAGACGCTCCCGGGGTTTTTTTTTTTTTATTTTCTATTTTTCAGAATTTGTTTCTGTTTCAGATCTTTCCAAGGTTTATGTAGATGACTTTTAGCTCATAAATAGTGCAGGGAAACGACCACAGGGTCTAATTTCGTTTGCTTCCGCTTTTATAGCGTTGTCACGTTTAATCGTTTTCCATAAATTTCTGCTACTCCAATGTAGGTCCTGAAGCTTCAAAATTATAAGGAAAAACAAAACAACACAGAGTAAGTATAAGTAATGCTTTTCCTATCTTATTTCATAAGTCCATCTCCAAGTATGTAAAACAGATACAAGCGCCAGTGCCTACAACCTTTTTCTTTTTAATAAGCTCCCGAACCAGGAGAAAACCTATATATCTTTCTTTTGACAGACGTCTGGAACCCATTACAAATGCTTTCAGCATTCAAACGTTTCTTCAGTTCTGTTAAATGGTTCCAAATCGAAACAACAACAGTTTAGGAATGTAAAACGCGTCACTCACTTCGAGCAGGGCTGTATGAATATTGTTGCCGAATAAACCGGATTGAGCCCAATTTCGCATCCCACGCGCATTTCATTCCGGGCCTTCCTTCCACTGAGATTATTATATTTAAGCCTCGGACTTTCAGTGACATGCAGCCCCACAATCAAAAGGCTCTGAAACGAAATATGTTTCTTTGCAAATCGTTTAACTTGTGAAAATATAAGTACGGATAAAAACAATCCCATAACAAAGTAATAGATATTTTAATGCCAATAAATTCTTCATAATATTTTAGTAAAACTCCTGAAGATTATAAACCATTAATTTTATATTCCAATACCTACTCCTACAGGTAAAATGTTTAGACTGATATTACTGGCTTTGCATTTACATTTAAAACTCCTAGCATAGTTATCTATTAACTTCTCATATGACAGCTATGTCAGTCTTTCTTGTCTTAGACTGACATAGCTACCCGGTGGATTAATTGCATTTTATACCCTTAGGTTTCTATTTAGCAGACAGGAGTACCATAAAATTCATCTAGTAAGTCCAATTTCATTCCACCCGCAATGCCATAGATGTCCGATTGATCTATGGCTTTCTTCTCAGTTTTCAGAACTAAGGATCCTCTGGACTTATCCTAAGTTCTCTTTGATTCTTTACTGATTCCATCTTCACCAACTCCTAGGGATGTGAATCGGGCTTCCGTTGATTGAAAATATCGTTGATATTTTCAAAATCGTCAGAAATCGGGGGCTCCACCAAAATGATAGGAAAACCCCACGATATTGTTCGTGGGGGTTCTCTTATCGTTTTGGGGGAGGGCGGGAAAAACGGCACACAAAAATAACCCCTAAACCCACCCCGACCCTTTAAAACTAATCCCTTAGCTTCCCCCACCCTCCTGACCCCCCAAAAAACTTTTTACAGGTACCTGGTGGTCCAGTGGGGGTCCCTGGAGTGATCTCCTGCTCCCGGGCCGACGGCTGCCACTAATCAAAATGGCACCGATGGCCCTTTGCCCTTACCATGTGACAGGGTATCCGTGCTATTGGCCGGCCCTTGTCACATGGTAGGAGCACTGGATGGCAAGGGCAAAGGCCATCGGCGCCATTTTAATTAGTGGCAGCCGAAGGCCCAAGAGCGGGAGATCGCTCCCGGGACCCCCACTGGACCACCAGGTACCTGTAAAATGTTTTTGGGGGGGTCAGGAGGGTGGGGGAAGCTAAGGGATTAGTTTTAAAGGGTCTGGGTGGGTTTTTTGTTTATCGGCTCGGGCGCAGCCAATAAACAAAACCGTGATCGGGCCAGACGAAAAAAAACCCACGATGTGAATCCGAACCGGATTCCGGTTCCGTTTCACATCTCTACCATCTCCACTGGGAGGCCCTCCTATGCATCCACTGGCATTTCCATGAGCAAATATTTTCTGATGTTGCTCCCTAGTCAACTTCCTTGAGTCCTCTTGCAGGAACTTTTTATTCTAGAGCATTCTTTCTGAAAAAGGCCGCTCAGTTTATTTATTTGAATGTTTCTATCACATTCCCCTGTCTCTCCTCTCCTTTAGTGTGTCCATATTTAGGTCCTTAAGTCTCATCAGATATGATTTTGTACCACTTTGGTAACAATTCCCTGGACATTAATCTCATAGGAACATAAGAATATAAGATTGCTATATTAGGTTAGGCCAAAGGTCCATCAAGCCCAATATCCTATTTCCAACAGTGGTCAATCCAGGTCACAAAAATCTGGCAGGATCCCAAAAGGTTGAAAGATTCCATGTTGCAGGGATAAGCGGCAGTGGATTTCCTCCAAGTCCATTCTTAATAATAGTTTATGACTTTTCTTCCATTAACTTGTCCAAACCTTTTTTTTAAAGCCAGCTAATTTAACAGTTTTTACCACATCCTCTTGTAACAGCTTCCAGAGAAATTATGTGTTGACTGAAAAATATTTTCTCCTATTTGTCTTAAATATATTACCTAGTAACTTTGTTGAATATCCCCTAGTCTTTGTACTTTCTGAAAGAGTAAACAACGATTTGTGCTTACCTGTTCCACTTCACTCATTATTTTATAGACCTCTATCATATCTCCCCTCAGCTGACCCTTCTTCAAGCTGAAGGGCCCTAACCTCTTTAGTCTTTCCTCATAGAGGAATCTTTCATCCCCTTTATTATCATTTTGATCACCCTTCTCTGTACCTTTTCTAATTCTGCTATATCTTTTTTGAGATTCAGTGACCAGAACTGCACACTCTACTCAACACGAGGTGGTACCATGTAGCGATACAGAGGCATTATGATATTCTGTTTTATTCTCCATTTCTTTCCTATTAATTCCTAGCATTCTATTTGCTTTCTTGGCTGCCACCACACACACTGAGCAGAAGATTTTAACATATTATCCACAATGATGCCTAGATCTTTGTCTTGGGTGGTGACTATAATTTGAGTTGCTCTTCCCTAAGTGCATTACTTTGCGCTTGTGCACATTAAATGTCATCTGCCATTTGAATGCCCAGTCTCCCAGTCTTACAAGGCCATCTTGCAATTTCTCACCATCCTCTTGTGATTTAACAAGTTTGAATAATTTTGTATTTTTAGCAGTGGTCCAGGTACTGTTCCCTGGGGCACTCCAATATTCACCTTTCTTGACTGAGAAAATTGACCATATAGCCCTACTCTCTGTTTTCTGTTTTTTTTCACCAGTTCTCAATCCACAATAGAACATTACCTCATATGACTTTTTAATTTTCCTCAAGAGTCTCTCATGAGGTATTTTATCAAACACTTTCTGAAAATCCACATACACTATATCAAGTGGCTCACATGTTTATTCATGCCTTCAAAAAATGTAGCAGATTGGTGAGGAAATACTTCCTTTGGCTAAATCTATGTTGGCTTTGTCGTATTAAACTATGACTATGTATATGTTCAGTAATTTTGTTCTTTACAATAGTTTCAACCATTTTTCCCAGCACTGACATCAGACTCACTGGTCTGTAGTTTCCTGGTTTACTCCAGATCTCTTTTTAAAAATACCACTCTGTTTTTATACTTTAAGAGATATGGCCTCCAGAATTGGACACAATATTCTGAGTGAGGTCTCACCAATGACCTGTACAGAGGCATTATAACACCTCTTTTTCTCTATAGGTTATGCATCTCCCATTCCTCTGGTGTTCACTTTATCACACTGTTTCACCATCCTGAGATCATCAGACATGATAATCCTCTAGTCTCTATTCTCATTGATTTATATCAGTATCGCATCCTCATCAGGTACTGCATCCTTAGATTTCTGCTTGCCAAATGCATGATTCGGCACTTTTTTTGTATTGAATCTTAACTGTCAAGCATTCAACCACTCCTCAAGCTTTCTTAGATCACATTTCATTCTGTCTACTCCTACAGAGGTATCATCTACATTAGTAAAATAGCTTGATCCTAAGAGCATTCTACTTATCTCCCTCCTGTAATGCGGTATATATTATTCAATGCAGAAAATGTGACAAACCATGTTACATTGGTGAGACAGGCAAAGCCAAGAATCAAGTCACACAATCATCACAAAGAAGACCAAAGCAATACCTCTGTGGAGAAGAAAGTTTTGGATCTGAACCACTGAGTCAATGACCTTTTGATCAGGGTAAAGGAACATTTAAAAGAATCCAGGAGTATAAGATGAGAAGTTAAATTGATCAGACGTGCCTCAGAATTGACTGAAAGGACTCAACAAAGACCTAGATTACTTCATTATGAGCCATAAAATTATACTGTCGCATTATGATTACCTATTACCAAACACCCCTCCTCATTTCCTGCCCCTCTACACACACACACACACACACACACACAAACACGAATACACACACACTTCCCTTTCACTCTGACATTGGAATATCATTTATGATTCATTTATATTTTTGGTAATGTCATCATTTCTCATTCCATTCTGACCTGAGGAACAGTGTATTGCTTCCTGGAAATGTATTAAGCTAGTCCAATAACCGGCTAACAGGCCTATAATTTCTATAATTTCCAACTGCATCCTTATGACCACTTTGATGAAGAGGGACATCTCTCCTCTATCCCCACAGAACCACTTCCTTCTCCAAACATCAATTGAACAAATGCGTAAATGGCCACCTCAGAACATCTCAGAGCTGCCTTAATGTTCTAGGACACATCCCATCAGGCCCTCTAACTTCACCCATGCCGTTTTCTAGTTCCGCACAAACCCTCTAGAGTGAGGTATCTACCCACTACCTTATAAGCTCCTTCCAGCTCTGTGGTCCTTTTCCAACTCCTTGTTTGGCAAACTGTCTCTCATTCTCTCTCTTTCTTTTTCTCTCTTTCTACCAGAATGGTATTAGGAAGAAAACCAAAGATGCTTGGAAATAAATTCAGCAAGGCTTGTTTTCCAAAGACAGAAAACAAGAGAAAGCACTAACTAATAAAGCTTTTCCTTGGCTTTAAAAGAAGATAGAAATGTTGAAATGTCACCGTAAAGCGAAAAGAACAATCAACTAATATGGGGCCTCATTTGAAATTCTGCCAATTAAATCAATTTGAAGTTGGTTTCCATTAGTGCCACTATTACAGATTTCAGGTAACTTTGATCTGAAGTGTTTGCAGCCCCCAAGCCTTCTCGCTGTGTGCTGCTCACTAGAATAACTTAGCATGTATTTATACTAAACACAGGTTCAGAACTGAGTCCCATTAAAAGCTTGTGGCAGACATCTAAACTTAATTGTTACCTACTCTTCCCTTATTAAATAAAAAGCAGTGTGGCTTATATTGCATGGTCTCGAGTGTCGGCACATTGGACATGGGAAAGTCCAATATTATTTACAGCAGTATTTATTAGTTTCTATAGAGCCACGCAGTGCACTAGCAGATAAGATCCTGTACTCTTTTCCTGTAGCTCCTGAGGGGGTGTTTAGACTTACTCCTTCAATCTGGATTAATAAAGTCACTAGAGAGAGATATGTCAGTTTGATTAAGACAGCATTGAAAGAGCTTTCCATGAATTTCCCATAGCCATTGCTGCCGAGAGCATCTCCAAACCGATTGCTTTATAAATCAAACGCATCCTCTTCGGAGGCCAATTTAACTCGGAGAAGATATAATAATGAAACTCACTCAGGCAAACATAAATATATACTCCAAGCTGGTTTAAAAAGCCTTTCCCAGGAAGTAAAAAAAAAAAAAAAATCAGATCATTTAAGGGGAAAAGTGCTACTCACTGATGTTTGTGGTAACATGGAATAGCATAATTATTGTTTGATGCAGAGTTCCTCCGCATCACTTACTTTAAAAATGTGCTAGTCTGGTAACTGCTAAAGAAGATGACATTCATTCATCATTTCTCCTTCAGGAGAATACAAATTTAACACTTTCTTGGTCCCATCAGGGTTCATTTACAACTCCTTAGCACCGGTGCTAATGAAAAACCACAATTTGCAATCCGGCTTTGGCATGCGTGCTCGGAATAAATGGGTATTTATTTAACCAAGGTCTGAATCTGAAACCCAGCGCCTCAGCAGCCTGTGGTGGTGCCATGGTTTTAAAACTGAAATCAAGGCACACCAGGATTTACCCAACAGTTGTCCTGGCCAAGCCCTCTTTGCCTGCCCCTGCAGTAAAGCTGGCTGCAAAAGATTCAAAAAGTTAGGGCTCACCTTTCAAAGATTTTTTTTTTTTTGTGAAGGTTTGAGATATGCCCACTTGGGACAGTTCAGTAGGTTTCCTATAATTTTGGACATCAATGCGAAAAAACTTTGTTTTCCCACTGATCGCCAGCCTGCAGGGCTGAGGCTGAGGCCAATGGTATTTATACTGTAGGAATCTGACCCAGCTCCTTGTATTTTCTGCAACAACTGTCTCCCATGCAATTAATGTTCCCTCTCCTTGCAAATTGCTCAGTTATTTATTACTTTTATTTACTGACATATCACATCAGTTTACATTTAGGTACTGTAGGTATTTCCCTATCCCCACAGGGCTTACAATCTAAGTTTTTGTACAGGAGGCAATGGAGGGTAAAGTGACTTGCCCAAGGTCACAAGGAGTGACAGCGGGACTCAAACCCTTGGCTCGTAGTCCACTGCTCTAACCACTAGGGCTCAGTACACTGCAACACTGCACTTGAGCGCTATATGTCTGACTTTGTAAATGAGCCCCTGCATTTAGCGTGCACAATACTGACAAGTAGATAAGTACAATTTTTAGACATTTTGAAGTGATTGGAAAAAAATGTTTTTTTGGGGGGGGGAAGAGATTCCGGGAAACATTGAAATACACTCAAGGCTTCTTTTTGTATAAAATTCAAACTTACTTTACTAATGCTGCTTTCAAGTCACAATATGAACTATGTGCAGCTCAGCAAATAAGAATTGGTTTTTTTTTTTAAATATTAAAAAGATATTTATACTTTTACTTTTCCTATGTATAGCAAACAGTTACTACAAATATATCCAGTGCTAGAGACTGACCCACAAGCCAGCTGCAATCTGAGTAGGTTTGAGATTTTGGAACTGAGAATAACATTGTACTAAATACAAGGTAACTTTTATTATATTATTATCCTGCACATAGAATTATCCAGATTAGAAAAGGATGTAACCATTTTTCTGAGCTCTCTCTCTCTCTCTTGAGCGTCATAATAGTAATCCATCTTTCAAACCTCTCCGTAAAGGAAAAAACGTATCACCTACAACTTGTTTGTCAATCCTGACTTCCACATCTTCAGGTGGGCTAATCTGGCAACCACAAGATTTTTGCTCAGGATTGGAACTGCAATTATCTAATATTTTCCCGATGTCTTACATCTTCATATTTCATAGTTAATATAATAGCAAACAGTTTGAGAGTAATGGGCAAGTAATGATAATATTTTAAAGCCATGGTCTTGAAGAGCTTTTCATGCCCCATTCTAAGAGACCCATATTTCTAAAGACGTTTCATACATTTTTTTTCCCCAAAATTTCACATTTTTCCACTTCTGACCTGGGGTGGAAGAACTGTTTTTACTTTTTTTCCTTCTCCCCCCCTTCCCCCCCCCAGGCTTTTACATCTCTATTTGCAAGGCAATAACGAGATAGGACACACAATTCATTCTCTATTTAAAAGAAGCCTGGTTGGATGCCCTGGCAGAATCAATCTCAGCCACACAGGTTAGAAATTAACGGGAAAACATCTTTCCTCCCAGTTTCTAGCCATTTAACAAGCAGCCTACATCAATGTGGCCAGTTTTGCATGGCAACCCCCAAATGCTGAAGATTTTATTTTATTTTTTTTTCATTTGCAAATATTTTTTAAGGTGTCGGGTTTCATTTACAAAGTTGGGTGTTGAAGCAGTGAAGCACAACCCTGTTTAATGCTGGACTGTGCCTTCCAAGGTGCCAAAGGTGCCAATGAACCAACCGACTGCAGGGACAGTAACACCTTTATCTGCAGATCTACTGAGGTGCTAAATGCAAAGAGCTGGGGTGGGAGACAGATGCTATTTATTGTAACCACTGTAACCACAGTTTTTCTTTTTTTTTTTCTTTTCTTTTCAGGTTCAGGTTTACTGAAAAAAAAAAAAAAAAAATCACTTCAAAATGGAGACATTTGGGGAGTAAGTTTGCCCCTGCTTCTCCAAGGCGATAAGAAAAGATGGCTAGTCAGGGGCCTGCTTGAGCGTGTCTTGATTTTAATATTAAAATCAGGGTACCGTACACCTCTAAGACATGCTGTGAAGGTGGGACTTCTCATAGATGCTATTTGCCGGCATGCAGGATTGGATCCTGAAGGCCCATCTAGTCTGTCCCATTTGCTTCTTTTTGCACTTGCAGTGCCATAAACCTTAGACCCTCACTTGATCTTGACCTTCCCTCCAGTTCTTTGCAATGAAGGATCCTCATTGCCTGTTTCACACCTTCTTTAATCCTGTTGCTGTTTTGGCTTCCACCTTCTCCGCTATTCTCTGCATGCACCACTCTTTTTCATGAAGACGGATTTTTGTAACGTTACTTTTGAGTCTATTCCCTTTGCGGCTCATATCATGATCTTTTTCCCATGGAAAATGTTTGCTTGAGTCGCTAGATTAGTGCTGTTGCTACGGCTTATAACAAACCCAAATGAGCTTCAATATGACCAAATTTGTCCCTGCTTTTCAGCAGTGGTAAATCAGGAGTGCAAAACAGCCTGTGGAGGATTTGGGTTTATATTGTATGTATATATATATATATATTCTTACAATATATATTTATATATATATATATTTATTTATTTATTTTAGTAAACGTCATTGAATTGAATGGAGAAATTTGCCCTCCCCTCACAATTCACATTCATACCATTAGAATATTATGAGGTCAATAATCAGGAATTTAGTGCGTGAACAACTTATCCAGCTAAAGTTAGCAAGATAAATTGTCATGGATATTCAGCGCAGTGCTGCTGAAGAGTTGCTCCATGGAATATAGCCAGATAAAGTCCTAGATAGCCAAATAAACTCATCTAGCTAACTTTAGGACTCCTCTCTGGCATTACCAGACTTAGCCAGACAAGTTTTCCACCTAACGTAAAGCTATCCCGGAATGCCCCTGGAGTATCTCTGACTTATCCAGCTAATTTTTATCTGACGAAACAGCCTGATAAATCAAAGCCATTTAGAGTGGCAGGAAATTTGAAGCTGGCAATTTGTCTGGCCAAGTTCCAAACTTAGCCTTATAAACCATGTGAATTTTGACCTCTGTGTGTCTTCATGAAATGAAGCATTCAGGCAATAAGACAGTGCTAAATTAGCCTTCCTTAAAGACAATGGGGGCTATTTTATAAATATGATGATATAGTTAAAACTCTTAGGGGTCAATGCAAAATAGTGTGCTCAGCCGAGTGTGCTGTTTAACCTGCAGTTGGACACATGTTTTGTATGTGCGTCCATAATCCCTTATGCCCCTTATGCTATAAGGGGATTAGCGGATCCAAACACACGTCCAACCCCCCCGCTCCCGCTAATAGTGCTCATCACATGCAAATGCACATTGATGAGGCTATTAGCTAGTCTCTCCAGATCCTCCCAAAAATGTTTGCATCCAACCTGCACATTTTACGTTCAGAAATTAATGCCTGCCCAGAGCAGGCATTAATTTCTGAGCAGCCCAAAAAAGTGTACAGTAAAGCAGAAAATACTAGAGATGTGAATTGGGTGCCGGAATCGGTTCCAGTTTCAGTATCGTGGACCCACGGGAAATTCCGTTTCCCGCGGTCCAGACGCTTTTTGTTTTCGGCTGTCCCAAGTCAAAAAAAACCAAACCCCACCCCAACCATTTAGATCTAATTATTTACAATCCCCCACCCTCCCGACCCCCACAAAACTTGCCTAAAGTCCCTGATGGTCTATGGGGCGTCCCAGGAGTGATCTCCCGCTTTCAGTCGTTGACTGCCAGTAAACAAAATGATGCCGGTGGCCCTTTGCCCTTACCATGTGACAGGGGCTATTGGTACCATTGGACGGCCTCTGTCACATGGTAGGAGCAATGGACGGCCGGCGTCATCTTAAAAAATGGCGCGGGCTATCCATTGCTCCTACCATGTGACAGGGTCGGCCAATGGCACTGATAGCCCCTGTCACATAGTAAGGGCAAAGGGCCATCTGCACCATTTTGATTAGTGGCAGCCGACGGCCCAAGAGGGGGACATCGCTCCTGGGACCCCCGCTGGACCACCAGGGACTTTAGGCAAGTTTTGGAGTGGTCAGGAGGGTGGGGGATTGTAAATAATTAGATCTAAAGGGTCGGGGTGGATTTGGGGGTTGTTTTTCTGTGTGCCCTTTCTCCCCCCCCCCCAAACGATAAGAAAACCACACGAAAATTTCATGGGGTTCTTCAATCATTTTCAGGGACCCCCGATACATGACGGATTAGAAAATTTTGTACGATATTTTCATCTGTCAAAAAAACGATGCAGATCCCTAGAAAATACTGCTTTTCGGTACATCCTCTGCTTTAATATTAAATCGGAGGATGTACCGAAAAGCGTGCCATGGTAAGGATAGGAAAACAGATGCTCGCAAACCTAAGGGGCCGATGAGAGCCACCTCTCCTTGGCGCCTGCTGCTAAGGAGGCGCTAAGGGCACAGATTTAAATATTCAATCTCGGGCCCAGGAGAGGTGATGGGCCTGCGTTAGAAAAGCGGGTGCTGAACACTGAGCACCCATTTTCCGTTCTGATTTTTTGCATCGACCCCTTAGTAAACCTGAGCTCCTTCGCGCTGGATGAATTCATTATCCAGGGCCACACTGACGAATCATCAGGTACAAACTGAGGTCATCATTGCACTAGGATTACCTTGGGAGAATCGAGCTGGACATTTTTCTGTATATCTCTCCCAGAACACGTATTGTCTTCAGCTTTACAAAGGGTCACACAGGAAGAAAGAGGCTGCATTATGATCCTCAAATTCCATTTTCTACTGGCTGACTGGAGGAAATAGTTTTTGAAGAATTTTTTTTTTCATAATATATATTCAGGGGTGTCCTGGGCCAGTTCCTCAGTTGTTAAAGGTTTCGCTGTGAAGATTTGCTGTAACTTATGTGCATAGCTGTAGCTTTGTTGTTTTATTATGTATGTTTTTATTGCACCCTGTTTTTATAACTCTGCTCATGGTGGGGTATAGAAATCTGCTAAATCAATAGCTATTGCTTAAGCTAACCACAGTTACAAAATTATTCTCCTTATGGTTTTGGGGAAAGTCCTTGATGAAATAAATAGGCTGGTGTCTGGGAGACAGTGGCAGCTCTCACTGACCGACAATCGTAAGTGCGGTTTCCTGACTCTTTTCCGCTAACGAAGACTCGCCTCCGCCTTCTCTCAAAGCTTGCGGCTGGGCAATCCAGATTTCAGCAAAGGCAGCTGCCTAAGGCACCAAGCTTGGAAAGGAAGAAGAGGAACCGTGTTTCAAAGGTCCACTGCCATGGCAATTCCATCCACCCGCCTCCCGCCTCTGCCTGTGGATGACAAAACATTACATCCAGCCTTGCAGCTGGCACTACCCAAACCCCCATGCCATTCTCACGACTGTGAGAGCAACGCAGGCACCGAGAGCCACACGTGCCAGAAGGCTCTAGAACAACCGACAGCAAAGCCTCTGGAGAAAGCGAGGTGGGACAAACAAACTGAGGGGAAAGCTGGCTTGGAGGAGATGGGGTTTAAGGACAGGATGGTGGAGGATGGTGGTGGATGATGGTGAGCGAGGCGGGTAGGAATTGAGGCTGATTGAGGTAGGGATACGGATACTGTTTCCTGTAAGCTGCATGCATGGGCTGTTTACCCCCTCCCATATAGCCTACCTTCCCCCACGCATAAAGAGCTGTAGGTGCCTTTCCTGCAGCTTCAGCTGCTTTGTTCGATCTAAGGCCATCTGACACCACGAACGTGTTGAAAACTCGCGATCAGAAAGTCCAGTGTGTTGACCTTGCGATGCACAAGATCAAAACACAGGACTTGCCGGCCACGAGTTTTCAGCAGGCCCACTGCATCTGCTGGCATAGATGGAGCAGAGAGGCTGCTGCCGTGGGAAAGGTTCCTGCTGAAATCATTGCCACTCAACAGCCGGAGCTCTGGTCTGTTGTGATCCTCCTCCTCCTCAAGAGCTTATTGGGTCAGGTGGGCGTGTCCTCAGGCCAGGCTTGCCCCTCCCCTCCAATCTGGACAGCTCACCCCCCAATCATTCTCCCGCACTGCTCCAGGCCTACAATATAAAGGGGCAGTGCACCAGGTGACAAAATAAATAAATGTAAGCAGCCACTGGCTCACCTATGCATGCCCAAAGAAAGACAGAGGGAAGATGCAGAAGCTAAGGAGATGCAGGAGACTGATGCAGGGAATGGAAGGAACAAGGGAAAATGGAAGGGAGAGGCAGGGCCAGATGCTGAGGAAAGGGGTAAGAAGTGGAGTTCCACATGGTTGGAGAAAGAGACAAGAGTTGAGGTAGCTGGGAATGGGGGCAGGAGATCAGAAAGCAAACACCCCAGAAAATATATGAGAGGAACTTTGATGCTCACTCTACATTATCTGGTGCCCCCGAGTCTCTGCCCTCTCCTCCTTCTCACCCCCCCCCCCCCCCATCCCCACCCAGTGCATGTTCCTATCTCTGGTCTCCCCAGTTCATGCCCTCAGTGATAGATCACAGCTCTGCGCCCCTAACCCAATCACTTCTCTAGCTTTTCTGCCATGCAGGCAGGCAGAAAAGCAAAGACACCAGTGGCCAGAGGAGCAACTAGGTTAGGTGTGCAGAGCAGTGGACTCTCACTGCTGGGCATGGAAGGGAGAGATAGGAGGAAGAGAGAGGTCTTACAAGGATAAAGCCAGATGGGGGAGATGGGAACTCAAGGAATGGGAAGGGAAGAGGGTAATCATGGGGAGCCAGGGCACAGGATTGGATGGGATACTGGTGGTGGTGGGGGGGGGGGGGGGGAGAGAGAAAGGGATTGAACGAGGGGCATGAGTAGGGGCTACAGATGTGAGATGGGTGTTATAGAAGGGGATTGAAGGGTTGGCAGGAGACAAGAGATGTTGTGAAGGACCCGGAGGGCTGGGGAGGACGTGAGAAGCAATGTTCCCGCTAAGGTGCACGCATGCACGGTAGGGTTGCCAACTGGCTCCAGGTTTTCAGGACAGGTTGATCCAGTTCTGGTTTTACTCCCCTGCATGCAGGTACTTATAGTCTTGCTTTTTGTTAGTGAATGCAATAGGGAAATAAGAATAAGTCCCAGCATGCAATGGGGTAAAATCAGGCCTGGATCAACCTGTCCTGAAAATCTGGAGCCAGTTGGCAACCTTAAGGCAAGGCCACACATGCACACCTCAGCCTGCACACGACCTGGACTCGAGACAGAGGATGAAGATGAGGGAGCCCGTTCCACTGCTCCTCCTTTGCGCTGACCCTGCAGGGTACTCGAGATCAGAATAGAGAAAGCATTGTTGTGCAAGTTTTGAACATGTTACAGGTGTAGCACGCAAGAAGGCTGATGTAATAAGACCCGCCGAGAAATTGGCGCTAGTTGTCTAATCATATTCTTTTAGCGTGGGCGGCAAAGGCAGGCGCCTCCACGGGATGTAATAAGGGTACAGCATGCAAATGAGATGAGTGCAGAAAATCCATGCAAATCAAATATCCGCGCAGATGTGGGTGCTAAACCGCGCGCCGAAGCTCCTATGCAGTAAACCACGCATAAAACCGCATTAATGTGGAGACCCATGATTGATTCTCAGTTGAAAGCCTTCCCCTTTCATAAGACAGTGGTGAGCTG
This sequence comes from Rhinatrema bivittatum, assembly GCF_901001135.1. Classification (NCBI taxonomy): domain Eukaryota; kingdom Metazoa; phylum Chordata; class Amphibia; order Gymnophiona; family Rhinatrematidae; genus Rhinatrema; species Rhinatrema bivittatum. Next base: position 271,187,874 of record NC_042621.1, read on the forward strand.
GTGGTCCAGGAGTGGGACTGAAGGTGGGTAGAGCAATTGTCTAACCCCTTCATGATCCGTCACCAACCGCATGGGAGCTATATTGGCAGATGCAGGCAAGCAGGGGAAACGCAGCAGAGATTTGGAAGGGGCCACAAAAGCATTCAGCATTTCTGACATGTGCTTGTTCCTTCTCTTTCCTCTCTTCCTGATTCTGCTGCTTAATTTTTCGACCTCTGGACAAGTGCTTAAACTTAACTCCTGCTCTGACCCAGGCACTAAAAAACCAGCTCAGCTCTCTGCAATGCCCTGCATTAGCGTGGACTTGCTCTAAACCAGCCGTGGTTTTTTGAGCAGGTTTGTGCATGCATTTTTTTCCGGGCTAAGGACCGCGTTAGCACATACATGCATAAGATTAGCGCGGAAAAATGTAATACCACGTGCATAAACACATGGCAGGTCTACCGCAGCTTATTACATCAGCCCCAAAGAGAGGTAGCAGAGTGGACTCCTGCAACTGTCTCTGCCTGCTCCTGCTCTTCAGCCATCCTACCTTTTGGCAGGGCTGGCAGAAGAGAGAGAGCGGCCCGATGGGGCCAGCAGACAAAGAAAGGAAGGAGTGAGTGAGTGAGAGCATATGTGTGAGAGCATGTGTGTGTGTGTGTGTGACAGCATGAGAGAGAAGCAAATATCTGTGCATCCCTTTCTCCCCTCACCAATCTATGAGGTCCTTTATGACAACCTCAGGGTGACTTGAAGTAAACAATTCCCAGGTATGGAAAATGTGGGATTTTTAAAATCTTTATTAGTTTTAATTATTGAGTGTTACATAGAAACATAGAAACATAGAAATGACGGCAGAAGAAGACCAAACGGCCCATCCAGTCTGCCTAGCAAGCTTCACACATTTTTTCTCATACTTATCTGTTTCTCTTAGCTCTTTGGTTCTATTTCCCTTCCACCCCCACCATTAATGTAGAGAGCAGTGATGGAGCTGCATCCAAGTGAAATATCTAGCTTGATTAGTTAGGGGTAGTAGGGGTAGTAACCGCCGCAATAAGCAAGCTACACCCATGCTTATTTGTTTTACCCAGAATATGTTATTCAGCCCTTATTAGTTGTTTTTCTTCTCCCCTGCCATTGAAGCAGGGAGCTATGCTGGATATGTGTGAAGTATCAGTTTTTCTTCTCCCCTACTGTTAAAGCAGAGAGCTATGCTGGAAATGCATTGAAAGTGAAGTATCAGGCTTATTTGGTTTGGGTTATTCAATGTGTCTATTGTTTTAAAATATTTTATTAGTATTTGGGAAATTTTTAAAAATTTGTATATGAGTTTTACATTATTGGATATTCTGTTTGTCAGCAATTTTGAAATATTTTTTTGTTAGTATGGTTCTACTATTATGATGTCATGTAATTCTTGGTTTTATTGTTTGATGTTTTATGGGGACTGGAGATGTTTCTGTTTTTCCATTGTAGCACTGTATATAGAGTCTGCCTTGTGCTAGTTTCCAGTTCAGTTTTTGTTTGCACATTTCTATTTATACTTTATGGGGCAGATTTGAAAAGCCCTGCGCGCGTAAATCAGAGCGGCCTTGGAGGGAACAGGGAAAGCCATCGGGGCTCCCCTAGGGCTCAGCGCGCGCAAGGTACACAAGTGTGCACCCCCTTGCGCGCCGACCCCGGATTTTATAACATGCGTGCGGCTGCGCGCACATGTTATTAAATCGGGCGTACCTCTTAAAATCCGGCCCTATGTCTCTTTATTTTGTATTAGCAAGGGTCTGTGTCTGTGTTCTGCATGTATGAATGAACTGAAGTATTCTGTTAGCATGTACTTTCTGTGGAGAGATCTATAGCAGCCTGACTTGTTCTGTTCTCCTAATCAGAGGCTTATTGGTGTTTTAGGGCCTTGTGTAATACTTGCAGTGTTACCTTTTCATAGGTAGAGTTTATTACTGTTTGAGTGCTGGCAGTTAGTGCTGCTTTGGAATGGGAGGTTACTATATTGTAATTGTAATTCAATTTATTCATAACTTTCTGAGGGTCAAAGCCACACCTAACACACATTGCAATAGGCTTAATACTATATGAGTTCCGAGTGTATTTTTTGCATTTTTTGCAGGGTTTTCCGGTTGGCACCACAGCAGTGAATGTAGATATATTATGCATGTTGTTGTATGTGATATTTTTACCACTGAAAACATTACTTTGAATGTCCTTTTTTAGTGTAAAATGCTTACTTTTTAAATATGTGTGTGTTGTGGGGTGGAAAAGATTTAGGGTAAACTGACTAGCAAAGGAAAAGAGTAGGGGAATATGGGCTGAAAAGGAGGAGAGAGAACATGTGAGAGATGGGCTTGGGAGGGAAAAGAGTCTGTTGGAGGGAGAAAGTTTGAGGAAGAGGGAGACTGTGAGAGGGAGATGGGCTGAGGGAGAGAGAGAGTTTAGAGGAGCAGGCTTTATTTTAATTACATGAGTTGCAGTAAGTGTGTCTGAGTAGTCGGGCTGGCCACAATCTTGAAGGGGTTATTCTATCATTGGAGGGAGAAACACGCACCCTTGACCAGGCACTAGCCAATTTGACCAGCACTGGCCCTGGCTTTCACACTTACGTTTTGTTTATTTTTTGCCAAAATAACCCCTGCTTCAAAAATAATGAAGATCCCTGAAATAGGCCCATAATGTCCATAAATGTTCTGGATCATATAAATGACGCTTATTTTTCTGAATATGTGCTGAGAGTACATTCAGATCATGTAAATGGGGATGGCAAAGGGATTAACCTGTTAAACACCACCTTCCTGTCCCCTTACCCCACGCATAGAGAAAAAGATCTGCAATACCTATTTAAAGGGGCTTATGGTCCTTTCACTAGGTTTATGCTCCTCCCAGCAGAGGACATATTGAGCATGTGCTGGACTATACCATTTGCTAGGGCACTCCCCTCTAGGACTGACCACAGAAGTGCAGTCATGGGTTAGATTAGAACAACCCAAGTTTTTTCTATTTTAAAGAGTAGGAGCAGAGGGAGAGAGAAGATTCCAGTCTCTCATATCTCTGAGAAAAGGTTAGGAGTCAGGATATTTATTTATTTGGTGTTTCTTATATTCCTCAACCTTCACAATGTGTTTGGTGTGAAGAACACAGCCACCCAATTAAAACAATAAAATAACAAATCACATAAAACACACAGATAAAATTTTATTCCAAATTTAAAGCAATATTTAAATACTTAACTTGTTTTTTAAATATCTTGATATCTGTTATAAGACATAATTCAATCAGCAGTATCTTAAGTATTATGCACTTTGAGGATATGCAACAATCCGTTACAAGATAAATGGTTTTATTTGCAAATAAAAATTCATAAAAAGGACTATTCATTCATGACCAATGATTATAATTCATAGACGCGGTCCAATAGTAGATTGATAACACTCTGTCAATGAGTGCAAACAGCATCTTTGTTTATGAAGGTCATAAATAATTAGGTCTAATTTCATAAGAACAGGACAGAAGGGGTTGAAGATAAAAACAAAACAAGAGAAAGGATAAAGCTGATCCTTGTGGGACATCTATCCCCAACTCCTTCCAGAAAGAACAGCCAGCCCATATGTGAACTCAGTCACTGATACGTCCCATACCTATTTGGGCCAGTCAATACTGAGAGGAAGCAAGTATCTGGTCTCTTGTGAGAGTGTGGAGTTTAGGAGAGGGAAAATATACTTTTGTCCCTGGTGTTGTATGGTTTATATTAGATATAGAGGGCCACACAGACAATTTCTGTGGTGGTGTGTGGTTGGCCTGGGGAATCCAGCAGAGGGGTGGAGAGTAAGAAGAATCTATGGAGGAAAGGGGACCCAGAGCTAAGTTCCTGGTGAATGAAGATCTACACGGGAACTGCAAGAAGAGAATGTCAGGTGCCTGTCCAGAGGTAACCATCAGTGTAGAAGGAAAAAAGGAAAGGAGAGAGCTGCCTATTCAGTGCTGTGTTCCAGTGATACAGGAGTCCAGGAAAGGAGAAGGAGAAAGGTGTGCAGGAGAGATTGAAGCATTTTAAGTACCAAGCATATAACAGGTCCTTGGGAGCCAGACAGTGTCAGTGCAAGAGTTTGCAGCCACCTAGGCTGTGATGACATAATGGCATTACTTGATCTCTCTCTCTCTCTCTCTCTCTCTTTCTCTCTCTGTTCTATCCTAGAACAAAGGGCCTTGAACAAGTTTCTAAAAAATAAAATTTCAAGATGGTTTCCCTGGGGTCCTTGATCCCACTTTTACAAAAAGGGCACTGGCTATGCTCCCTTGATCTAAAGGATGCATACACTCACATCAAGAACTCTCCCGGTCACAGGAAGTCTCTCCGATTTGTGATGGGAAAACAGCACTTCCAGTATTGGGTGCTGCCGTTGCGGCTAGCATCAGCCCCACATGTCTTCACAAAATGCCTGGCTGTGGTGTGGTGGCGGTGTACCTCCACAGGCTGGGAGTGCATGTTTTCCCCTATCTGAACAATTGGCTGGTCAAGAGTACATCTCAGGCAGGAGCCGCCAAGTTCGTGCACTTGACCATCTGGGTGTTGGAGTCACTAGGATTTGTCATCAACCACCCGAAGTGGTTGATGACAAATATAAGTGGTTGATGTCACTTCAGTTGGACTTCATAGGAGCTCTGCTAGACATGGCTCAGGCCAAGGTTTTTCTGCCTTGTCAAAGGGCTGTCACCTTGACAACCATTGTGGCAGAGATTCAGCAGAGCTATCAGCCTGGCACATGTTGAAGCTGTTGGGCCACATGGCCATAAGCATCCATGTCACTCCCTTGGCACATGTACACTTGCGCAGAGTCCAATGGATACTAAAGTCACAGTGGCGTTGGGCTACTCAGAGCCTCTAGGATTGCATCCAAGTCATGCTGTCTTTCCGGGACTTATTGTCCTGGTGGCGGGTACTTTCAAATATGGAACGGGGGATCTCTTTTCAAAGTCCCTCTTCTCAAATTGTCCTAACCACTGATGCATCCACCCTAGGGTGGGGAGATCATATAGATGGGCTCAGCACCCAGGGTCTTGTTCTTGTGAAATCAATTTCCTGCAGCTTTAGGTGATCAGATATTCGCTATGGGCTTTCAGAGATCACCTGGCAATAAAGTTGTCCTGATCCAAACTGACAACCAGGAAGCCTTGTCGTATGTCAACAAGCAGGGAGGCACAGGATTGTTCCTTCTGTGTCAGGAAGCGGTTCAGATCTGGTCATGGGCCCTCTCCCATGGGATGATGCTAAAGACTATGTACCTGATCAGGACAGAAAATGTGGTAGCAGACAGACTGAGATAAGCCTTCAGACCCCATGAGAGGTCCCTGGACCAAGGGTAGCAAATCGGATATTACACTTCTGGGGGAGCCCAGACATACATGTCCCCCTGCAATAGGAAGGTGCCTCATTTCTGTTCTCTGTATAGGTCAGATGGCAAGAAAGCTTCAAATACCCTGGCCTGTCATTAGGGCAAGGGTCTTCGGTATGTGTATCTTCTGATTCCCTTAGTGGTGAAGACTCTCTTGAAATTTCGCGAGGACAAGAGGACTATTATCCTCATAGCCCCTTATTGGCCGAGACATGTCTGGTTTCCACTCCTACAGGAGTTGTCCTGATCAGTCTAGGAACTTCCCCAGATCTCATCACACAAGATCGAGGCAGGTTGTGGCATCCCAACTTCCAGGCCCTGTCGGTCACAGCCTGGATGTTGAGAGGTTAATTCTGCAACCGTTTGATCTCTCAGAGGATGTGTCTCAGGTTCTGATGGCTTCTAAAACAGCTTCCACTAGAAAGTCCTATGGAGTGAAGTGGAGGAGGTTTTCTGTGTGGTGTGAGCAGAAGACCCTAGATGCATTCTCCTGCCCCACATAAATATTGCTTGATTACCTTCTACACCTATTGGAAGCTGACTTAAAAACCAACTCCGTTAGAGTTCATCTTAGTGCAATTGACTCAATTGCAAGCAGTTCCCATGGAGGAGATCTGCAAGGCTGCGACTTGGAGTTCTCTCCACACATTCACATCTCACTATTGTCTGGATGGCTGACGCGACAGTAGGTTCAGCCAGTCTGTCCTTCAGAACCTGTTTGAGGTGTAGAACCTAACTCTCCTTGCCTAGGGCCCATTATTTGGGTTCAGGCTGTCTCCCCCCTCCCCGTTGTTGTGCCCGCTGGCATCTGGTTGGATGTCTGTTGGTTCCCTTTTGTGTTGGAGAGCAGTCTGTAGCTAGGAATTCACCCATGTGTGAGGCTATCATCCTGCTTGTCCTTAGAGAAAGCAGAGTTGCTTACCTGTAACAGGTGTTCTCTGAGGATAGCAGGATGTTAGCATTCACGAAACCCTCCCGCCACCCCACGGAGTTAGGTTTCTTCTATTTTTTGTTTTCATTTTAATTCTATGTTACAAGACTGGAGAGGGATCCCACGTGGATGCATGGTATAGGGCATGCTGGGCGTGCTCAGTGTGCCTAATCAAAGTTCTAGAAACTATGACATAAGTTTTCTGCATTGGGACTCCATCTGATGATGTAACCCATGTGTGGGGGCTAACATCCTGCTGTCCTCGGAGAACACCTGTTACAGGTAAGCAACTCTGCTTTCTGAATGCAGCCGCAAGTTGTCATCCTTAAGGAATGATCATGATTTCCCCCACCCTGGGGACTGTGGATGCTGCCTCCCCAGCATTCCTAGCCTTAGATGACCTGGGGAACAGAAGACCCAACCTGAGTATTGAACCACAGGATATTCTGCATTGCACAGCACTTGCCACCTGAGTTACCAAGCTGGCCCTACATAACCGCTTAATAAATCTCACTGGGCTCAGAATGTACATGCGCCTACTGATTGCCCACCTTGATTTTAACATTAACATTTTTTTTCAACGTTGAGGGCATTTTTAAAAACAATATGGCAAAGACTGGCCCTGCTTTCAGCAGCAATACATTTGGAGCAGGAAACAGCCTAGGCAGGCACTTACTTGTAGTCTGAGTTTTGTAAATCTCCTAGAATTTGTGGTTGAGGTGTGGGAGGATTTGCCCTCCCTTTGCAATCCATTTTCACATCATGTTCATTTTACATTTGCCCCTTTCCGGTTCAGGCAGCAAAGCAATGAAATTACACCATGTCAAAAACATATTTTCAGTGCTAAAAGCCATAGCGTTGCTTTGCAAATACAATCTTCGTGTTAATGCCCCCCCTTTAGTGCTGTGTTAACACATAGCGGTCTTTGGACTAGCAGGCGTTATAATTGGTAGGTATCTGCCGACTCTAATGCCCACGTTAAACCATAATTTAACATGATTTATTAGGTAATGTACAAAACATAGACCTCTTAATGAGATGCAGAACACTGCCATGTTCCAATGGCCGTATTAAACAGAATGGCAACACTCAATGGGGCCAATGCAAAACAGCGCACTCAGCCAAGTGCACTGTTTAACCCATGGTTGGATGTGCGTTTTGGAGGCACATCCACAGCCCCTTATGCTATAAGTGGATTAGCGCGTACACAACGGGCCGGATTTTAAAAGGGTTATGAGCATAAGGTACGCGCGTAACCTTTTTAAAACGCCCCTGCTCACCGAGCCTATATTGCATAGGCTTCCGGCGCGCGCAAAGCCCCGGGACGCGCGTAAGTCCTGGGGCTTTCTTGGGGTGGGCGTGTCGGGGGCGTGACGCGGTCGGCACGTCATCGGGGGGGGGGGGGGCGTGTTGGGGGGGCGTGGCGTGGTTGGTGCGTCATCCGGGAGCGGTGCCGCGGGCGTGGTTTTGGCCCGGGGGCGTTCTGGGGCGAGGCCGCAGCCTCCGGACCAGCCCCCGGACCGGAACATGGTGTGGCAGCCGGCCCGGCACGCACAAAGTTACACCTGCTTCGAGCAGGTGTAACTTGTGCGACAGAGGTGGGGGGGGGTTTAGATAGGGCCGGGGGGGTGGGTTAGGTAGGGGAAGGGAGGGAAAGGTGGGGGGAGGCGGAAGGAAAGTTCCCTCCGAGGCTGCTCTGATTTCGGAGCGGCCTCGGTGGGAACGGGCAGCGCGTGCAGGGCTCGGCGTGTGCAAGTTGCACAAATGTGCACCTCCTTGCGCGCGCCGACCCTGGATTTTATAATATCTGGCGTACTTTTGTTCGCGCCTGTTGTGTGAACAAAAGTACGCGCACGCGCTATGTTTTAAAATGTACCCCAATGCGCGTCCAACACACCGTGAAACTAATAGCACTCATCACATGCAAATGCATGTCGATGAGGCTATTAATTATTCACCCCACATGCAAAAAAAATGTGCGCCGGACCTGCACATTTCTGAGCACCTCAAGAAGTTGTACAGGAAAGCAGAGAATACTGCTTTTCTGTACCTCCTCCAACTTAATATCATGACCTGCTGTTGGTCAAGTTAGGGCGTCTGTTTCCTTAAACTGTGACTGTGCACCAAGTTAGGGAAACGGACGCTCATAAAATTGAGCCTTCACTTTCCTAGCCGGCAGACAGCCGACCTCTCCTGGGCACCTGCTGCCAAGGAGGCACTAGGGGCATGGCACCCCCAGGAGAGGTGCCTGGGTGTGCATTAAGAAAGCGGGCGCTCAACATTGAGCACCCGCTTTCGGCGCACTTTTATTGCATCGGCCCCTATGTTAGCACCCATAGCCCATGTACACCAGGCCCGAAATGTGGACTTGGTTAGCATAAGCTGATGGGGACCCACAGTGGAAGGTGGGGGGGGGGGGGGAGACTGACAATACAGTGCCTTTTTGTAATTTCTCTCCCCATCCTCCAATGTCTGATCCTCCAAATCCCCCTCCCAAATGCCCAATCCCTTCCAGGCTTCTCCCCCCAGGTATCTGATTCTCCCACACCCCCAAGTGCCCAATCTGTCTTCCCACCATCCCCATCCACCCCTCAGGAATAGGAATGCAGCAGGAGGAGGAGAGTAGCCCAGCTTGCTCCTGCCACTTCACCAGCCTTTGCTAGAATAGTGGCTTCATCAACTCATCCTTTCACACTTCGTACGTTTTCTGGGAGTGGGAGGGGAGGGTGGAGGGGAAGAGAAGTGAGGGAGAAGGCTGGACTAGGACTGCACAACTGAGAGGGAGGGGGAAGGCTAGGACATTTTGGGGAGAGGAGTGAGGGGGACTTATTAAATTCCATTAATGTACATTATCATCTCCCGCCTCCTGGTGGAAATTTAGCTAATACTGGAAGAAATCCCACAGTCTGAGAGGCATGCAATGTCACACAAATAAGAAAACCCGTCCAGGAAAATTTTATAATATTACTGTAGGACATTCATAAAAAGAACCAACTGTTAAAAAATGTTTCAATCCCCAACGGTTCATAGTGTAATCATCAGTCCTGTATATGCTCTTGTCTAAATATGTGAATGTGTTAAACTGCCAAATACATTTCTTTTGCTGGACTCATAAATAACATTTTTAAACATTTTTCGAGATGCAACTAAAAAATTACTCATCTTCCCATGACAAACAGCGGTCCTTTGGGAGACACAGAAGGTGCAAAATCCCAAACTCCGCAAAGTCCAAAACCCTAACACAGAACTGAGTTTCTTCTGGTTCTGCATCAGAGGGCTTTTCCGATGTTTGCATAGCCAAATGGAAAGTCCCATCAAAGGTCTCTTACTCTTTCTTCATTGCTTATTGTTCTGTTGGAAGGAAACAGGTTACGTGAGAATTTATAATAATGTATGCAATCATAGTACCCAATAGGTTCAGAATATTGGCACCATTTTTAAATGACTGAATTCCATTCTATATCATTCATCGTTTAAACCCTCGGGTTTTACTACTTTCAATTTAAATATCCAGTACTGCTCTTGTCAAAAGTAATTGAGGATCACCACCATGATAATTTAAAGGGAAGTGTTCCAAAATAGTCTAATGTAGATCACAAACATCTTGCTCAAGGGCTACGCAACGAGGGACTAATGGAGCTTGCATTATCTTTGTTCTCACACAACTGCGGTGCTCACTAGGTCTTGCTCTAACTGTAAGGAGCACGACGTTTCCTTACTCACAGCTCTCCATTTGGGGAAGCCTTTATAGACCAATCCCAAGGGTTTCTCTTGCCCTTGAGCAGTGATTGGCTGAGCTCTCCTTTACAACCTGGGTTGAGCATGCTCAAGGTTTGTTTGGCTGTAAGTTTGTTTTTGAGAGGACTGGAGTTTTTGACTGGTGATCCTAGTAGGCCCCACAACCTACAAAGTGGGAAAGCAGGGAGAAATCCTAATTTTTGCACCCTCACGGCCCAGGAGGGGTTATTTTTCCAGTGTGGAGAAGAGTAAAGAAGAGAGTTTTTGCCTTACAGAGAGTGGACGTGTTTGTTTTCTCATTCACCTGCCCAAACTTGGTAGGGAAGGTCTAGGATTGGGACTGCTTGCCTACCTACCAGTGAAGTGGGCTGGCAGGCAGTGCTCTGCAAAGAGATTTTTATTGGCAGAAGAAGTACTCGCTTTTCCTGTTTTTGATGGGAGGAATTGTTCATTTTGTTTATGACGCTATTCTTGCTTGGATTTTATTTTTTAAGTTGTAAGAGCTAATATTTATGATTAACTAAAAACTAGAATAATAATAATTATTATTATCATAGCAAATGGTAATGTTTACCCCATGGAAAACTTAATTTGTTTTATTTTATTTTAACCCTTATTTCAAACAGGTGTATTCATTGTCAGAGAAAATGTTTGTCCTAAAGCTGTGTAAACCAGCGTGCAGACACTTGAGGAAACATTTAACACATATATTAATAAACCAGGATTATGTTAACAAGCGCTCCTTCTCCGTGCAGCCTCAGGATTTTTTTTTTCCTCCAGTAATTCCTCCCCTAATGAAAAACAAGAACAGGGAAATGAATCTTTTAATATAAATGAAGGCAGCAACGTTTGCAGTCCATGACTCACAGATCTCTTAGCAGAATATGCAAATTGCCTGGGTTTTTATCTATTATTCTCCCCCCTCGCTCAACCCCACTTTCGGATTTCAAACTCTTGCTACCTTACGGAGCAAAAGAAAACAAATAAGAAAGCCGAAGGCATTTCTGTTAAAGATGCACTTGAAACCTGCACAGCATATCTGGAACATAAAAGGCAATTAATACCATTTGGGGAATTTTTAATTGCCCAACAAAGTACAGTGTAAATAATTAGTCCCAGCTCACTTGATCCCCTAAATTTCCTTTGACAGCTGTAATTTATGGCTTGTGAAGGACTTGTTTAGCTCTCCATTTTCTTCGTGGCGCATCTCCTTATTAGAGTAATTGCTTTAAGCACGCTGCTGTTCGGGGCTTAATGAGTATAAAGTGCTTTGCATACAAGGAAAATGGATATTGTTTGCTAAAAGCTAGGGGCCGCGTTTAAAAGCTGATTTAAAATAAGGCTTTTCCGAGCTACTAATTGCTTTACGTTTTATTTAAAACCAAGCTCGTTTGCCCTAGGTAGGTTTTCACTTAGAGCCTACAGCGCTGAAAATACCATCACTTACCTTCCATAAATCTTTATTCAAGTTTCACTTAATCATGAAACACCAAAGCCCCTGACTGTTATAATTCTACACTGGCACACATTGTATTTAATTTTGTAAATATTGCACAGCCCTGCTTTTAAAGTTGCCTTTTTAAGGACTGGACTGGACTTTCTAGGCAATAATCAGAGCTGCATAAAATCAATCTACAATCAGAGATGCTATTTTTTTTTTTTAATTAAACTTAGACTTATTCTATGTGTTTCCAGACTAATGAGTCATTGTTTTGACTTCTCTGTGCCACAAGGTCTGCTGAAAGCAATGTGAGTTCTTGCAGTCTCTTTGAGCTGAGCCTGGGGACAGCACCTGGGGAGTAGAGGCTGTCAACAGCCAGTAGGATCTGCCATGTCTCTGAAAATGAGAGCTGCCACTTCACCTGAGCATTTCACCGCTACAGAGGGACGGAGGTGACTTATCTGACAGGATTGCATTACTGAGGCCTTACCTTTCTCACCATTATCCCCTTATCCCCATTCCCCCCTCCCAAAAATTGCTCAGTTATTGAGTGGATATAAATGGCCACAGCCTTTACAAAACGCTCTTTAAACATAACATCATTAAAGTCAAGTGCATAACATCAGCAATAATTTTTGGGACCGAGGAAACCGACGCCCCCACTGGCTCTGCATACAAAATACTTGAGTAAAATGCACAACTACTAACGATACCCAAGTGAGGCAGCTGCCCTCCAGCTTTCCGCTCGATAAAACATAAGCATTGCCAAGTTAAGTGTAAAACATTGATAAGACAGGCGAAGAGAGAATTTGAAATGAAGTTGGCTATAGAGGCAAAAACTCATACTAAAAACTTTTTAAAATATATCCGAAGCAAGAAATCTGTGAGGGAGTTCGTTGGACCATTAGATGACCGAGGGGTTAAAGGGGCTCTTAGGGAAAATAAGGCCAATGCAGAAAGACTAAATGAATTCTTTGCTTCCGTGTTTATTAATGAGGATTTTGGGGAGATACCAGTTTTGGAGATGGTTTTCAGGGGTGATGAGTCAGACGAACTGAACAAAATCACTGTGAACCTGGAAGATGTAGTAGGCCAGATTGACAAACTAAAGAGTATCAAATCACCTGGCCTGTATGGTATGCATCCTAGGGTACTGAAGGAAATAAAAAATGAAATTTCTGATCTATTAGATAAAATTTGTAACCTATCATTAAAATCATCCATTGTACCTGAAGACTGGAGGGTGGCCAATGTAACCCCAATATTTAAAAAAGGCTCCAGGGGCGATCCGGGTAACTATAGACCAGTGAGCCTGACTTTAATGCCGGGAAAAATAGTGGAAACTATTCTCAAGATCAAAATCATAGAGCATATAGAAAGACATGGTTTAATGGAACACAGTCAACATGGAAGGGAAGTCTTGCCTAACAAATCTTCTTCATTTTTTTGAAGGGGTTAATAAACATGTGGATAAAGGTGAACCGGTAGATGTAGTGTATTTGGATTTTCAGAAGGCATTTGACAAAGTCCCTCCTGGGAGGCTTCTAAGAAAACTAAAAAGTCATGGGATAGGAGGCAATGTCCTTTCGTGGATTACAAACTGGTTAAAAGACAGGAAACAGTGAGTAGGATTAAATGGTCAATTTTCTCAGTGGAAAAGGGTAAACAGTGGAGTGCCTCAGGGATCTGTACTTGGACCGGTGATTTTCAATATATATATAAATGATCTGGAAAGGAATATGACGAGTGAGGTTATCAAATTTGCCGATGATACAAAATTATTCAGAATAGTTAAAACACAAGCGGATTGTGATACATTACAGGAGGACCTTGCAAGTCTGGAAGATTGGGCATCCAAATGGCAGATGAAATTTAATGTGGACAAGTGCAAGGTGTTGCATATAGGGAAAAATAACCCTTGCTGTAGTTACATGATGTTAGGGTCCATATTAGGAGCTACCACCCAGGAAAAAGATCTAGGCATCATAGTGGATAATACTTTAAAATCGTCGGCTCAGTGTGCTGCAGCAGTCAAAAAAGCAAACAATGTTAGGAATTATTAGGAAGGGAATGGTTAATAAAACAGAAAATGTTATAATGCCTCTATATCGCTCCATGGTGAGACCGCAACTTGAATACTGTGTACAATTCTGGTCGCCGCATCACAAAAAAGATATAGTTGCGATGGAGAAGGTACAGAGAAGGGCAACCAAAATGATAAAGGGAATGGAACATCTCCCCTATGAAGAAAGGCTGAAGAGGTTAGGGTTGTTCAGCTTGGAGAAGAGACGGCTTTGGGGGGATATGACAGAGGGCTTTAAGATCACGAGAGGTCTTGAACAAGTAGATGTGAATCGGTTATTTACACTTTCGAGTAATAGAAGGTCTAGGGGGCATTCCATGAAGTTAGCAAGTAGCACATTTAAGACTAATTGGAGAAAATTCTTTTTCACTCAATGCACAATAAAGCTCTGGAATTTGTTGTCAGAGGATGTGGTTAGTGCAGTTAGGGGTAGATTTTTAAAATTACGTACAGGGGGTACATTTGTGCGCGCTACCCGGCACGCACAAATGTACACCTGATTTTATAACATGCGCGTGCTACCGCACGCATGTTATAAAATCCAGGGTTGGCACGCGCAAGGGGGTGCACACATGTGCACCTTCCACGCACCGAGCCCGAGGGGAGGCCCGATGGCTTTCCCCATTCCCTCCAAGGCCACTCCGATTTCTGAATGGCCATGGAGGGAACTTTTTTTTGTTCCCCCCACCTTTCCCTCCCTTCCCCTATCTAACCCACCCCCCAGCCCTACCTAAATCCCCCCCACCTTATTTTGTTGATTTACGCCTGCCTCTGGCAGGCATATCTTGCGGGCGCCAGCTGTCTGCCGGCGGCAGGCCCCGACACAGGCCATTGTGTCGGGGCACTCGGCCACACCCCTGGACCGCCCCCGGACCACCACCACGCCCCGGACACGCCCATTTTTGCAAGTCCCGGGACATACGCGCATCCTGGGGCTTGCTTGCGCCGCCAAGCCTATGCAAAATAGGCTCAGCGCACACAGGGTTTTTTTTTAAGGGTTACGCACGTAACTTATTCACGTAACCCTTTTAAAATCCGCCCCTTAGTGTAGCTGGGTTCAAAAAAGATTTGGATAAGTTCTTGGAGGAGAAGTCCATTAATGGCTATTAATCAAGTTTACTTAGGGAATAGCCACTGCTATTAATTGCATCAGTAGCATGGGATCTTCTTAGTGTTTGGGTAATTGCCAGGTTCTTGTGGCCTGGTTTGGCCACTGTTGGAAACAGGATGCTGGGCTTGATGGACCCTTGGTCTGACCCAGCATGGCAATTTCTTATGTTCATAATGCTAATACCACTGGGATGGTCATGTGGTGACTGCCGCTCTGTGCAGTGTGGCGCCGCCTCACTTTCCTCCGGCTGCCCTGGCAGTCTTGGAAGGCTACCCTTCCACGGCCTAATATAACACCTTTATTTATTTAACCTGGCCTCCTTTAGGCCTTCCCAGACTGACCCTACCATGGTCTGGGAACCACGTACTTCCACAGAGGGCCCCCTTTTAAGGCCTGCTCCCAGCCCAACTTTGCAGTGGGATGATGAAACTGCCAACCAATGGCACCCCTTCTTCACTGGCTCCAGAGCTTCCTTGTACTGTGTACCTTCCCTTCTGTATCAGTGAGAGCCTTCCACGACCGTGACAAAACACCTAAGCCTTTGCTTTCAAATCTTACTGGCCCTGCTATTATTTTAAGGATATAATAACGATTTTATTATTTTATGATTTAATGGTTTTGATATAAATTGTATTTGATTATCGTATTTTATTGTTTCTTATGTTAAATGTACACCGTTGTGATGGTCTTTCAGACTGATGTAACGGTATAGAAAACCTAAATAAACTATAAACTAAACTATAAACTAAGCTGTGGGGTGGTGCTTTCTTTCCATCCGTTACTGGCCTCCCTCCCTTAGGACCCCTGATTGGGTGCCCTGCTGTGTTTCCTCCCCCTTAAGCAACTTTGAAATCCCCTTACCATCCTTTTGCTCCCTCCCCTTACTTCCCCCTCCCACCTTTAAGGCTGGCTCCAGGATGCCTGCCTAGTTATGTGGCCCATGCCCTGACTGGCTAGGCCTCCTCTTGTGTTGGCCAACAGTGACCTAATCTTTTTTCAATTGTTTGCCTGAGAAAAATAGCTAGAGGATTAAACCTATGTGAAACTATGTATTTTTAAAGGAAGAAAAGTTGAAAATCTTTGATTTTGTCTCATCCCTTCTAATAGCCAAACTCCTGAGCAGTTTTCTGCAGTTGGTGGAGGAAGGTTTTTAACGGGAACACAGAATGGGGAAACCCTTTCCCCCCAGTTGTCCCCTTTCCTGAACAGGACCTTTTATCACTTACAGGTTAAAAGCCCTATTTTCCAACACTATCTCCCCATTCTGTGCCCATGAACTCTTTGGAAAATATGGCACGAAATGAATTTTTAAATCGTTTGATGAGCATCTCGGGTTAATATCAGGCGCAATCTATGGAGGTGGCCTTGGTCTATGCGTTATTGGCAGGAAATAAATGTGCTTTCATTTTCAGTAATCATGAATGAATCAGGCTAAATCAGAATATTTCTTCAAAGGTTATGAACATTACCAAGATGGGGAAAAAAAAGTAATTTTATGCTATTGTAGGACTTCATGGACAAGGGAGAGAGCTTCCATATGGGGAGGCTTCTAGTTATAAAACAGACCATTTTAGGGACTTTCAGATGAATCTGGGGGGTGAAGCACTTATGGACACTAATAAATATTTATAGCTTTTCTCGTTTAAAAGCATCTGCCCACAACACATCTTTTCCAAAGAACTCCCACTACCATGAAAAATAACGAGTACACCTAATTTAATTATTCTGTTCTTGAATGCTCACCCTGCACAGCACCAGTCAGCATTAATCTGGCTTTCAGCGCTCAAGGCAATGTACTCAAGGCAGTGATAATCCCTCCACCCTCCTTTTTTTTTTTTTTTAGTTTTTCTGTCTTTCCTTTTCTCTGCAACAAATTAAATTTGTCCCATCAGCTACAAGACAAGCAAGTAGCATGGAGCCCCAAACGGGCAGTGACACTGTGATTAATGTGAGCAGCAATAGGAGTGACACCAAGAGAAAACCCAAAACCAGCTTTCAGCTGCTCGGCCCCATCAGGTGCTGACTTTTATTTTCTCTCCGCCCGCCCAACACACACACACACACACACACGCTTTCACTCCGTTTCATAGAAACAGAGATTGATGACTCCTAGTCTTCTTATTAAGTTTCTGCTTAAATTACGTTATATGCTGGTTAAGGCTGGCTATGCTGTCCTTTTGTATTTCATTGTCTGCAGTGGAAGTTTAGCATGATAGCTCCTTTTAACAATAGGACTTTTTGTCACATGGGTCCTCCCCCCCTTTTTAAATTCTTTTGCCTACTTATTAAAGCCTATAGATGCAGACTTCAGGACCAAAAAGAAAAAAAACAAAAAAACCAACCAACGAACAAAAGAAACGCTTGCTTACATGATATCCCCTCTGCAACATACAGTAGAAAGAAAACGCGGTGGACAAGCTTTGATGATTCGTTTTCTTGCAAGCCCAGTTTCCAAATGATTTCTTGTTTTCAAGCGCTACCTCTATACTCTTGGCAAACAAAATGTTCACTTGAAAATGGGGGTGGAAGACGGTGGGGAATTGCATTCTTGGAAAATAAGTGAATCATTTCCCCCGGAACGAAAATGAGAATTGCATGCAGCAGCTGTCTGGGAAGTATAGTTCAATAGACATTTCAGTGCATATGACCCTGCCCAAGGCATTACCAGTAGGCCTGAGCAGTTTAGATGATAAATCTTCCAATTGTTGTCAAATTTCTAATTGCCTTACCTAGATAATATCATCTCTTAATCCACATTCCTTATTTCAATCACAAAGGAGCGTCATAAAGTGTGCCGCTGTTAATCAAATATGCTTAAACCATCGTTCTTATGAGAATTACCTCTGCAATTTATATGCATTCTGTTGTATTTGTATCCCTAAATGCTTGCAATTTACATGCACAAATATTTATAAATGCATCCATATTACTGATCTTAACTGTACTAAGCGATATGAGCTTTTAAGTGAAGGGTACCAAAATATTCTCATCTGCTCTTTCATGGTCCTATCTTTGAAAGATTTTGTCCATGCTGAAGAGGACATTTCCATGAAATCCATGTAAAGCTAAGAGGCAAAGATGTTAAAAAAAAAACCCCAACCCTGCACATTTAATCCTCTGGGGACTGCCTGCCCCCCTCTTCTTGTCTTCTGAAGGACTCCAATGTACAACAGTGCAACACAGAACTCAAGGTTAATATAAGAAATGAGTATTTATTATGATGATTCTTAAGGTAATTTAAAAACACAGATGTATTGACATTTCTGATCAACTTCACCCATTCAGTTCTTAGTCTCTGGGCCATATGAAATAGTGGAATCTAAATAAAACTGGATTGGGATTTTGATAAAAGCAAGAAAATATTCATGATGTCCACGGCTTGAGTCAAGCGTTAGGATATCTGACAAGAATATCCAGATGCCCTATATGCAATACTGTGAGATCTCAATTACTAAGTCCAACTTATACTGATATAACACTTTCGCAAAATGCTGTCCACCCAACATCTGCCTTCCAAATTCCTTAGTTATGACATGAAATAAATATCACAGACTAAGATGCCTAAGTGTATGTGGTACTGCATCACCAATATGTAATTTTTTACTCATTCTGTTCTGACCTACAGAAGAGAATATTAGCTCTCAAAAGCTAGTCAAGAAATGTATTAATTTAGTTCAATAAAAAATTATTACCTTATATATATATTTCTTTGTTTTGTTTTTGTTACCTTTACTTTTGTGCCACATAACTTTCTCCAATATGTGGAGAAAAATCAAAATAACTTCAATGAGGTCCATATTCAAACGCCATTTAGATGGAAAACATAATAGGTATTCATCTAAATGGCTTACCCAGCTATATTCAGCCCGTATCTGGCTAAATTCTAGTTGGGTAACTAGTTAGGGATGTTCTGGGGGCAGGGGGGAGGCATTCCGGGGAGGAATGCAATTAGCCAGATAAGTTAATTGGCTAACTCCAATATTCAGAGTTAGTCAATTAACTTATCCAGCTAACTCTGCTCAGGCCATAGGGCTGTCCTAAAGTTAGCCGGTTATATATAACCGGCTAACTTTAAGATAGCTGGACATATTCAGCAACGAGTTAGCTGGTTATGTATAATTAGCTAACTAGCACTGCAGTTAAATATGGACATCATTACTATGGGACTAATTTTGTAATTGGGATGTGCAGCCTAGAAAAATGTGTTTTGGCTCATTTCATGGGTACCTCAATTCATGTCATTAGTTTTGAAATGAAAAAATTCATTCATTCATTCATTCCGTTTGTTTTTACATTGAAGTCAATGGGGGAAGGCCTCATTGACGTCACTGAAAAAAAAAACTGGGCCAGGGCCCAGATCCGAGCATGGAACTTGGCTCAAGGCAAGCTCCCAGAGACCCAGACCAGATTCTAGAACCTGGCCCAATTCTGGGTCCCATCACCTAGGCTTGAGTTTGAACCTAAGCCTAAGCCTAGACTGAGGCTGTGTCCCAATAACTGAGGCTCAAACCTAGGCTCAAGACTAGACCCAGGTCTGATATTGAGGCCTGGCAAAGGCTGGGTTCTGTCCCTTGGGCCCATGCTTAGGCTAGGCACAATGTCAGAGTGGGCTTGTGGCTTGGTTCCAGTTTATTTATTTATTTAAATGTGTTATATACTGTGTGAGAATCACTAGTTCATAACGGTTTACAGGTGAAACATTCATAATTATAATGATTGTCACAAGGGGGATCAATATTCGTAATAAACGGAAGAATTACAATGATAGACATATAACATGAAAACAGAGCTAGATTATAGGGGTTTACGAGGGGGGGGGGCTATTGTTCAAGAGTTATTTTGGTTATCTGAGTCATGGGGAACTGGGTGTTTCTTTCAAGTAGAAGGCATTTTTGAATACCCAAGTTTTTTAAGTTGTGCTTGAATTTCCTTTTGTCCGTTAATGTTCGAAGTTCCTCTGGCATGGCGTTCCATAGTTTTGGGCCAACAAGAGATATCACAATTTTATAATGTATTTTTGACTGTACAGTAAGCCAATGCAGAGCCATCAGTGTTGGGGTGATGTGGTCAAATTTCTTTGCTCCAGATAATAGTCTAGCTGCAGCATTTTGCAGTAGTTGCAGAGGATGAGTTGGGCTTAAGCCCAGATATGACACTGGGACTTGGACAAGACTGGGTTCCATGGTGAGGCCCAGGTCTGAAGCCTGGATCTGATGCTGACACTCAAGTGAGGCCTTGTCACAAAGCCAAGGTCTAGCTTAAAGCTGGGTCCCAGTCGTTAAGGCCTAGGCCTGGGTTTGATGCCGAGGCATGGCCAAGACTGAATACTGTTGCCAAGACCCAGGCCTTGGCTTAGTACTAGGCCCAACATTAGGGCTTAGACCCAATGCCATTGTTCAGCCTGAGGTTGAGTCCTAATTGCTGAGTCCCTGGCCTAAGCCTGGGTCAGATGCAAAAGTCCGACCAGGGCAGGGTCCCAATGCCGAGGCCTTAGCATGAGCATAGTCCTTGGTCTGATACCGCATCCCAGTCACCAAGGCTCAGAACTAGGCCTCAGCCCTAGGCCGGGTCTGATGTTGAAGCCTGGCCAAGGCTGGGTCCCATCACCAGGGCCCAGGCCTGTGATTAGGCCTAGGCACAATGCCAGGGCTATTTTGAGGCCAGGATCCAGTCACCAAGGCCCAAATCTAGGCATGGATATGACATCAGGGCATGGCTGAGGTTGGATTCCATTGCCAAAGTGCAGCCCTGGGCTTAGGTCTTAGGCCCAGATCCAATGCTGAGCTCCAGCTAAGGCCTGGTCATCAGGGCCTGGCTAAGGCTGGGCACTGATGCCAAGATCTGGCCTGGGCCTAGGCCTGGGTCTAGGCCTGAGACAGAGGTCTAGACCCAATGCCATAGCCTGGCATGAGGCTGAGTCCTAATCGCCAAGGCCCAGGCCTAGGTCTGGATCTGAGTCCAGGACCCGACCAAGGCAGGTGCCCATTGAAAAGACCTGGTCTAGGAGAAAGCCCAAGCACAAGGTCTGGGTCTGGGCATAACCCCAGCTGAGGCCAGATCCCATTGCTGAAGTCTGGTTCTTGCTAGGCCCCAAGGCCAGGGCCAATGGGCCAGGAGCAGGTCTTCTGGCATCTTCTTTTCATGATCCAGTGACTAAAAATGACATTCTCTACCTTGACAATTCCCCACAGTGACCTTACTGTGGCACCTTCCTCCAGGGCAGACAATGCCATTTTGTTGTATGACGGTCTACAAATATATGTTCATATAACAAAATGGCATTGTCCACTCTAGTGGAAGGCGCTACAGTAATGCCATTGCAGTGCATCATCTGGTCAGAAGACATCATTTTTATATCTGGATGAAGAAAAGAGGATTATAGAAAGACCGCTTGCAAGCCTTGGCCTGGGCTTAGCCTAGGCTGGGTCCTTGGCATTGGGCACAGGCCTGGGCCTTGGTGACTGGTACCAGCTTTGTGCCAGCCCTAATGTTGGGCTTAGGCCCCGGCCAGCTCCCTGCCAATGGGACCCAGACTCTGCTGGGCCCTGGTATCAGAATCACGTTTAGGCCTTGGGCTTGGGCCTTGGTGACCAGGATCCAGCTTCACGACAGACCCTGGCATCAGGCCTAGGTAAAGTCCAGGCCCCAGTGTCAGACCCAGGTCTAGGCCTTGGGTCTAGGTCTGCGCTTTGGTAACAGGGATCTGGACCACAGCATTGGACCTAGGCCTAGGAACAGGTCCGACCCTCAGTGATGGGATTCTGCATTGACCGTGTCCCAGTGTTGAACATGGGCCTAGGCCTTGAGCTTAGGTTTGGGCCTTGGCAACAGGACTCAACCTTAGGCCAGGACTTGTCTTGGGATGGGACCCAGTCTCTTGCTGGTTCCCAGTATCAGGCCTATGCTAGAAATGATTGGGGAACAAAAATGAATGGGACAAATAGAATTGATTTTATTTGTGGTGACTCTCCATTTGTTTTGGAGACCCACAAGTGAAACAAATAAGGAAGCATTCATTTTGGAATGCCCATTTGCTTAAAACAAATGCATTCTCTATTTTGTAACATTTTGTATAAGTTAGCTGGCAAATTTGACCATAAGTTACACCAATTTTCAACATAGACCTTTGTACAAATTTAGGGTGAGATTCATTAAGGGCTAGATTTTAAAAGCCCTGCGCGCGTAAATCCTCCCAGATTTACGCTCGCAGGGCACTCGCGCACCGGCGTGCCTATTTTGCATAGGCTGCCGGTGCGCGCAAAGCCCCGGGATGCGTGTGAGTCCCGGGGCTTCGCAAAAGGGGTGGGAGGGGACGTGTCCGGGGGCGTGTCCGGCACTGCAGCCTGTGCCGGAGGATGCGAGGCGAGGGGATGCGGGGGATGCGAGGCGGGGGATGCGAGGTGGGGGATGCGAGGCGAGGAGGGGCAAGTTACGCCTGCTTGAAGCAGGCGTAACTTGCCCAACAAAGGTGGGGGGGGGGATTTAGGTAGGTCTGGGGGGTGGGTTAGGTAGGGGAAGGGACGGGAAGGTGGGGAGACGTGGAAGGAAAGTTTCCTCCGAGGCCACTCCGATTTCGGAGCGGCCTCGGAGGGAACGGAGGCAGGCTGCGTGGCTCGGCGCGCGCAGGCTGCCGATTTTGCGCAGCCTTGTGTGCGCCGACCCCGGATTTTATAAGATACGTGTGGCTACGTGCGTATCTTATAAAATCCGGCATACTTTTGTTCGCACCGGTTGCGCGTACTTTTTAAAGATCTACCTAAGCGGCTTTTCTCCCATTTGTGTTCTTGGGAAAACCCTTAGTGAATCAGGTACTTAGATTGAAAGTCCTCTGGGGATAGGGAAATACCTACAGTATCTGAATGTAATCCACTCTGAAGTGCTGAAAAGCAGAATATAAATCAAATCAAAAGTGCATATGTCTGCTTTGAAAATCACCCCAGAAAATTAGGCTTACACAATTACACCTGTTTGTTGTATGTAGTTTTTGCCAACAGAATATATGTGCATACTTTTCAAAAGCAAATAAGTATGTAGGTTAGTCTCAATCTTGATCGTACTCCACCCCTGGAATGACTCACCCCCATGTGTGTGAAAGTACGCATGTAATTTGCATGTGTTAACAGTTGTAGTTTTCTAAAGGGCCTTCTCTGCGGGTAAAGAATAACTTTGCCCGCAGAAGTCTCTGTGAAAATTACCCTCTAGGAGTGCCGTAAGAGAAATTCCTTTAGAGAAAAGTATTGAGAGAAGGGCGCGGGTACGTACCCAGTTGAAATTGATGTTTGGAATGTGTCGGAAGTTCTGATCACAAACAATGGCGTCCAATTTGCCAGCATTTTTACACATTCTCTGAAGGAACCCTATTATTTCATTCACACCCCTCAGAGAAATTAAGTTGATGAACCTGTAATTTCCTTTATCAAGAAAATAATAATTTTAAAACAAAACTCCATAAATCTTTAACAATTTAAGCACAAAATCTCATCAACAGGGAAAAAAGTTGTAGGGCAGATATTTTATAGTGAATGAATGTTGTGTTTCGCGCCCGCGGTCAGCCGCGGGCGCGCCCCCCCTACCTGGCCGCGGCGGCAACCCGCCACGGCAAACAGCCCGAAGAAAGCCCGGACCCAGGGCAGTCGTTCCTGCAGGCTGGAGTGGGCTCACGGGGTACCCACTCGCCGGGAGCCCTCCTAGTCTCCCCGGGGCTCAGCGTCTTCACTGCCGGGAGAATCCAAGATGGCCGCTGCCATGGGATCCAAGATGGCCGCCGTCATCTTCACTATATTTAAAGGGACCTGACCCCTTTAATTAGACTCACCTGCTTCCAATGATCCAGAGCAGAGGAAGTATATAGGGAGGCTTCCTCTGCTCATTCCTCGACTTGACAACGTCTCTTGTGAGTGTTGTTTGAGTCTGCTTGCCTCGGTGAGTTCCTGCTTCTTGCTCCTGTTACGTCTTGGTGTTCCTGGTTCCTGACTTCGGATTGGCTTACGGTGATTCTCTGGTTCTTGACTTCGGATTGGCTTATGGTGATTCTCTGGTTCCTGACTTCGGATTGGCAAGTGGCGATTCTCTGGTGCACGACCTTGGACTGGTGAGCGACGACCCTCTGGCACTCGACCTAGGATTCCTCCAAGACTCCGTCTCCAAGGGCCCACCTAAGTCCCAGCGGCCCGGGTCCCTACGGGCTCCTCCTGGGGGGACCGCGGGCTTCCAGGGCGAAGCTCCAGTTGGCCTTTGCACCATTGGTCTGACCTCCCTAGGTCCACCTAAGTCCCAGCGGTCGGGTCCCTACGGGCTCCTCCTGGGGGGACCGCAGACCACCAGTGGTGAAGACTCAGCACCTCATCTCGTCTCTTGATCGCCTCCGTATTCGCCTCAGCCTCCAGTGCCAAGGGTCAGCTGGTCCCGCCTCCTTTTCTGCCTCGCCACCCGACAAGAGACCCTACGGACCCTCCGAAAGGTATACCATCCTCTTGTCGGCCAAGGGTCCACAAGCCTGAGCATAACAATGAAGGCCAGATCTCATGCTATATAGAATCATTTTCTGAAAGAGAACAAAAAAAAAAATATGGAAACAATTTTTTCTTTCTGACATTTTTTTAACAAACTCCTTGTGATCTTGAATTTTCAACTACTTCCCTACGGTAAGACATGATACATTTCAAACCTTTCTTCAACATTTTAAAATGCCAGCTAAGAAAGCCTGTGCATAAATCTACTTGAATGAAAATGGAGTTTTGGGAGAGAAGTGAGATACATGTGACGTTCTTAAGAACACTGTGGGATCTGATCCTTCAAGCCCAGCTATTTGTCCTTGTGGTGGTAGTGGCTTGAGCATGGTGTTCTCAAGTGTGTCAAGAAATGCTTCCACATGGAGTTTCCTTAATCGGGGGATCTTACAAGTCTTTTATAATGAGAGTAGGATAACTGATGTCATCCAAACTGGGCGCAGAAAGGTAAAGAAACCAACGGTTTGCTTCTGCTCGACTCCGCAAATGTTGCGCAGGATAATAGAAATGGGCAAAGGAAGCAAAATGTGGCAAACTCCTATATCAAGATTCACAGATCAAAGAGTCACCTTGAATTGCTGATAAGTTGTTTCACTTGTACCAGCCATCACGCTCTCTGCTTTTCAGTTTCTCTTCTCTTTCCTTCTTTCCCAATAATCCTCATAGGAGAAACCGCTTAGTGTTTTCACAGTAGAATTTGTCTGCTGCATGCTTTGTTGAGTGGTTCTGTTTTTATAAACAGGTCATTCAATCGTTCCTACTTTGTCCATGGTCATAAGATAATTGTGTTTCCAATGGGTTTGGGTGGCAGAGCCTTAAACTTATTCCCTTGATATTGTACATGTTTTCAATCTCAGTCAAAAAGCCAAAAAGGAACCTTCCTTAGTGTGTTTAACTTAGCCAAAAAGCTAGTCAGACCCAACACAAACAGGAGACCATGACATAGGTCCCTCAGCATGAAATTGTTAAAAAGGTTTACTGACACAGTAAAAATTTCTCAGCATCATGACTATGAAAATGACACAATATTGTTTTCTTTGAGGTCCATATTCAGCTGCTGTGCGGTTAAACAAGCTAGCTAAATAAACTTATCCAGATAACTTATCCTACATATTCAATGGCTAACTTTGAGACAGTTGTATGGGCCAGTCAGAGTTAGCCAAATAAGTTATTCGGCTAAATTAGCTCCTCCCAGTTATACCCCCAGAATGCCCCTGACTTGTCCAGCCAAATTTTAGCTAGATAAAAAGTTATCCGGCACAAAACTATCTTCAGACATTTCCGTCAAATATGTCCCAAAGTACCCTTCTCTTCACATTCCCTTCAGCATATATCCGATACCATATCATACATTTTATGCAATTTGGATGGAGTAAGAAAAAAAAAAGTTATCCAGTTAGAATTTAGCCAGACAAGTGCCCAAATATTTATTTATTTATTTATTTATTTATTTAATTTTATTTATATCCTGCGCCTTCTGAAATTTGGGGTGGGTTACAACAGTATATACATAAAAATTAAAAATAAAACACATACATCAGATAAAGTAATAATATAGATAAATAACAATATACCTGAAAATATAAATGAAATAGGTTGGAGACAAATAAAATTAAAATTAAGAAAAATTAAAATAGCAAATTAAAAATTAAAAGATTAAAAAATATAGTACAATAATTAAAAGAAAATAAAACTCATTGTAGTAAGTTATTGCATGCATAGGTCTGGGAAAGCATGTAAAAACAGATGGAGTTTGAGGGCTTTTTTAAAGGCTTTCTTGTCACTGATAAAGCATAACTCTGGAGGGATGGTGTTCCATAAAATAGGGCCTGCTATGGAGAAGGCTCATTCTGAGTTATTGGCTAAATGCTTCTGAATGTCAAAAGTCACATTTTGTTTGAATTTCTTAAGTGAATCCTTGAATTTAATTTTACCAATTGTCATTATTTAGTAATTAAGAAAACTGTGTATCAAGTGATAGGCCTTCCCAAATCTGATTTGCTTAGTTTTAATTAATCTTGAATGATATCAATTAACATATACTTTGTACTTGATAATCTTATACAAAATGTGCAATTAATAGAAACTTTGTCATGGGCTGGTGATCAGAAGTTGTAAGTTGAAAGAAATTTATAGAAAGTTGTAAGTTGAAAGAAATTTATAGAAAAAAATGGCAGTTACAAACTAAGAAAATTTTTTTTTCTATAATGCAACCACATACTTTAGAAAACTAATATGTTAATAGCAGCTGTGATTGGCAGACTAAAATTAAATCATGATATAATAGTTTTATAATTTATAGAAACACATTTAGTCCATGCTCTAGAAATAGCTAAAATTAGCAACCCCTTTGATTTTTCCAAATATTCACAAATGTGCCAAGTTTTAGGGAGTGTTGGAAGAAACAAGGTATCTTGCTATCTTTGATCACCCTACCTTGCTTAAGGGACAGCAACTCAGACTGATAACGCAGCAGGTTAGAATAAAATGAAATAATCCTGCGTTGGCCTCACTCTGCTATTAAACTATGGCAATGATAAGCAGAACAGATTTCCAGGCTCATAAAATCCTAACACAATTTTAAAGACCTTTACTGCTAAGCTGAGATGAAAAGTGACATGTCTTCTCCCTTTTCATAAATATTGCATCTACCAAATGCAATTACCAAGGTGAAGCAGCACAAGTATTTACTAAATAAGATTAGGTGATAATGCTAATGTATTTTGTGTTTGTACTCTGACACCAAACTCCCTATTAATAAGTGTACAATCAGATTCACAGGCACTTAATACAGTGTATGGCGGGGGGAGAACATTTCTTACCTTTGCTGAAATGTTTAGTGTTTCATTATATTGATCTTTGTGAGTAGAAGATAAATTTATTGCTACACTGCTCTGGATTGATGAGCACCGAGTGAGCATTATTGCGGGAAGAGTCAAAGCAATTTGAATTTCTTTTTGGATTCCCTACCTCTAGACTGCTCTTGCCAAACCAAGATTCTTCCTGGAAATCACTCACACGTAGGGATGTGAATCGTGTGCCCTATCGTCTTAACGATTGAAATCGTCCGGCAGGAGAAGAAAATAGTGTTTGGCACGATTTTTTAGTTAAAAAAATCGTTTTTTCCGATTAGTGCGCACTAACTCCCAAAAGCATATACCTTAACCACTAATTCATAAAACAACTTCCATTTATTCCAACTGCTTTCTTTCAATTCATACATATTCACATGACTTAATATTTCCGTTTGTTAATTAATTTGAAAATTGCTGGATATGAATGTGTACTGCGCTATGTTAGCTTTTTATTTGTTTTATTTTGATTTATTTTTGTCTAGTTTATTTATTGTGTATGTTTTTTTGTAAACCGTTTTGATTAATTCTTTGAATTGTAAAAGCGGTATATAAACATTTTTAAATAAATAAATAAATAAATAAATAAATAAATAAACTCCCTTAGTGCGCACTAACAGAAAATGATACAATTTGACACTTTTCAGGTCAGTTAAGGTCAGTTTAGGAATGAATATGTATTCCTATTGGCTGCCCTCTTATTTATTTATGTTACCAAGGTTCCCACTGACAATATATGGGGGATGGGAAATGGAAACAGTTGGTAGCTTGACAAAAAAAGTAATGTGATCAGTCAATGTGACTAGAACTTGTGCCCTAACCCTGATACCAGGGGTGTTGTGATCTTCCTGCATGCAGTGCCCTATCCCTATTAATACCAGGAGTGTTGTGATCTTCCTGCACACAGTGCCCTATACCTAATACCAGGGGTGTTGTGATCTTCCTGCACACAGTGCCCTATTCCTGATACCGGGGATGTTGTGATCTTCCTGCATGCAGTGCCCTATCCCGGTTACCGGGGGTGTTGTGATCTTCTTGCACACATCCCGGTATCAGGGATAGGGCACTGCGTGCAGGAAGATCACAACACCCCTGGTATCAGGGATAGGGCACTGTGTGCAGGAAGATCACAACACCCCGGAGGAGTGAGGGTCAGGCAGCTCCCCCCTGTCTGTGAAGCCAGCCTCTCACTAGTAATGCAGGGAGGGAGCTGTCTCAGCCTTCACCATCCTCCCCCCCTCACCCACACACCATTCACTGGCTGGGACATGGGGGAGGGGGAGGAGTGAGGGTCAGGCAGCTCCCCCCTGTCTGTGAAGCCAGCCTCTCAATAGTAATGCAGGGAAGGAGCTGTTTCAGCCTCACCATCCTCCCCCCCCCCCTCACCCACACACCATTCACTGGCTGGGACATGGGGGAGGGGAGGAGTGAGGGTCAGGAAGCTCCCCATGTCTGTGAAGCCAGCCTCTCACTAATAATGCAGGGAGGGAGCTGTCTCAGACTTCACCATCCTCCCCCCCCCCCCTCACCCACACACCATTCACTGGCTGGGACATGGGGGAAGTCAAGCGTGAGGGTCAGGCAGCTCCCCCCTGTCTGTGAAGCCAGCCTCTCACTAGTAATGCAGGCGGGATAGGGCACTGCATGCAGGAAGATCACAACACCCCTGGTATCAGGGTTAGGGCACTGTGTGCAGGAAGATCACAACACCCCTGGTATCAGGGTTAGGGCACTGTGTGCAGGAAGATCACAACACTCCTGGTATTAATAGGGATAGGGCACTGTGTGCAGGAAGATCACAATACCCTGGTATCAGGGTTAGGGCACTGTGTGCAGGAAGATCACAACACTCCTGGTATTAATAGGGATAGGGCACTGTGTGCAGGAAGATCACAACACGCCTGGTATTAATAGGGATAGGGCACTGTGTGCAGGAAGATCACAACACCCCTGGTATCAGGGTTAGGGCACTGTGTGCAGGAAGATCACAACACTCCTGGTATTAATAGGGATAGGGCACTGTGTGCAGGAAGATCACAACACCCCTGGTATCAGGGATAGGGCACTGAGTGCAGGAAGATCACAACACCCCTGGTATCAGGAATAGGGCACAAGTTCTAGTCATATTGACTGATCACATTACTTTTTTTGTCAACTACCAACAGTTTCCATTTCCCATCCCCCCAACCATCACCTCAGTTGGAACCTTGCTAACATCAATAGATAAGAGGGCAGCCAGCCAATAGGAATACATATTCATTCCTAACTGACCTTTACTGACCTGGAAAGTGTCAATTTGTATCATTTTCTGTTAGTGCGCACTAACACGATTTAACGATTTTTAACGATAAATCGTTAGAATCTCTATTGTATTGTGTTCTATAACGATTTAAGACAATATTAAAATTATCGGACGATAATTTTAATCGTTGAAAAACGATTCACATCCCTACTCACACGTGGATGTAAAGTTCTTGAAGGTTTCCTCTGATTCTCCTAACCAAAGCCAAGATATTTGGGAGTGAATGGTGTTAATGATACAATGATATATGTATATATGGGAGCATAGGGAAGTATCCTGCCTACTCCGGGGACCAGGACTCCATCTGTAATCCCAGCCTTTACTGGAAATTTAGACGCCATCCCTAACATCAGTGAGAAGTCCACTTACTCTTGGTGCTCTTCCCGCCTCAAGCCCCTTGTATCTGAATCACTCTAAGTAAATCTGGATTCACCCAAAAGAAGTTTAAAATGTATGAGAATTAAGTTCAAGTAATTGTCTGAACCTCGATTAGATCAGATTCAAAGGAGGCTCAACGTATACTGTGGTATCTTCAAAGGATACTGTTAAAGCAGGGAAATTGGAGTATTCTGATAACAAGGGCCACCCCCACCCCAGCATTTCATCTGTGACCTCAGTTTCTCCTTGGAGTTGACTCTGCAGAAAATTCTCTGGCCTGATCCCTGAAAAGCTTTAAGAAAGTTTCCTGCTGTTGAGCCTGATGGTGAAGAGTCTGTTGCAGCAGATGCTCTATCGAGTCCTGTTGCTGCTGCTGTATATGCTCAATGATGCACTGGGCGAATTCCTCTCAGTCAGGGCTGCTTTTACCTGGGCAAAAGGGGCAGTTGCTCCGGGCCCAGCATAACAAGGGGCCCATAGGTAAAAGCATCCCAGAGTACAAGACCTGGTGCCAGCCCAGCACTATCCTTAGCAGCAGCAGAGCACCAGATTTTAAAGGCTCCCCACTGCTCAGGGAGCACAAATTAACTTGGTAGCTCTGCCCACAGCTGACGCATGGGCACTCATGATATAAACCTTACCGCGGGGGTACCGCAATGCATACGGGATCCCAGGACAGACCAGAATAGCTGAAGAGAGCTAAGGAAACCCAGCAGGCTGCTGCGGAGAGCCAAGAAAAGATTCAGAAGAGAGGGGGAGGCACTGTGAGTGTGTGGTGTAAGAACCTGGGTGTGTGTATGTCTGGATGAGAGCATGTGCGTGTGTGTATGTGTGTGTGTGTGTGTGTGTATGAGAGTCTGTGTGTTTGTGGGAGTGAGATCGTATATGGGAGAAATTCTCTATGGGGTAGATTTTAATAAAGTACGCCCGCGCGTACTTTTGTTTGCGCACCAGGCATGAACAAGAGTATGCTGGATTTTAATAGATACGCGCGTAGCTGCACATATCCTTTAAAATCCGGGGTCGGTGCACACAAGCTGTGCAAAATCGGCAGCCTGTGCACGCCAAGCCATGCAGCCTGCCTCCGTTCCCTTTGAGGCCACTCCAAAATCGGAGTGGCCTCAGAGGGAACTTTCCTTCCACCTCCCCGTGCCTTCCCCTCCCTTCCCCTACCTAACCCACCCCCCCCAGCCCTATCTAAACCCCCCCTACTTTTGTTGGACAAGTTACGCCTGCCTGAGGCAGGCGTAATGCGCGTGCGCCAGCCGTGCGATTCCCCAGCCTGGGAGCAGATTTGGAGGCCTTGGCCACGCCCCCGAAATGCCCCGGGCCGGAACCATGCCTGCGGCCCCGCCCCGAATGACGCGCTGCTGCGACATGCCCTCGACACCCCCCGGCACGCCCCCCCCAGGAAAGCCCCGGGACGTATCTTACGTGCGTACCGCTTTGAAAATCTGCCCCTATGTGTGTAGGTAAGAGCTTGTCTGTGTCTGTGAATGAATGCCTGTGTGGGTAAGGTTGAGGGCCTGCATGTGTGTGTGAGAGGGGGGGTAACGTTTGTACAGCCTTTTCCTCTCCCCTATCCATTCCACGACAATCTCAGGGTGGCTGGAATTCAAAAGATCTCAGGTCTGGGCAGTGGGAGATTTTTAAATCCTTATTAATTTTATTATTGTATATTATTTGATGTGTCTGCTGTTTTGAAATATGATATTGGTGTTTTGGGAAATGTATAAACATTTTTTTTATGAGGTCTTAAATATTGAATGTTCTAGTCAATCAGTTGTTTTGAAAAGTATATTCTTTTTATTAGTATGGCTTTACTATTATGAGTGATGTTTTACATTTCTTGATTTTATTGGTGCTCCCTTATTCTACCTTTGGTAAGGGTCTGTCAGGTGACAGTATGGAGAGGGATTTTTTTTTTTATCCTTACTAGTTTTAATTATTGAGTGTTATTTGATGTGTTTGCTATTTTAAAATATTTTAATGATATTTGGGAAATGTTCAAAAATTTGTACAAGTTTTTAATTATTGGATGTGTGCCTCCCCCCCTCTCCCCCTTGGTTCAGACTATGAATTACCCCTATGCTTGGGGTGGGGAGTACCACATGAGAAATTGTATTTACTAACATGATTTATCTTCGGGTTCGTAGCCTGAGTGGGGGATGAGACAGGGTCCCGGTCACCTCAATACCACAATTCTGGGTCCCTCCCAAACAACCTCTTACTTGTGGCACTGCAGATAAAATCATCACAGTGGAATAAAACAGTAATTTAACTTTTTACTACTATTATGTAAGTAGACAGTACATCCAACCAGAGCATTAAATGGGAGAATACAGTAGTGGAGTATAATATAAACTTGCAGTTTTCTTATTTTAAGTCAAGCAATGCAAAAATAACACTGGGTATGGCCTGTTAGCCAGGGCAACCAGCATATTCGTATGGATAGTAAAACAAAAAAAAAAAAAGGAACGCTAATAGAGAGAGGTTGGGAGGAAAAACAGTGACATACACAAGTTTCAAAAATTGCCTTTATCCCTAAATACTCAAAAAAGGCAGTGGGGAACAGATGCACCCCAATGTCACCAGTTTGGAAAGGGTGCACTCTGTCCCAAACACACATTTGTGTGGAGAAAAATGAAGAAGTCCCCCTTGATGGTGGAGCTGGCTGGATGACAAAGCAAACAGATGAGCGCTGCAGTGTGCGAAAGGTCTCTCTCTCCTGGGGAGCTTCCCCAAATGCTTTACTTGATACTAAACACAGAAGGGGAACTTAAATGTAATCTCTCTGAAGGGGGGAGCAGTGACAAAACTCCTTGTCTGCAAGGAAGACTTTCCGTTCTGCTCCAAGGGGTGGATTTGCAGTGTGCAAAAGAGAAAGTTATCAGGCACATAGCTATACCCCAGGAGTTTCTGTACCAAGAAGCGGAAGATGCAGCTACCCAGGGGTCTGCCTGCCTGCAGATTCTTGGAGGAGGAGCCCGCAGTATTTTTGGAGAGGAGATTTCATTCACCAATAGGAGAATTAACAAGTTCCTGCTTGGAAAAAAGAACATCTGCAAATCTTAACCAGGTATCAATAGAGGAAAAGTCCCAAGGATGGGAGAATCTCTACAAAGTATGCGGCTTGGATTTGGGAGAAGAGAACTCCCCTAGTAGTGCTACAGATTTTGTGACTGTGTTGAATTTTCTTTTCTGTGATTGTACCACATTCAGCAACATGGATATGTACCATGCGTCTTTTGATTCGACTACATCTTGTACATCAGTAAAAAATGGTTTATTTTTTTTGGATTAACACAGCTCAGTGTGGACAATGCATTTTTAACTGAGCGATGTCTGTGTTCTAACCCTGTGGACCTCAAAGCTTTTGCCTCTCACCACTGAAGAATCCCAGGGGCTGCAGCAGAGGCATAGTGAGGATCTCCGGTGCCCAGGGGCCAATGCATTTGTGTTGTCTCCTCTGCGCCCCCCTTCTCTCCCACCATCACCTGCCAGTGCATCATTACCACACGGTACCACCACATGGGGTATCTTTTCCCTGGGGAGGGGGTGGGAACCTCACCAGCGTGTCGCCACAGGGTGCCACCATGCAGGGCCAGTGCCAACGTTTCTGCAGCCCTGTGCAAACAATTACTGGGATGGGCTCTTCTCATTCGGTTTTTTGTTTTTCTTAACATTTAATTCGTATTCTTTTTCTAATCAGAGTCAGTGTAAGGGTATTAGAACCCTAAGTGAATCTTACAGCTTTATGCTCAGCCTCCCCTCCCCCCCCCCCCCCACCATGGCATTTATAATAAAATATTTTACATGAAGAAGGACACTCAAAGTACAGTCTTTTGAAAGAAATATATCATAACAGCATGTACATTATATTTACATGTACTGCTGTGATATCAACCAGAAAGCCCACATAAAAATAAAAAAGACACTTGGAGTCCATATAGTATTAGGACTATTGTAACGCATGCTGCGTGTGCACTTGGTCTTCAGAAAGCCGTGGGCAAACTAAATTATAATTACAATATAATAAAACTTTCATTCCAAAATAGCACTGACAGCACACAAACAATTATAACCCTATGAAAAGGTGACCCTGCAAAGATTACACCAGGCACTAAACACCAATATTCTTCCTATTAGGAAAACAGAATAACCCAAACGTCTATACATTCCTACATAGAAACAACACAATAGCAGAATACTTATCCTCAATCACATATGCAGAACACAGACAGGCCTTTTTATATACAGAATAAAGTGACCACAAAGTATAAATGGAAAAGTGCAGATATAAACTGAACTAGAAACCCAACAAGTCAGACTCTGTATGTGGTGCACCAATGAAAAACCAGAAACATCACCATTCCTCAGAAAACATAAAAAAATAAAATCAAGAAATATAAAACATCAATCATAATAGTAAAACCATAGTAATAAATAGAATGTTTCAAAACAGTAGATGAACAGAATAACATCTAGCAATTAATAAAGATGTAGTTCGGCTGAACCTTTTGGTTTGGCCTTTGTTATCGGCCTGCCGCGGGAAATTTCTTTTTCCTGCGGTTCAGGCTGATTTTAATTCGGCTGCCCCCCCCCCCCCAAAACAATATCCAAAACCTTCCCTGACCCTTCCAATATAATTAATTAGAACGGGGTTGTAAAAAAAACAAACCCAAACCCACCCCAACCCTTCAAATTTAATTAATTGCAACCCCCCCCCCCCCCCCCCAGAACTTGCCGAAATTCCCTGGTGGTCCAGCTGGGGTCCCGGGAGCGATCTGCCCCTCTCGGGCCGTCAGCTGCCAGTAATCAAAATGGCACCAATGGCCCTTTGCCCCTACCATGTGACAGGCTATCAGTGCCATTGGCTGGCTTCTGTCACATGGTAGGAGCAATGGACAGCTGGCACCATCTTAAAAAATGGTGCAGGCCATCCATTGTTCCTACCATGTGACAGGGGCTGACCAATGGCACCGATAGCCCCTGTCACATGGTAAAGGCAAAGGACCATCGGCGCCATTTTGATTAGTGGCAGCCGACAGCCCGAGAGGGGGAGATCGCTGCCGGGACCCTGCTGGACCACTAGGGACTTTCGGTAAGTCTTGGGGGGGGGGGGGCGGGCAAGTCTTGAGGGGCCGGGAGGGTGGGGAGTTCAAATTAATTAAATTTGAAGGGTTGGGGTGGGTTTGGGTTTTTTTTTTTAAATGTGCCCTTTCTCCCCCCCAAAAACGATAAGAAAACCACACGAAATTTCATGGGTTTCCTTATCGTTTCGTCGCCCCCCCCGAAACGCAATGAAATAGGAAATATCATCTCTATTTCCTATGCACATCCCTAGTAATTAAAAACTCATATATTTTTTTATTTCCCAAACACCAATACAATATTTCAAAACAGCACATGCATCAAATAACACCCTATTAACTAAAATCAATAAGGATAAAAAAACCCACTCACTCTCCATACCTGGGAACGTTTGACTTTTGTTCATCCTGAGATTATTGTGGAGTGGTGGGAGGGGAAGGGAGGTTTACAAACTTTCTTCTCTCTCATATACATACATACACATTCATCCACATGGTCACACAGACACACAAAATCTTTCAAAGCTCACACACGATCACAGACACAAACATACACACATGCTGGCTGGCTCCCTCTCTCTCAGAAGGGAAACAACAAAAGGGATGCCACAAAGAAGCCTTTTTCAATTCTTTATTGGTAGAGACGTGAAAAACTGTCCGACTCTGGCCGAGTTTCGCCACATAAAGTGGCTGCCTCAGGGGCTCAATTAGCGGCAACCGTGCTTAAAATTCTATCGGTTCCGTTCATCAACGGTGCCATATACGTTAAACTGCGCAGATCGTCTCCACTCTCATTGATTCAAATGGGCCGTTTATGTGACGAAACTCGGCCAGAGTCGGGCAGTTTTTCACGTCTCCACCAATAAAGAATTGAAAAAGGCTTCTTTGTGGCATCCCTTTTGTTGTTTCCCTTCGGTTCTATTGGATCGCCTACCTTGCTGTTTTTTGGGTCCATCCCTCTCTCTCAGATGCACACATTCTGGCTCCCTCTCTCTCAGGCTCACACACACATACTGGCTCTTTCCCTTTCAGGCACATGCATGCTGGCTCCACTCCCTCTCCTCGATACAAACACATGCTGACTCCACTCCCTCTCCTTCACACACAAAGGCTGGCTCCATGCCCTCTCCTCCACACAGGCTGACTCCACTCCCTTTTCTCCACACACACACACACACACACACACACACACACACACACACACTCACAGGCTAGTTCCACTCCCTCTCCTCCACAAACACATTCACAAGCTGGTTCCACTCCCTCTCCTACACATGCACAAATGCACATAAACACTGGCTTCAGTCCCTCTCTTTCAGTTGGCATGGGCCTTCTCCACTTCTGCTATCAGGGCTCCCCCAGTGGCTGTGGACCTCCTACATTTCTTGTGTGACTGTGGGGGGATATGAAAGTCCAGGGGGGAGGTTTGATTGGATCATTTGAAATCATACTGGGGAAAGATTGTTGGTGTCAGAGTTGGTGGGAAAGTTGGTCTTCATTAAAGTAATCTCCCTCTGTTGGGATACAGGAGTACAGAGTACACAACTACAGTGAACCAATACACATTGGATTTGCCCTCAGCATCTTGTTGTGTTGTTGCCTGTTGCCTATTGCCACTCTTGATGTGGCTGATTCCCAGCCCACTGCTTGTGCCCTGCCTGTCCTCTGATTCTGCTCTTTGTTGTGTTGTTCTACCACTGTTACTGCCCAGTTTGGTCCTAGCCCTCTCATGGTTCCTTTAAGAACTCCTGCAACCGCTGGTACTATTTTTCCCCTCTCACAGTGCTTTTGGGATCAGTGTACACCATTTTGGAATACAGCACTGATGGGGCAGGAGTGACCTGTGGATATGGGGTGGGGGGGGGGGGAAGGAAGGTTCAGGGGGGCCTGGGTAGGGCTTTTTAAATTTGTATTGTGGGTTTAGTTGGCAGCAGGATGGTGGGGCTAGTGTACACGTAAAATAGTGCTCACTGAAAATAAACAACAAAAATAAAAAAAAAAGAATCCTATGATACAAATCTAAATGAAAAAAACCCACCAATGAAATGAAACCCTCTCCCCATCACACACTCCTCCTGTTGGAGAAGGATGCTGGGCTCAAAGGACCATTGGTCTGACACAGCATGGCATTTTTTATGTTCTTAAGTTCTCCCTAGTATCCAAGTATAATTCAAAAAAATAAGAGAATTTTGGATAGTTTGAAAAGAAGTGATGGGAAATACCCATGACCTGACATATGTACTGTAGCAGGTTCATACTTGCAGGAAGTGCATCCAGTAATGACTCAAACAATGTCTTCATTTGTAATCTTCAGTTTGTTTCCTGCTCTTCCTGAATGTTTGTTCATCATCCTTCTGCAGCGAGAACATTTCCTTGGCTGAGTGAAATTTCTGTGTGTGCTGTATGAGTGAAAGGTGGTAAGAGAAAAAGTCAGGTTTGAAAAGATTGCTTGTCTAACTAATAGACTAGGCTGCGTGATCATTGTTTGCATTTCTTTGAACTTATTGATGTGAAAGAATCTGTCACTTCAAAAAAAGGAAAAAAGAGATCTGTATTTTAAGATAACATTACCAGAAATCTATCCATTGTAGAAAATAAGTTATAGAGAACAGTTGTGCTCTTTTATTTAAATCCTGGTTCTCAAAATGAGAGATACATTTGTGCATTTTATAGTAGACACGTTGGTGACAAAATTATGAAAGGGGACTTGAAAAACATGGAAGAATGATCAAGGGTTTGAAAAATGAGCTTCAGCATTAACAATTGTAAACACTAACAACTTGTGAAGCAAGAATTCATTAGCCACATATCAATGAGAAGGACAAGACCTGGAAACTGTCAAACAAGGAAGAGATCTAGACATAATCATCTTAGGTGACCTCAAGGTAACCAGTCAATGTAATAAAGGATTAGGGAAAACTAACAGTTGTGCTTGATTGCATAAGTAGTTATATCAGCAAGAAAATGGAGGTAATATTGCTCTCGTATAGATCAGTAGCATGATCCCACCTTAAGTACTGTGTTCAGTTCTGGAGTCCGTACCTTCATAAGGACATTGAGAGGATGGGAGTGGTTCAGAAAAAGGAAACTAAATTATACCAGACCCCCAACACAAACTCTAAGGGGCGGATTTTAAAACGAGCGCGAATAGCCTACTTTTGTTTGCGCTCCAGGCGCAAACAAAAGTACGCTGGATTTTAGTAGATACGCGCGGAGCCGCGCGTATCCGCTTAGGGGCGGATTTTCAGAGCCCTGCTCGCGTGAATCCGCCCAAAACCGGGCGGATTTACGCGAGCAGGGCCCTGCGCGCCGGGAAGCCTATTTTACATAGGCCTACCGGCGCGCGCAGAGCCCCGGGACTCGCGTAAGTCCCGGGGTTTTCGGAGGGGGCGTGTCGGGGGGGCGTGTCGGGGGGGCGGGCCCGAACCGCGCGGCGTTTTCGGGGCGTGTCGGGAGCGTTCCGGGGGCGTGGCTACGGCCCGGGGCGGCCCAGGGGCGTGGCCGCGCCCTCCGGACCCGCCCCCAGGTCGCGTCCCGGCGTGCAGGAGGCCTGCTGACGGGCGGGGATTTACGCCTCCCTCTGGGAGGCGTAAATCCCCCGACAAAGGTAAGGGGGGGGTTTAGACAGGGCCGGGCGGGTGGGTTAGGTAGGGGAAGGGAGGGGAAGGTGAGGGGAGGGCAAAGGAAAGTTCCCTCCGAGGCTGCTCCGATTTCGGAGCAGCCTTGGAGGGAACGGGGGTAGGCTGCGCGGCTCGGCGCGCGCCGGCTATATGAAATCGATAGCCTTGCGCGCGCCGATCCAGGATTTTAGCGGATACGCGCGGCTCCGCGCGTATCTACTAAAATCCAGCGTACTTTTGTTTGCGCCTGGAGCGCAAACAAAAGTAGGCTATTCGCGCTCGTTTTAAAATCCGCCCCTAAAATCCTGGATTGGCGCGCACAAGGCTATCGATTTCATATAGCCGGCGCGCGCCGAGCCGCGCAGCCTACTCCCGTTCCCTCCAAGGCCGCTCCGAAATCGGAGCGGCCTCGGAGGGAACTTTCCTTTGCCCTCCCCTCACCTTCCCCTCCCTTCCCCTACCTAACCCACCCGCCCGGCCCTGTCTAAACCCCCCCCTTACCTTTGTCGGGGGATTTACGCCTCCCAGAGGGAGGCGTAAATCCCCGCGCGTCAGCGGGCCTCCTGCGCGCCGGGACGCGACCTGGGGGCGGGTCCAGAGGGCGCGGCCACGCCCCCGGGCCGCCCCGGGCCGTAGCCACGCCCCCGGAACGCTCCCGACACGCTCCGAAAACGCCGCGCGGTTCGGGCCCGCCCCCCGACACGCCCCCTCCGAAAACCCCGGGACTTACGCGAGTCCCGGGGCTCTGCGCGCGCCGGTAGGCCTATGTAAAATAGGCTTCCCTGCGCGCAGGGCCCTGCTCGCGTAAATCCGCCCGGTTTTGGGCGGATTCACGCGAGCAGGGCTCTGAAAATCCGCCCCTAAATGTACTTGCTGGAGGAAAGAAGTGATGGGAGATAGGGTAGATACATTCAAATATTTGACAGGCTTCATTCAAGGATGGGAAGGTGATCATTTTCCATAGAAAAGGAAATGCAAAGACAAAGCGTCATGATCTGAGATTGCAGGGATGAAAGTTCAAATGAATCCTGAGAAAATACTTCTTTACTGAAAAGCTCATTGATGCTTGGAATAGTCTACTAGCAGAGGTATTGGCAACCACAATTGTGACAATATTTAAGCATGCTTGGGACAAACATAGAGCACAGTAGGAAGGGCATGACAAGGAAATAACAGGCAGAGGAAAAAAGGGAGAGGGCTTGAGTGTTTGCACAGTCATTTAGAGGGCCAAAGACAGAACACAAGCAAATAGGCATTGGGCAAAGAGTGGTGATGCGCTGCATTAGACTTTCAAGACGTTTGAGTAATCTGCACGAAGTGGCCATGTTTACAATCCAAATATCAGACATATGGATACATCAGGTTTCCAAGAGGACTGGAGTAACCTGCACAGAGCAGGCAACTTTATAACTGCAATACCAATGAGCACAAAGTGGCCAACTGTTTCAGGCAAGAGGATCATTAATAGTTACAATTGCTGTGCGGACTATTACAAAACTTTGTGGTATAACATGGGAGGGGACCTGGGTGTTGGATTAAGGATGGGTCTTTTAAGAACAAAAGAGGAAGATGACAAAGCTTGTACTAACCTACCACTGGTTTTACCATGCAGAATTATTTTTACAGAACATCTTTTCAGCTATTCAAATTATTTTCGATAATGATTCTTCTTCACTTAATCAATATGATTTGCAAAATTGCCATTATTTAAATAAAATATTTGAATAAGATTAGATTAGATTTTTTTTTAATTTACCATTTTTCAAATAAAAAAAATCAAAACAGTGCACAATAAAAAAATTCAAAACAACAAAGTTCAGAAGGTCATAAAAACCTTACAACATAAAAG
Source organism: Rhinatrema bivittatum (assembly GCF_901001135.1). Classification (NCBI taxonomy): domain Eukaryota; kingdom Metazoa; phylum Chordata; class Amphibia; order Gymnophiona; family Rhinatrematidae; genus Rhinatrema; species Rhinatrema bivittatum. Next base: position 271,228,162 of record NC_042621.1, read on the forward strand.
GCATACGTAACATATAAATATACAATAACATAAAACACTATTAAAACATTTATTCTAGCTTAATATTAAGACATTTTTAAATAAACCAAATTCATAAAATTCAGATGAATCAATTAAAAACTTCACAAGCTTCCTAAACTTCATTCAATTCTTTTCCACTCTCACTTCTGATAGTAATGAATCCCAAAATAAAAGGACATGGTACTTAAAATAAGACTGCCTGAAACGCTGAAGCCTTATTTCACAAGAAGGTTTCAAGTTTACTTAGGGAATAGCCACAGCTATTAATTGCTTCAGTAGCATGGGATCTTCTTGGTGTTTGGGTACTTGCCAGGTTCTTATGGCCTGGATTGGCCACTGTTGGAAACAGGATGCTGGGCTTGATGTACCCTTGGTCTGACCCAGCATGGCAATTTCTTATGTTCTTATGTTCTTAAGGTGAACATCTCAGTAATTCTTGCTGGGAAGATCTGAGCAATCTCACTGGACGATAAGAGAAAATGAGATTCGCCAAATATAAGGAAGCATTCAATATATTTTTTTACAAGGAAAAACTACATGGGCATTGTCTCAGTTGCATAAGTGATAATGTGAGTTACAATATAATCGTCAGCATGAGCATAACATTCTAAACAAAAACGAATGTGAGCACCTTATTTATGCTTGGATTTTCCAGCACTTTTTTCGGTTACCTTGCTACAAATAACTTAAGCCACTTCAGTTTCTGGTCATTTTCATTAGTGTACCATGTAGGATAATAGGAGGCATTCCCAGACCTGGATTTATGCATAGACCTACTAGGCCTGTTCCAAGGGTAGCAAAATCTGTGTGTGTGTGTGTGTGTGTGTGTGTGTGTGGTGGGGGGGGGGGGGGGGGGAGAGCAACAAATTTCCTGCCATCTCCCGCTTCCCTGACTCCTTCTCCACCCACTGATGCTTCCACAATTGCCACCATCACTCCCTCTCCCCCTAGACCTTGACTCCTTGCTCCAGTGGATGATCCTCACAGGGAAGGAGGCATGGGGTCTAAGCTTGTGCTCAGAGATTCTTCCCTCCCTAGGCTTTCAAGGAGTAACCTAGTGGTTAAAGCAGTGGGTTGCAAACCAGCAAAACCAGGGTTCAAATCCTGCTGCTGTTCTTTGTGATTGTGGGTAAATCACTTCACTATCACTTGCCTAAAGTACAGACTTCAATTGTGAGCCTGCAGACAGGGAAATACCTACAATACCTGAAGGTAATCTGCTTTGAAGTGCCTGAAAAGCAGAATATATATCAAATAAATAAATATAAACCCCATGCTCTCATCAGAGCAGGTTCCATTTACCATTATGTATTGTTTCCTGTCAGTCAACCAATTAGTAAATAATCCACTTCACCACCTTGGCACCTACACCCAAGCTTCTCCTTTTATTTATAAACCTCCTATCGGGACCACATCAAAAGCTTTGCTGAAATCCAAATAAATTACATCGAGTGCTCTTCGATTCAATTCTCTAATAACCCAATCAAAAAAATCAATCAGATTTGTCTTCCTCTGGTGAATCCATGCTGCATTGGGTCCAGAAACCCATCTGGGGTATGACTGCATAGAGAAAGGAATAACTAGCAGGAAAAAGGAGTGAAAATGCTCTTGTACAGGTCCCTGTGTTCAGTTCTGGAAACCATATCTCAAAAAATATAAGGACAGGATGGAGACAGTTCAGGGAAGGGAGAACAAAATGGTGTGGGGTCCATATCAGAAGACTTATGAGGAGTAGGGATGTGCAGGGGAAAAAATTGTTTTCATTTTCAGTTCATTTTTGGGAGGTTTTTTTCCATGAATTCTGGTTCATGGATTGTTTGTTTCATTTGTGTGAAAAAAACAAATCAATTAATTAACCCCGCTCTCCCCCCCCCTCCCAAAAAAAAACTGCCAAAAAATGTAAACGAGGCCTCCTGGGGCCTCCCACCTACTTGCCCAGAAAAATTCCCGGGCCAGGATCCCCCCTAGCCTCCTCTTACCCGGTCCAGAGAGGATCTGCCAGCAAGGCCTAGGCCCAGGCTGAAGCCTCACATTTGCATAGGTTGTGATCACAGTAGGTCATTGTGACATCGGCCTATTCAAGCCCGGTGCCTCAGGCAGAGCCAGACCAGGTCCTGATGCCTTGGCCTTAGCCTAGGCTGAAGTCTGGACCCAGGCTCGATGCCATGACCCAGTTCAGAGGCCGGGTTGCAACACTGGGGCCTCAGTCCAGACTCAGATCCGACACCATGACCTGACCCAGAGGCCATGTCCTGTCGCCTGGGCCTCAGCCTACACTGGAGCATGGATGTAGGCTCGATGTTTAGACCCAGCCCGAAATCTGGGTCCCAATGCCAGGACTTCGGCCTAGGCCAGAGCCTAGACCCAGGTCCAATATTGCTTTCCTGATTTCTCTCCTTCACCAGGTATTTTTCTCTTTTTGGGAATCTTTGTTCTTCTTGAATGCTGTTTTTTTTGCCCTCATTTTTTTAACCAACTCCTTTGAGAATCAGATCAGGTTTTTTTCCTTTTATTCTTGTTTACTTTTTTTACATAAAGATTTGTTGCCTTTGAAATAGCTCCTTTTAATTTGGCCCACTGTTGTTCCACTTCACCTATCGTCTCCCAGAGTTCTAGTTCATTCTCAAGGTACTTTTTCATTTTACCAAAGTCTGTATTTTTGAAATTTAAAAGCTGGATCTTCATGTATATTCTTTCTATCTTGGCTGTGATATTGAACCATACTGTGTGATGATCACTAGTACTCAAGTGAGCACCTACAGTACTCGGACATTAGAGACATTATCCCCATTTGTGAGTACTAGGTCGAGTATCACTCTCTCCTTCATGGGCTCCATCACCATTTGTTTTGGCAGAGTCCATTGAAGGGCATTCATTATATTTCAACTTCTTGATGATTCTGTAGTAGAGATACTCCAATCTACATCCGGCAGATTAAAATCTCCAACGAGCAACACTTCACTCTTTTTTCCCACATTTTACCATAGGTGTCTTCAACCAGATCTCTGACCAGTCCTTCAGTTTGGATCAGAGACCTGGAGACCACACCAGTATAAATGGAAGAATCATCTTCTTTCTTTAGGACAGCCCATAATACTGCTTCTTCCCTATCTCATGCTCCTTTTATTTCAGTTGCTTTGACATTATTTTTGACATAAAGTGCTACTCCTCCCCCTTTTCTGTTCTCTCTGCCCTTCCTTAGCAAATTATAGCCCGGGATATCCTTATCCCAATCATGAGACTCAATGAACCAAGTCTCCGTAGTAGTAGCAATGTCTCAGTCCACCTCCACCATTAGGGCCTGCAGTTCTGGGATTTTGTTGCCCAGGCTACAAGCATTTGTGGTCATAACTTTCCAGCTGCTCTTCATAGTCACTTTTTCTACTCTTTTGCCTAAGCGTGGAATAAGAACATGCCATACTGGGTCAGACCAAGGGTCCAGCAAGCCCAGCATCCTGTTTCCAACAGTGGCCAATCCAGGCCATAAGAACCTGGCAAGAACCCAAAAAATAAGTCTATCCCATGCTACTGTTGCTAGTAATAGCAGTGGCTATTTTCTAAGTCAACTTAATAGCAGGTAATGGACTTCTCCAAGAACTTATCCAATCCTTTTTTAAACACAGCTACACTAACTGCAGTAACCACATGTTGAGCTGATTGTTATTTTCTCCTCTTACTTCCTGTATTGCTTGGGGGTGATATTCCAATTTTATTGGCCATCTTCTGCCACCCTCATCCTCTAATTTAAATGTCTGATGATGTATGATTGGAATTTCTCGCTTAGGATCTTCTTTCCTGCCACAGTCAAATGCTGGCCATCCTTATTGTTTACTCTTTTACTGCTCCATTCTTGGCCCCAGCCTCCAATATATCCAAATCCATTTTATTTACACCATGTTTTGAGCCAGGTATTAACATTTTCTATCTGGCGTATCCTTTCCTTTCCCTTTCCACGAACAGATAATATTTAAGAAAAGGCTATATTCTTTATCATATGTTTTATATCCATCCCAAGACATTGGATACTATTTCTAGTGAGGTCGTTGATCCCCAAATGAATGATAACACTGATATTAGAATCTTTACTTTCTTCTGTAATTGCATTGACTACCTGAATTGTGTTTCTACCAGCTGAGGATCCTGGAAGGCATTTAACTATTGTGTCCCCTTCAAAACGAGGTTCCAAATTAGTTCCTCTAATGATCAAGTCTCCTAGTAGAAAGAGTTTTCGTTTATGAGGTTTGATAATGTTCAAAGGTTTTCAGTTGGGTGTCTTCTTTTTTCAGATACCACTTCATTTTCAGTTGCAGGAGCAGCTTCATTTTCCAATGTGGAAAAGGAATTATGTAAGGGTATCAATGGGGATACTAGATGTCTCTTCATTATAGGCTTTATTCTACCAGATCCCACTGTAATCAATTTATTCCTGGATATTTGACTCCTTTGTGGGAGTGGGGGCAGATATCCTGGATGTTTCTCAGTTGAAGAGATTGGGTGTCTCGGGTCACAGGTCTTATTCTACAGAACCCACCATTTTATTCTTGAATTAATTATAACTAAATAAGAGTAAACTGTGGTGACATTTTATTTTATTAAGCATGGATTTGTTTGAAGCAAATAAGACATCCAAACAAAAGAAGGCGATTTTTGGTTCATTTCAATTGAAATGAATCCCATTGCCAACAAAAACTTTCAAAATATTGGGGTGTTTTCATTTCAGATAATAGTGCATACTATTTGCAAATAATATGCAGGAAAAAAACACGGCCTCCATCACTAAACCAGGGCCAAGGCCTACCCAGCTGGACTGAACCAAGTCCAACCACGGTCTCCCTGGGATCCTCTAATCCCTTATTCCTGCCAATAAGCTAGGGACTGGGCCTACTCAGCTGGGCTGAGCCAAACCCAGTTGGGGCCTCCCCAGACCCCTCTGTTCACCCCTCTTGTCTCCCCCCACCTTAAATGAGCTGGGCCAGGAACATCTGCAGCCCCAACTTACCCCTTCTATGGGAGTACTGGAGGAAGAAGGGGTCAGGAGTGATGTCCACTCTCTCATGACCTATCATAATCTCTTTAAAAATGGCATCAACCAGCCCTGAGACCAGTGCCAAAGTGATGTCAAAATGCCTCCCGTCTCAGGGTCAGCCAATGCTATTTTCTTGTATCAGCTTGGCCCCATGCCGGTTTTTTTAATTTGATGGTTTTGGTTCAGCAAATGAAACAAACTGAGATAAACATTAAAATGAACCAAAAAACAAACAGGCTCCTGAAATGAAAACAATGAACCGAAATAACATTTGGGGGTTTGCAGGTTCCTGATACTTGTGTAAAACAGCCTACAGTTCTTTCACTAAGGCCTATGCTTCTTCCGGTGGAGGACATATTGTAGTTGTCAATGTAGTGCATGGGCTGATACCTTTGCTACTTCACGCTGTTCTTGAAGTGGCCACAATGGTGTGGCCCTGTGTTTGGCCTGAGAAGCCCGGGAATACTCTTGTCAGAGGGTTTTGAAGTGAGACAAACAGAAGGCCAGTCTCTTATTTTTCTGCAGGAGAGTTTGCATTCTGTCCTGAGTTTCTCCAGAATCCTATAGCGTGAAAAAGAGGGCCAGATAGAAGAGTTCCTGTGGTAGGGCTTCTGATATCAGTAGCTATTCCAGAGGGATCCAGCGGTGGGATGGAGAGTATCCCCACTCGGAAGAAGTAAACTTCTCATTCTTGGGTTTTCTTTCTATGGAGGAAAGCCAGCCCTGAGCCACCCAACTTTGACAATGCTAGTGAACAACCTGCACACTCAAAGTGGACACAAAACAACCTTAACTATAACAATCATTTTGATTAAATGAAGCTGCCTGCAAAAGAAAAAAATTAAGGTAATAAGAGGAACTTTTCATACTCAGCTACCTTCATACTAATAAGCTGTTAGTGCCTGGGAATAATCATCATATCCTCTTTATCACAATGTTCTGGCAAGAATGATCTGCTCGAGTATTGCTGCTAGGAGTAACAAGTTAATGAAGAAGGATTTCAAAACGCGTCGGGTTCCAGCTCGTGGAAGACAGTGGGTGTACAATGGACTATGTGCTGTAGCCTGGCCAGTTAAGTGATTTTAATTGCACTAGGAAAAAAAAAAAAGATCTGATGTATAATTGAACATTGTGAAAAAGAGGATAAGATGATTCCAATACCGTAGAAAAGGACGCAAAATCTGGTCCTTTTCACAAATTTGCTGTGGGAAATCTGTGGTGAGGTCTGGCAGGCAGGAACTGACAGCAACATGCTTTGACTCCCTCCTGAGCCAATTGGCGCCAAGAGAAGGAGAAAAGCAGTGTTGCATCGGGGCCCTCTGCAATCCTTGGCCTCACTGCTGTTTTTCACCAGACAGAACACTGTAGAGCCATGCAGTGCAAGAGGAGGATGCAGCCTGAGGCACCACTACTCTCCCTCCTTCTGCCACAGATCAGCATGGTTTAGAAGGATCACCAGGTTAAAGAGGGGCTGATAAGGGGGA